>NC_067455.1:1535818-1835818 GCF_025434085.1 Hippocampus zosterae | reverse complement strand
AATTAGGGTTTGACACTTGAGTTAGGTTTTGGAAGTAGGGTTTGACACTAGGGTTAGGGTCCAGACGTAGGGGGTTAGGGTTCGGACGTTGGATTTGGAACTCAGGTTAGGATTCAGAACTAGGTTTAGGGCCTTCCGACTTCCGAGCCCTAAACCGAGTTCTGAACCCTAACCTGAGTTCCAAATCCAACTTCCGAACCCTAACCCCTAGTTTAAAAGCCTACTTCTGGACCCTAACCCTAATGTCAAACAGTAGGGTTCGGAAGTAGAGTTCCAAACTCTGTTTCGGGTTATCAAGTAGGGTTCAAAATTCGGGTAGGGCTTCGGACGTTGGATTTGGAACTAGGGTTAGGGTTCAGAACTAGGTTTAGGGCCTTCCGACTTCCGAGCCCTAAACCTAGTTCTGAACCCTAACCTGAGTTCCAAATCCAACTTCCGAACCCTAACCCCTAGTTTAAAACCCTACTTCTGGACCCTAACCCTAATGTCAAACAGTAGGGTTCGGGAGTAGAGTTCCAAACTCTGTTTCGGGTTATCAAGTAGGGTTCAAAATTCGGGTAGGGCTACGGACGTTGGATTTGGAACTAGGGTTAGGGTTCAGAACTAGGTTTAGGGCCTTCCGACTTCCGAGCCCTAAACCTAGTTCTGAACCCTAACCTGAGTTACAAATCCAACTTCCGAACCCTAACCCCTAGTTTAAAACCCTACTTCTGGACCCTAACCCTAATGTCAAACAGTAGGGTTCGGAAGTAGAGTTCCAAACTCGGTTTCGGGTTATCAAGTAGGGTTCAAAATTCGGGTTCGGCTTCGGACGTTGGATTTGGAACTAGGGTTAGGGCTCGGAAGTAGGGTTCAGTACTAGGGTATGGTTTTATCTGTAGGGTTCCCGACTTGGGTTAGGGTTTGCAAGTAGGGTTCAAAAAAGCATGAAGCGCTCGTCATTGATGCGCGTGACGTTTCACTCCAGTTGTCCCTCTCCCTAGACTTGAGCCTGGCGGCGGCCATTTTGGCTCTGCTGGGTCTGACCCTCATGGTGACCGGCTCCATCTGCATCATCATGACGCTCAGCAAAGGCGTGGCCTTCTTCCTCAAGCCCGCCTCCTTCTGCTTCATCCTCTCAGGTGAGAACTCGCCGTCTCCCCGACCACCTTCTCATCATCCAAACGATCAACTTTTAACGCCGCACACGCGCAGGTGTCCTGGTCCTGATCTCCGTCCTAATTTTCCACCGCTCCGTACTGGCCTTGTTGTCCAGCGACCACGCCGTCCCGCTGCATCACCAACTGGCGTGGTCGGCGGCCTGCGCGGGCTCGGCGGGCGCCGTCCTCATGTTGGGAGGCGTCCTTTTCCTCGTCCTTTCGCTTCACGGCATTTCCTGGCAGAAGTGTTTGCCACACAACAACAGCGCCACCTAGTGTGCGGCTGCGGACGTGGCAACATCGCTTCAGGGTTTTTTGTTTTTTTTTCTACACCGTTTTTCTAGCCCAACAATTAGCATAGCTTAGCATTAAACAGTGATGACTCAATACCTCATTGTATCTCGATTGTTTCCATTCTGTGAAGCAGATTTCACCGACAGGTATGCATATCCTATATTTTTGATTTATTTTCGAGGAGTTTACAATCTTTGTCCAATCAGATTGCGCTCTCATTGTGTTGCTATGCCAAACGAATCGGCCCCAGGCCCTTCAGAATCAGGAAACGTCAACGTCGTGAGCAACCGGCACTGTCGTCAGATTTCAAATTCAGATTTGTTGGTGAAATCGATGGTTTGTGTGTGTGGGTGCGTGGGTTCCCCCCCCCCCCCCCCCTATGAGTAAACATGAAAAATAATTTCCCCTCCAATTCACCTTACAAGTGACCTTTCCGCCCGCAGAGCCTCACCGCCCCTACTCCAACGCTATAATTAGCCTTTCATTGCTGTTTGGAAACCTTATCCGTGAATTTCAACTGTGTGTGCCTCATCGTTGACTTTTCCACACTCAACCTCAACGTGCGTGCAGCTTCTCCAAGTGCTGTCCAAAGTGCCACCCACACCCCAACACCCCCATGGGGGCTCAAACAGGCCAGACACCTCCCGCCGGGATAATTGGTGTTCGCAAGTCGTATCCAGCATGTTGGTAAGCGCCCCCTACGGGCAGAAACGGGACCTACGTGACATGTGATCTCGGTTGGATATAAATATTGTGGGCTGGGTGGGCCAGTAGTTAGCGCGTCGACCTCACAGTGCAGAGGTCGTGGGTTCGATGCTGATTGAATCCCTAAGTATTTAAAAAAAAAAAAAAAAAAAAAAACAGAACAGGCAACTACCGACTACTTCAGAACCAAATGCAAGCAAAAAAGGGGATCATGAAACACAATCACAATTTGTCATTAAAATTTGGGATTTTTATCATTTTTAAAGTGAAAAAAGACAAAAGTCAGCATTGATCGTTCAATCTTGTTTTTGTTTGTTTTGTTTTTTTATAAATTTCGTGCAATACAATGTTGGAGTTGATCACACATTTAGATAAACCGTACTCGGTTGTCGCTACGTCTCTACTCCATAAGATTCAAATTGCCCAACTAAATGCTCTCCGTGTGCACGGTTGCCACTTTTAACTCCCAGAATGTCGCCATAGAATTTCCCCAAAAGCTGGAAGCGTCGTCTTTTGTTGTTTTTTTTGTTGTTTTTTTTTTGTCCGTTTGTTTTGGGTGGTTGCATCATGTCGCAGCAGTCAAATTCTCAAGAAGAGAAGAAGAAAAAAAAAAAAGAAGAGCGTTTCAGGTCGCTTTCAGTCTCATCGCCTTGGTTCAAGGGAAAGAGTAGCGAGGAAGCACAGTGTAAAGAATCTTTGGGGAGGTGCTTGGGAAAGGGGGCGGGTCAAAAGGTCACGGAGGGGGCAGGGAGGCTAATGAGGTAAACCACCAAGTTAGAGTCCAAGTAACAAAAGCTCATTTTTTTTCTTGATAGAATTTACAAATGTATGTATGCATAAATGACAAATGTACATGATCTTTTTTTTTTTTTTTAAATCATCTTCCAAAATCCACATTTACATTATGGTTGATTTTTTTTTTGGGACTGGTAGAATAGAGATGATTCTGGAGGAGTTTTTCCCTGGTACTGTACATATTTTCTATTTTGTCCCGTCTCAAACGCGAGGTTGTCGTTAATGCCCAAAGAACAAACATCTTCAACATGACTAAGCGCTACAAGAAGTACTGTCGACATGGAACAAAAACGAACAGAGGCCAAAACTGAGTCGTTATTGTTGCACGTCTTTCGAGTCTGTTTGTTTTTTTTTTCTTTCCTGCTAATATTGGAAGACAATTTACAGTATTCACATCTGGTCAACAAAACAACAACAACAAAATCAACGTGGTACTCGTAGCCGCCGAGTCCGAAGAAATCATTCACTCGGCGCAAGATTTTGTGCACACTCGTAGAATTAAGGGTGGATGACGAACACAGTTTGTTTCTTTTTTTTTTCCCATGGGGCAACTTTTGCATATGACTCAGAGGTAAAAAGTGCAAAACGGGTGACATTTCTGCACTATTAGTGAAGCATTCGGGTCATTCCATCAGATCCGAGAGAGGGAGGTCTGCGCCGCTGTGGGAGTAGTCACCGCTGACTTTACTCACGGACAATCGAAGCAGCTCCTCGCAGTCCTTGCGGTGGGGCCGCCGTGCACTCGAGTCTCAAGCACGTCTGTGCTGTGTAGTAGGCACTTGGGACCCCCCCCCCCAACCCCCCCGATTGTTCTTGTGTCACTCTGCCAGGAAAATCTCCAATGACAACAAAAATCAGGGGCCCGCTTTTTGCGCCCAGCCGTCTATGGAACGAGTGCCCCTAGAGGTCAACTAGTAGAATGTTATTGGCGATAGTTTCCGACTCGGTATGTATTGTCACATTCTCGTACTGCATAATTGCATGTTAGTTGGAGCATATATTCAATCTCCTTCATATCCGTCTTGAATTAATACTGCCGAGGCCAGAAGTCGTACGCGGAGTTGACAAAAAAAAAAAACCAAAACGATGCTACGAAGACATGAGGCATGCCAGAATTGACACCAATGGATTGTTCTGCCCATCCCTTGTACAAACGCAAAAAAATAAAATAAAATAATCACAACAACAATCGACGCTAACGCAGGTCTGCTAAATTAGCGCTAATATTGCACAATTTTTTTTATTTTATTATTATTATTATTTTTTTTCGTATTTAGCCCGAGGTTAGTTTGCATGTTGATCGTTAACAAAATAAATCATTTCTAGCACGTGGAAATATCAAAATAGTTTGGTTGCGAGAGTTCATTGTGGTTGTTTGTTGAGATCGCTCCGTGATGACTGCACACGCTCCGCACTTTTCGTCGCGCGGGGGAAGAGATGAACATTTCAGTTGTGCCGGACGACGGCGACTTGTTGCCTTTACACAGGTGTGGTCTTCCTATTCAGGGTGTTGGAGTTGCTCTCCCTGTCTCCCTTCAGCCTGTCCAGAGTGCCCATCCCTCCTCCTCGCTCCCTGTCCGCCGCGGACGAGGTGAAGGGAGGCGGTCCCGAGCCCACCGAGTTGGGCATTGGCACGTTGGAGTTGGAGGAGTTGGAAGGGTTGTGGGACTTGAGCGAGGGCAGCGTACCGCTCATCATGCCGCCGCCGCCGCCAACGCCGCCGGCATCCTTGGGGAAGCAGTTGTGGAGCTGGTAGAGCGTGGCGCGGTCCACCGTGCCGTACATGGGCGGCAGCCCGCCCAGTTTGGGGTCGCGGGACAGCGTGTAAAGCGAGATGTCGCCGGCGGCCAGCGCGGCGTGGGAGCGCGAGTGCGGGTTGGGCAGCGTGGACACGGAGATGGGGCCCTGGGAGAGCAGCGCCGAAGGGGGCAGCCCGAAGTTCTTCCCCACCGGCGAAGGGTCTCGGGAGCGGGAGGGGTCGGTGGAGCGCGACGAGGAGCGGGAGCGGCGGCGGAAGCGGTAGCTGGGCAGGCGCAGCATGGCGTGCGTGGTGCTCTTGAAGATGTCGGTGCGCGAGCGGCAGCGCAGCTCCTTGTTCTTCTCGATGTAGATGTTGACCGCCAGCACGCCCACCATCTCGGCCATGATGAAGGACAGGCCGCCGAAATAGAAGGACCAACCGTACGAGTACTGCCACTTCTTGTCCTCGTCCTTCTTGGGGGAGATGTCGCCCAGCGCCGCCGAGATGTACACGATCACGCCGATGATGTTGCTCAGACCTGAAAAATCGTGAAGGGGCCATCCATCCATCCATCCATCCATCCATCCATCCATCCAAAGGTAGTGTGAGTGTGGTCCCCGCAAGCGCGCGACGATGCTTCGAGTGTGCTGAAACGCAAGTCATTTTACCTGCGGCCACAAAGAGAATCCCCGCCCCCAGGATGATGTTCCGTTTGCTCCGATAGAAGCGGCTCGCAGCGATGCACACGCCTCCCAAAAGCAGCAGGATGGCGCTGAGGATGGGGAAGATGTTGGAAGCCCTCACCACGCCTACAAAGCCAAAGAAGAAGTGCTGAACAACACAGTTGACATTGACTCATCTTAAAATAAAAGAGGACTACACTGTCGTGTGTTTAAAAATAAAACGAGTCATTTTTTCGGCTCCAAAAGGCCTTACTATACATGGTCGTTTTTTTCGGGTCAAAAACGCCTTACTATACATGGTCATTTTTTTTCGGATAAAAACGCCTTACTATACATGGTCATTTTTTTCGGCCCAAAACGCCTTACTATACATGGTTGTTTTTTTCAGCTAAAAACGCCTTACTATACATGGTCGTTTTTTTTTCGGGTCAAAAACGCCTTACTATACATGGTTGTTTTTTTCAGCTAAAAACGCCTTACTATACATGGTCGGTTTTTTCGGCTAAAAACGCCTTACTATACATGGTCGGGGTTTTTTCGGGTCAAAAACGCCTTACTATACATGGACGTTTTTTTCGGCCCAAAACGCCTTACTATACATGGTCATTTTTTTTCGGATAAAAACGCCTTTCTATACATGGTTGTTTTTTTCAGCTAAAAACGCCTTACTATACATGGTCGTTTTTTTCGGGTCAAAAACGCCTTACCATACATGGTCGTTTTTTTCGGCTAAAAACGCCTTACTATACATGGTCATTTTTTTCGGGCCAAAACGCCTTACTATACATGGTCGTTTTTTTCGGCTAAAAACGCCTTACTATATACATGGTCTTTTTTTCGGGTCAAAAACGCCTTACTATAAATGGTCGTTTTTTTCGGCTAAAAACGCCTTACTATACATGGTCATTTTTTTCGGCCCAAAACGCCTTACTATACATGGTCGGTTTTTTCGGCTAAAAACGCCTTACTATACATGGTCGTTTTTTTCGGGTCACAAACGCCTTACTATACATGGTCGTTTTTTTTCAGCTAAAAACGCCTTACTATACATGGTCGTTTTTTTTCAGCTAAAAACGCCTTACTATAGATGGTCGTTTTTTTCGGGTCAAAAATGCCTTACTATACATGGTCGTTTTTTTCGGGTCACAAACGCCTTACTATACATGGTCGGTTTTTTTTCGGCTAAAAACGCCTTACTATACATGGCCGTTTTTTTTTCGGCTAAAAACGCCTTACTATACATGGTCGTTATTTTCGGCGCAAAACGCCTTACTATACATGGTCGTTTTTTTTCAGCTAAAAACGCCTTACTATACATGGTCGTTTTTTTTCAGCTAAAAACGCCTTACTATAGATGGTCGTTTTTTTCGGGTCAAAAATGCCTTACTATACATGGTCGTTTTTTTCGGGTCACAAACGCCTTACTATACATGGTCGTTTTTTTTCGGCTAAAAACGCCTTACTATACATGGTCGTTATTTTCGGCGCAAAACGCCTTACTATACATGGTCGTTTTTTTTCAGCTAAAAACGCCTTACTATACATGGTCGTTTTTTTTCAGCTAAAAACGCCTTACTATACATGGCCGTTTTTTTTTTCGGCTAAAAACGCCTTACTATACATGGTCGTTTTTTTTCAGCTAAAAACGCCTTACTATAGATGGTCGTTTTTTTCGGGTCAAAAATGCCTTACTATACATGGTCGTTTTTTTTCAGCTAAAAACGCCTTACTATAGATGGTCGTTTTTTTCGGGTCAAAAATGCCTTACTATACATGGTCGTTTTTTTCGGGTCACAAACGCCTTACTATACATGGTCGGTTTTTTTTCGGCTAAAAACGCCTTACTATACATGGCCGTTTTTTTTTCGGCTAAAAACGCCTTACTATACATGGTCGTTATTTTCGGCGCAAAACGCCTTACTATACATGGTCGTTTTTTTTCAGCTAAAAACGCCTTACTATACATGGTCGTTTTTTTTCAGCTAAAAACGCCTTACTATAGATGGTCGTTTTTTTCGGGTCAAAAATGCCTTACTATACATGGTCGTTATTTTCGGCGCAAAACGCCTTACTATACATGGTCGTTTTTTTTCAGCTAAAAACGCCTTACTATACATGGTCGTTTTTTTTCAGCTAAAAACGCCTTACTATAGATGGACGGTTTTTTTCGGCCCAAAACGCCTTACTATACATGGTCGTTTTTTTTCGGGTCAAAAACGCCTTACTATACATGGTCGTTTTTTTTCGGGTCAAAAACGCCTTACTATACATGGTCATTTTTTTCGGCTAAAAACGCCTTACTATACATGGACGTTTTTTTTCGGCCCAAAACGCATTACTATACATGGTCGTTTTTTCGGGTCAATTTGACATACAGTATGTCAAATAAATGGTTAGCTGATTGCCCCTAAAAATAAAGATGTGCCCTTCATTTGGCAGCAATGATTTGAACACCAGCTCATTGAAATGTGGCTTTCCGTTCATTAAATCCACCGCGAATCCCCTGCTAAATAGAGAAAAAGTCCTTAAAAAGTGGATAAATTAGCCCTCAAAAGTCTTTCAAGGGTCCATAAATAAAAAACAAGTGGAAGAGTGGGAACCCTGGTGCGGCGTATCCCAGCGCACAAAAGCCTCCGCTGGGACCTTTAGCGCACCATCTCCAGTGACTTTTTAGTCCACGTTGTCACGTATCGATTCCTTCGCGGCGGCAAGACCGAAGAGCAGCCGTTTGACTTACGTAGGACGTACTCGGCCCCGTCGTGGTCAAAGTCCGCATCCTCCGGGAAGTGGTTGATCTGCGAACACACTCCTCGCTTGACTCCTGAGAATGAAAGACGGAGACAGTGAGAGAGGGCCGGAATAAAAAGTGATGAGCACACACCAGCAAGAGAACAAGAAGTCAGAAGGCCAACTGCGACAAACGGAGAACGGCGGGCATCCCTCCCGAGAGCCGAAAGTACCGACATCAGCGCCGGCGTACTGATCAAACAACAAGCGGGACGTTAGTGAGGCGCGCGTGCGACGTATCGTGTTAGTAAATACATACAAGCGCACACGCACGACGCTGATGGATTGTGAGGTAAGATGGAGTGGTGGAATGAAGACACACAGACGGAGGGACAGATGGACAGACGTGGGGCGGCTGGCGGGCCCTCCCCTCCCTTTGTCGCCGGGCAATGTTGCTCTGTGAAGAAGCAGATGGAGGCGCACGTCAGTGGCGTCGCACGTTGAGCGGCTGCAGCACAGGTGTCAAACTCACGGCCCGTGGGCCAGAACCGGCACGCCGACGCTTGCTGCCATTGGATGCTGGTGACGCGTTGGAAAGGAACGTGTTGCCCCAACACTAACCCGAAGCCTCGAAGCCTAAACCTGACTCGAACCATACCAAAACCCTAACCTTAAATCCTTACCCGAACCCCTTAACCCTAAAACTGACCCTAACCCGAACCCAACCATAAACCTAAATCTAAAAGCCTAACCCCTAATCCTAACTCTGACCCTAGCCTTAACCCCTAAACCTAATCCACCCCTAACCCCTGACCCTAAACCGAACCCTAACCCCCCGAACTCTAACCCTAAACCCGAAATCCTAACCTTAACCCGAAAAACCCTAACCAGAACTTCTAACCTTACCCCCTGACCCCAAAGCCACCCAAAACCTAACCCTAAACATGAACCCTAAACCCTAACCTTAACCCAAACCCTCCCTAAACATAACCTCTAACCTTAACCCCTAAACCTAAGGCTAACAGCTAAGACATCCATAACCCGATCCCTAATCCCCAATTCTAACTTTGACCCTAGCCCTAACCCCTAACATTAACCCTAAACCCCTAACCCGAACACCGACCCTAACCCTTAAGCCTAACCCTAACCGCAAACCCTAACCGCAAACCCTAACCCTAACCCTAACCCCCACGAAACCTAACCCTAACTCCCAACCGCTAGGGTTGTGGGTTTCGGGTTAGGAATAGATTTAGTGGGTTAGGGTTAAGGTTTTAGGTTTAGGGTTAGCGTTAGGGATTAGGTTTATGGTCCTGAACTGAACCCTAAGTCTCACCCTAAAATTTACTCCTAAACCTAACAGAATCACAGTAACTCTAACCTTAAGCCCTAAACTTAACCCTAACCTCTACCCCGAACCATAAACCACACCCCAACCCCAACTCCAAACCCTAAACCCAACCCTAACCCTAACACTGCAGTGTTGAATGCGAGGCAGTGGAAAATTTGGGTACACCTACATTTTGTGCTGGTGCACCAACGAAAAAACCCGGTGAGGCACACAAGTGTCGCCACAGGTGTCTTGACCCAGACAACCAAAGCAGTCGTTGCCACCAATCGCGTCACGTCGGGTAGCATCTTGACCGTACCTTCCAGGCAGCATATCCTCCACAGTCCAGAGTGGGTGAGCGCCCCGGGGTCCTTCTTGTCCTTGTTGTGAGGGTCGTCCTGCGTGACGTTGGCCGTGCTGTTGCAGATGAGGGCTCGGGAGTACAGCCAGTAGTCCGTCCCTATGGCTACCGTCATCAGGCCGAAGGCGGCGAACGCCCCCACGGTGGTGAGGAGGATCTGGATCCCCTTCTCACACACCATGCCTTGGAAAACAAAAGTCAAGCTGCGTCGGCACCTTCATTCAACTCTGCTGGGGCGCCAAAAACGCTGCAAAGGTGACAAAGGCGAGGGACCCCGGCTGAACGTGACGGGTCTACAGAGAACGCATCGTACTGTCAACGACTCGAACACAGAACGGCCAGAATCCGACAGCACGCGACGTTTCTGGCAAACGTGGCTGCCGTGCTCACTTGAGGACTCGTCACCTCATTGAGGCGCACTGCGGCCCTGCAGGTGAGATGAGAAGGGGGGAGAATGGGGGGAGGATGCTGAGAGGTGAGGAAGGAGGTGCCGAAAAGATGACGTGTCCTTGGAAGGAAGGCTGGCTGACTCTGCTGACTCGGCTTAACGAGCCAGAAGTGATGCGAAACACTCCCAGATCACACCCTGCCCGGCTGCTCCATATTCATAACCCCGACAACCCCGCTCCCCTTAGAACTCGGAAGGCGAGACTGGAGAGGAATGCAGAAACACCCGCACGCATGCACAAGACCCAGGCTGAAATCCCTTTCGGTCGAGAAGGACGCACCTTTATACATTTAAACAACAACGAACACACTCGCGGCCAACAACAAGGCACTCTAATGTGGCCACCGAAAGGACATACGCTTGTCGCTGAGCTTTTTCCCCGATTCTTCCTCCTCCGTGTTTATTTCTCTATTCGACTGACTACATTGCAAGTTGACATCCTCGTACTCATGGGAAACCACGAGGCACTCTATAGCAGCCACGCCAGCCCGAAGCCCTGATCTACATGCCAGCTGTCAAATCAGACATATATCGGGGGTTCCCCCCCCCCCCCCTTCCCCGTCCTGGCTCTTCCATCGTTTTTTGTGTGACGTGCCTGCAATCATGGCCAACAACGAGGCGCTCTCTTGCCATAGCCCCGTTTCCCCATGCTGACGGTCAAGTCAGAAAAATCATCAATAAATCTTCCGCCTTTCTCGGCATGTCAGGCGCACACTCACAGCAAGCAATGAGGCGCTCGAAAAGTGACTATCCAAAGGAAGAGACGCATTTTCGGAGTTTAGGCCTAACTAGCTTACTAAATGCATGTCGCGAGTGCGCCAACTAACCATCGATGCGGACAAAAGCGCCGGAGTTCTCATCGAGTGGAGGTCGAAGCAAATCTCTGAATTCACTTGGCCGGACCTTTGAATGCAACCCGACGAGGTCAATCAAAACCAGTGTCGTCTTTGTGAAGGCGGACTTTCGACCCGGCTCTCACGGTGGATAGCTAATATTTTTACACGCAGTCCCGAACGTCCGCCGCCGAGTTCCCACGCTTCTCAGACTCAATCCAGGGCGAGCGAAGAACTCGACTTACCTGACGGCGAGTTTCTATCCTTCGACTCAATTTTGAAATCTTTCCTTCCCTCGTCAGTGAAGAACGTGCTGCCCCTTCAAACCGGACAGCATCCATCGACTGTTCTCAGCCGCTCCCGACTCTCTTTCGCTCTCTCCTTGGTGCACTGCCCTCTCTCTCTCTCTCTCTCGCTCTCCTTCCCGCTGCCTTTCTCGCCAGCGGAGTGCCGAGTCTTGGACGCCGGTCGCGCTCTCCTTTGCTCGCTCCTCCGCTAGCAGGAAGCCGGCACCAAAGCATCCACCGTCACTGCTCAGCTGCGCACACAGAAAGAAAGAAAGAAAGAATGAAAGAAAGAAGGAAAGAAGGAACGAAAGAAAGAAGGAAAGAAAGAACGGGCCGTTTTAAACATGCAGATGGAATCAGACAGCGCCTCATCTTGAAGGAAAAGATGCGATTTCTCAATTGATCGCCATGTCAAATGCATCTTCAAACTGCTAGCTAGCATTTGCTGCCGAGCTGACGGTTTTTTTTTTTTAGCATCAGAAATACGTGAATAAATAAATCCACCAAGTTTGGTTTGATTTCACTCAGTGACGGTATGCGGCCATCCTGATGAAAAAAAAAACGTGCTTGAAAAACTGCTCTGAGATTGCTCGGGATCGATTTTCAGCATGCACTGAAATAAGATAAGATAAGACAACCTTTATTAGTCTCGCAATGGAGAAATTCCCAATTCACAGCAGCAAAGTGACGAAAGGGAAAGAAGTAGAACAACAAAATATAGGAGTTGCTGGAAAGGCAGCCACTCTCGCGGCGCCATTTTGAAGTCAAAATAACAAAAATAACACAACACATTGGACACAGACAGTCGTGCAATCGTCACCAATTTTCTGCATACACTTTGTTGTCTGAAGCAGTTCTAGATGAAAGAGGAGAGGATCAAAGTGTCCTTTCTCCAGTGGATCAGAGACGTCATGCTGAAAATGTGCACACGTCTGCTACAAGCAAAGTTTTGAAAGCAAACACGAAGCTGTAGCATCCATTGACGAAAAGAGATTAGTTCACTTCTCCTGTCCCACGTAATCCGCTTCAAACTCCAAGCTGCGACTCCCAGTTCCAAATCCGCATCGTCGGCTCCTCAAGCCATATATCCATCCAGCTGCAGACCGTTCAACAGCACCGATCTCTCCGCTGAAGAAAGCGGGACTGTGAAAAATTCTGGCCAATTTGGGCCGGATGTTTGGCGATACGTATCGCGCTAAAATATCTCCGGCCCTGCAACGAGCAGGAGCCAACGGACGTGCTCGCGTGCCGAAAGCGACTTATCCGCAATTCGATTTTAGCCCTAAAAGGTTTCTTTGCGTCTTCGCATACGTACAAAAGCCGCGTGGGCTGCGGTCTACACCCTGAGGTACACCCGCAGCTCCACCCGAGCGCCAACACTGTCGCCATCCCCAGCAAATTCATTCTTTCATTCAAAGCAATCGTCTTGACGACAATAACACGCCCGTTATGGCGACCGCAGTCCCGTAGAACGTGGAGCGTTTTTTTTTTTGCCCCCATCCTTTATGGAAATAAGATCACCCAAATATTCGGAACACCCTCTCAATGTGGTTCGGCGCACTTGCGCTTGCACAATGAGCACATTGTTGAATGTGAAGACTCCGAGACAGTTTCGGTGCGATCGTTTTCCGCAGCTCTCGTCAAATCAGAGGCGGCCATTTCCATGAACTCGATTTTTTTGTTGTTTTTGTTGTTGTTTGTTTTGTCGATCGGAGCGGACGGACTGACACGGTGCCAACATCCGAGCCTAAAAGGCGGAATGACTTGAGCGCGACTTGTGCTGCATCTCATCGTCTGAAAAGAGGATGGGGGGGAAAAAGGGGGCGGTGGGGGGGGGGGGGGGAATCGAGCAACCCGACAATGTTACCATGGCAACATTGAATTCCAAAGATCAGCATAGAGCAAAGGATCTGGGGAGTGGGAGGGGGGCTTTGGAGGAGGGAGACAAGAGAGCAAACGGGAAGCAAAAATTGAGGATGGATGGGGGGGGGGGGGACATTTTAAACCATGATCATGTGTTCATGTTCATTTAATGCGCATGTGTGTGTGTGTGTGTGTGTGTGGACTGCGACACAGATGCTCCCGGCTAGCGCATGTGCACTGGCTAAAACACGCGATTGGCACAGATGAGAAGCACCCTGCAGTGTTTTTTTGTTTTTTTTGGGGGGGGGGTCTTTGTGAAAATGCACGCATCGGACACAACGGCGGCGCACACCCATGCAGTGAGCCGACATGAATCCTTGTTAATATTTGATGACGCAATATGGCAGCGTGAGCAAAATGGGTTACATCCCGTTTGCATTGCGAGCGCACCCCCGACCCCGTCCCCCCCCCCACCCCCCCACCCCAACACCCCACCCTCCCCAGCCTCTGAGATGCGACGAAAGACGGCGCGTTTGTTCCTCACTGTGTCGGAAACTGTTGAATCCCCCCCCTCCCCCACCCAACCCCCACCCAACCCCCGGCCAGACGTCCTCATCATACTCGTGGCGCTCTCTCCTGCCTCCTTATTATGTAAACTGTCAAGCGACACTGCTGCAGTGTGGCTTCGCGTGTGTGTGTGTGTGTGTGTGTGTGTTCGTGTGTGTGTGTGTGTGTACGTAATACTATGACATTTTATCCCTATCAGCATAAAAGCGGCCCCCAAAGGACAATACCCATCTCGAAAGCTCGCACTATCTCCAAGGCCTCCCAAAAAAATCCCGTCCGTGCGCGTGACCTTTCCGGTGACCTTACTTATGATTCCCCTGAGCAAAAGTCCCCCGTGTTGGAAGATCATAATTGCCATTTAATTATCAGCACTTCCCATTTCCTTCCAATAATTAACAGAGGGCGAGAGCAGGGGAGCGTGAAAGGACAAGACGGCGCCATTAAAAAAATAAATAAAATAAAACAATTAACATTCCGGTGCTTGAATTGGTATTTTGGATTTAGCATTTGAGCAACATTTTGGGACGGCTCAAATGGTGCAAATTTCAAATGGTGCATGTACGGATGTGGGGGGGGGGGGGGGTGCAGCATTGTGTGAAGCCTTTGCGAGCGACACCCGCAAGGGTTTGCGCGCGGATGGGAGTGTTTAGCAGGCGATTAAAATTGCAAAGCAGTCTGTCAATCAAACCCGTCTAAGCAGCGTATCGACGTCTTTGTCGTCACTTTGCCGTTGGCCTCAAATGAGCAACAAAACTGGAGCAATTTGCTCAAGTTGGACGCCGGACACAAGTGATGAACCCTCCCAGGTGAGCTAAACGGACCAAATGTGGAAAGAGCGCCGGCGTAACGACCGGATCGCAGTTAAAAGAAGCCAAAAGAGAGCAGGGGTCAAAGGTCATTCAGGCTCATCGTCCAAACCTCTCGCGCGCCATTTCAAATGATCAGCAGAGCCAAAAATGTGCAACAGATTCCTTCAGTTTTTCATTCATGAGGTTTCTACAGCTCGGACTCTTGTTTCAAATCTCACAGTGACTCCGAGGGGGGGGGGCAACTTTTTACGCCAGTGTACACGCAAAAAGTGCACTCCCAGAAGCATTTTGATCAAATGAGCGTTTGAATTTCTTGGGCTATGACGTGTTATTTTTTTTTTTTTTAATTTTGAAAAAATTCAAAGCTCATTTGTTACTGTCGACACAAATAGCGAACGGGAAGTCTGAGCTCGAACCCATCGAGTCCGTCGGTCGGCCCTTTGAGCGTCGCCGCACCCGCACTGTTTAATTTTTTTTTGCGTACATCGCCAAAATCGGCTGCGCCTTGAATTCATGACGATATCGATCACCATTTAAGCCCCGCGTGAGCGGGTGAATATTGGTCGAGATGCACGACGCCAAGACTTGCGGCCATTTGCGACGTTCGCACAACCGAGCTGGAATTGGCCGCTGGCCACATTATTAGGGACGCCGGCACAACTTAAAAATTAAAGCACAACTCGGAAGTGTTTCTCGTAGGTCTGGACTGATTAATCAACTGATATTTGCCAAATCGATTGTTTCTCATTTGGTTTATTCTGGACACCCAACAACTCACTTAAGACAAGATTGATCGATGTTTGACGATTTTTCTCTCCGCGGCCACGTGAAACTGTGAGGAATGACTCGGCTCTCCCTAATATCGTATCTGCCGAGTGCTCCTCATGACCCAAAAATAGGAAGCAAAAAGGCCCAAGGTGTACTTGGGCGAGCTGCTTTTTAAAAAAAAAAAAAAAAAAAAAGAGTGCCGCCTTAATTTTTCATGGCCGAAGATAATGTTCCTAAAGAGGCGCGCTCGGGACGGGAGGATTACAAGGTTCAAGGCCCGCAACGGTTTGCGAGTATGGAAATTAGCTCTGGCGGCTAAACGGAAGCGCGTGTTGTCTGATAAGACCTTTTCTCCTCCAAATCGTGACGCAAAGCTGCGCAGACGCGCAAATATCGACGGGCGGGGGGGGGGGGGGGGGGGGGTGCTCAACACCAGCGCTAGCAAAGCCTCAAATCGCCAACCGGCGCCGTCAAACGCCATGACGGCACGACGGCAAGAGAGGTCATCTTTAAAAAAAGGCATTTCGCTGTCCACCTCCGCCCGAACGTGCCCCCCCCCCCCCCCCCGCGCTTGTCGCAAGCGCCCGAGGAGGCGGTGACACTCACACCTTGGTCTAAGAGGCTCCCGAAATAGTGCTCTTGGATGATCGGCCATAAATATGCATGGTGGGCTTTTCATAGCCTTGAGCAGTCAAAGCAGGCGGTGAGTCGATGGTCGTTATTTTGAAGTTGGCGGGGCTGCGCGTTGCCACTTATTTCTCATGATGTCATCGCAATATCAACGAAAACATTGATTTGGATTTGATTGTGATGGCTAGAGGGCGGCTAGCATGCAACTTGAGCTAAAAAGAGCGATCCACCGAGACAGACCTACGTCGTTAGCTTGCGTTAGCTTGTCGTTAGCTTTTTTTTTTGCCATCCGGAGCGAAGTCCGCGACATGACGACCGGTAAATCTTCTCATTCCGGCGCGAGTGGGCTACCATTGACTGGAATGAGTCACCTCGTAGTGTAATCATCGACTTGGCGGCCATCCAGAATGCCCAGACGAAGTCTTTCAAGGCCAACGCGTACGCCGATGCTAAGTGGACAAAAGTATCGGGACACACCAACCACACCACTTGATCAATCAATCCATTGGGGGTTTGACAGGACACCCCCCTCAGTAGGCGCTTTAGTGTTCCCGGTGCACAAAGCGTACACGTCCGCTGGGATGGGATGTGGTGGTGCCTTGTTGGCTGCAAAGACTGCCCCCTGCAGGTGGACTGGAATGTGCCGTGTGTTCGTTTATTTCCCCCCCCCCCCCAAAAAAAAAAAAATGCATACTGTAATTTGTGTAGGCGGCCCGGTAGTCCAGTGGTTAGCACGTCGGCTTCACAGTGCAGAGGTACCGGGTTCGATTCCAGCTCCGGCCTCCCTGTGTGGAGTTTGCATGTTCTCCCCGGGCCTGCGTGGGTTTTCTCCGGGTGCTCCGGTTTCCTCCCACATTCCAAAAATATGCGTGGCAGGCTGATTGAACACTCTAAATTGTCCCGAGGTGTGAGTGCGAATGGTTGTTTGTCTCTGTGTGCCCTGCGATTGGCTGGCAACCAGTTCAGGGTGTCCCCCGCCTACTACCCGAAGACGGCTGGGATGGGCTCCAGCACCCCCCGCGACCCTAGTGAGGATCAAGCGGTACGGAAGATGAATGAATGAATGAATGTTTAGTTTTTTTTTTAACGTCGGTAATGCATGGCAGTTAACCGTCTGTTCTTCTTCGCCTCTTATCTCTGTACCCTTTAACATAGCGCCCCCTAGCGCTCATACGGAGACAGCATGCAACATGCAGTTGGGATTTGACTGAAACTTCTGCCACGTGGTCAAATTAGCGTCTCAGTGCATGTCTAATACAAATTAAAAGCCGCTCACTACGCCCACTTTCTCGTGCCGGGTGGCCGACACAAAAAAATATCGTGTACATCCGTGAGAACCGAATGGCTTCATAGCTCCGCCCAGTCTGATTTTTGATTCCCTACAGAGTCCACAAAAAATCCGACTTGAGCCGTTTTGTAACATTGCGCTGCTTTTCAACAAAAAAAAAAGCAAAACAGGTCCCTCGCCCCGCACTGGCAGTAAATCAATGTCTCCGGTCACCATTTGTGGAGAAAAACGTGGAAAATTTTGGTGCATCCTGCATTCAGGATGCGGGATCGCACACGGTTGAGTCACAGTAGGTGCTGATGGACGCGCCAACGTGGTTCAATTTGGCGTGCGATAGCAGAGTGTGTGTGTGTGTGTGTGTATATTTATATGTACTTTTGCTGTAAATCGGGAATGTCTCCATTGTGAGACAAATAAAGGTTTTCTGATCTTATCTTAACACGTGTGTTAAGATAAGATCAGAAAACACACACACAAGTTCTTGACTGCTGCAGCTTCCTATTTTTTTTTTTGGGTGTGGGAGCAGGGGGGTCCCCTGAATGCTGCAGTGCACACATCCCCTCGCACCTTCCTCTCCACATGTGTGCTTTCATGAAAACGAGGAAGGGGGGGGGGGGTGCAAAACAGCGGCGACTTGATTTTTACGAGCGGACAAACAAACATGCCTCAGATGAACATCATGTGGGTCATCGTCAACATGACGTCCGGGGAGGATGGGATGGCGGTGGTGGTGGGGTGGGGTGTTTGTGTGGAGTGGAGGGGGGGGCGCTCGTGGGGTGGTCTATGTGCACATCCACCAGCACACAGAGGAGGCTGCAAAGCGTGCCAAGCTCGTGAATAGTGATGCAGGCAGGCTGCGGTGCATTCATTTAACAGATCACACACACACACACACACATGCATCATCCCCCCTGCCTGCACTGGCTACTCGTGGGGGGCACGGAATGGGGGCGGGCGGGCAAAATGGACGCCTGGCGGCACACAAATCACATTGAGACATCGACAAATTATCGATTGCGGCACTGATGAGATTAGTGAACGTGGATGTAAGTGGGGGGGGGGGGGGTGTAGACGATAGAGGGGGGGGGGCTCCTAATAAGCTATTAAAAGGACATAATTTGCATAATTGCCGCTGCTAGTTATCGTCCCCGCGTCATACAGTAAATAATCCTAAAAATTCTGTCGTCGGGCACGTTTTTTCCCCTCAGTGCGGCCAAACGATGGAGAGTGCAATCGGAGCTACGCGTTTCGAGCGGCAACGTCGCACGCACGGACACACGGACAGACAGACAGACGGACGGAGGCACATTGAAAATCCAGCACACGCGCGTTGCAATCGGACGCGGGCTTACCTGCAGGCTGCTGCGGGATGTCGGAGCTGCTCTGCGCGCGTCGCACTCGCCAGAGGATGGGAGGAGATGATGAGGAGGAGGATGATGATGATGATGGTGGTGGTGGTGGTGGTCGTGGTGGGGGCAAGGAGAAGAGGAGTCCGTGGGGGGGGGGGGGCGGGGAGGGGGTGACAGGCGGAGCGCGCACACCGATCCGATGCGCGCGTGTCATTAAAACGAGAAGTTTAAGGTCAGATCAGAAGGAATTTGATTCAAATATCATTTTAGCAAGTGGGGGGGGGGGGGTAAAAGGTGCGAGTGTGTGCACACGTCACCGACTGAGCATGGATTCTTCATGCCGCATGTCGCAAATATTTCGGACTCAAATCCGAGTAGCTGGGAGGGGGGGGGGGGGTTCCCCCTTTAAAAAACTGTCCAAGTCCCACCGGGATGACCGCCACAAAAAATACAAAATTCATCACCGAATTGCTCATTTAGGGCTCCGGGAGCAACGCGTTGAAGTTGCCCAAATAGGCGACGAGACAAGACCGAGCTGCGCTTCAGTCATTCGGCACCATTAGAAGATCATTCATATCTTAAGGTCGCTCGTGTGGGGAACAGAACTTCCCAAAAGACCAAACTGAGAAAAAAAATATAAACACTTCAAAGCTAGCAAGCTGCCTTTGCTGCGTTGTTGATGTTTTTTCACCTGCTCGTCGCCTCGCGTACCGTGGCAGTGACACTTTTCAACAACGGAAATACATCGGAAACAATCCGTTTACTTTGAAAACCCGGAAGTAAAATGAACAACAAAGCCCCCAAATCAATGATTTTTCCCCAAGTAGTTCGGGATTCTACAATGCTGTGAATTCGACTGCTAGCCCAAGAACTTCCGCTAATATTCGTACTTCCTGTCCAGCTAGCTGTTTTTCTGTCCGTGTTCGTGCGCGTGCGCGTGAAAATCGCCAGTCAATCGCGACACATCAACACACAGCGACTTTATCTGTCATGGCGATCGCGAGCGTTCAGTCGAATGACATCAGTGCCGTCGATGGGGGGTTGGGGGGGGGCTGAATTATGTCACCCTCTGTGAACTTCATCAAATGGAGCCACTTGCTGAGCTGCTGGAGGACACACACACACGCGCGCGCGCACACGCACGAACACAAACAATTAGGTTGCACAAAACACAGCAAACGATGACCTTCAATGGCTCTCAAATGGCTTTGCTGCCCAGCACGCGGACACACACTGAGGGGTGGGGTGGGGTGGGGTGGAGGGAGGGGGGGAGAAGTGGGGAAAGCAACAGCGAGCTAATTCGGAGTGACAGCTCTTTCATGCAGTAATGGCGATGGTGAAAAGAGAGATCCACTCAACTCCGCACTGCGCACGCGCACACACAAACACACACATATATATATATACACACACACTCACACACACACGACACACGTGCAGCCCAAAAAAATAAAGAAGAAAAAAAAAACCAGGACACAAGTCAAAATCACACGCACACTCACAACGAGCCAAATGGCGATGTCAAAAAGTAGTCACAATGTAGCCCGTTTGTTTATTGTGGACACAAAAGATGGCGGCTGTGGTAGGGAACATTTTTTTCTCATCAAGGGTCAATTTCAAGTTGATTCAAGTTTAGGACACGTTGCCAACATTTCTGGGTTATTTATAGTTTGTTTGTTTTTTTAGCTTGCATGGCTAGCTAGCCCTAAATGCTCGCCTCTGCTTTCTTTTTTGGGCGTGACGTGGCTTCTTCGTCTTTCACCACTTTAGAAAGCAACTTTCACTTCATTGTCCCCCTTTGTGAGGGTTTTCTTATTTGCAAACATTCATCAAGACCTGGGGGTGGGCAACTCATGTCCACGAGGGCCGCTTTGAGTTCATTTTTGTTCAAGGAAACAAATGAAATAACGCCACCGAAAATAGTCAAACCTGCTCTAAGAAGTCATTGACTTGAGGTGAATTTTCAAAACAAAAGCCTAATTGAAATAAAAATGAACAATAACGATCATTTCCCCCCCTCGCCCCCCAACATTTTGTCGTCAAACAACGTTACTGGTTCGGTTTGTGCTATTTTGTGATTCACCTTGGTTGCAATAAGGAACAGCAATTCACAATCCTTTTATTCTGGAGAAATGCAGACTTTTGGAAGTACGGCGACCTTTTTTTTAAACGCCGCACACCAATTATTTCTCTATCGTGCATTTTCCTGTGGAATCGTGTCAACGGCAACCATTTTCTCTTCGATATTTCACAAAGCTCTTTCATAATGCACAAATGGAGTTTTAAAGGGCTGGCCGGCCGCACGTGGCAACACGCGTGCTGACAAAACAACACGCACGGATCAATTTTGGCCCGAGGATGCGTCGTCTCGTCACGGACGCGGTGCAAAGTGACGCACGATGCCGCCGTTTACACGCTGCGACATAACAACAGTGAGTGTCGCCAGCAAAATATGCTCCGCCGAGAAATCACAGCCAGGATTATGATCCTAAGCTAAAAATTGAAGAGCGACACACCACTGTTCAGATGTCACTTTTTTGCAACATTAAAAATGAGACCCCCCCAACCCAAAAAAAAAACCTCAACTTTTTCCACTCTTACATGTCACATGTAAACCCAAGTATTTTTTATTTTATCTTTTTGAGAGCGAAAGTCATGAAATGATGTGGTTGCATAAGTGTGCACACCCTTCTAAAATTCTAAAATGACATCCAAACGCAAGTTAAAGTCGGCGCACACCTGCCAGCATTGAAGATACATTTGACTCACCCCAAATCAATTTCTGATGCTCTCATAATTTTTGAAATTATTTAACTTGGTCTCATTTGTTTGTGTATATATATCACAAAAATCTGCCATTTGAGCAGGGGTGTGCAGACTTTTTTTTTACTCCCTGCATCCATTTCAGCTGTTTATTGAAGAAACGAATATCAGAGGGCGCACAAAGATTGAAGATTTATTGAATGTTAAGCTGCAGAAGGTGTCGGCACGCACACCTTTTCCATCACGTAACTTCGGCATGGTGCCGCCTCACTTAGGCCATAAGAGCAAATTAGCAAATATATATATGTATATATATATATATATACACATATATGTCAAGAGGACAGTGCAAAAGCAAGCACAGCTACAGTATTATATAGAATGTTGTCTGTCGGAAAGGAATGTAGGGATGGGCGGGGGGCTGGGGGGGGTTATAAGAGGCACTGAATGGTTTTCAAATGTTTCGAAACGTTCAGAATGAAAATGGATTTGTACAGGAGGTAAGATGTCAAATGAAATCCACACGCCAAAGGATGATGGGGCGGAGTTGTGAGCGGTCAGAGACGAGAGCAAAATTTTGCCGAGTGCGGCTCGTAACGTGCACGCATGAAAAGATTCGGAATGCTCTGAGCTGAAGGTTGAAATGATGACGGTGATCTCTGTGACGTGTCTTTCTTTCTTTCTTTCTGCACATGGTAATAAAATAAAATAAAAAAAAAAACAAAGTCACGATGTGTCTTAAAGATTTGTCGACAATCAAACTGAAAATGCCACAAGCAGACTTTAGCATTAATAATTTTCACATTTGAAGCAAATCCTGACAGGCAAACTATTTACATCATGGTGACATGATGTGCACTTTTAAGTCCCTGTCAAGTGAAAATACGCGTCATGAATTTGACAGAAGAGTGTTTGCCACCCCGTCAAATTTAAATGATTAAGAAAGTGACGACAAGGCTATAAAATGAGGCTTAAAATGGCGCGGGGGGGGGGGGGGGGGGGAGAAATCAAGCCTTTCTCTCTGCTGTCAACTGCTGTGGACGCGTTTGAGGAATGTAAACAAACGGCACCCTGCTCATCTGTCAACCGTCAATCAAATACTGGACCATTTCTATGACCTTGCGCCGCAACGACGAGGCGCTCTAATGCGGTTGCGCAAGGTTGGAGGTAGCCACGCCCCCAAAAATTTGCCCTTCGACTCCGCATGAGACCTGATTCTTAGTTGGACTGTTATTGCACTTTTTTTTTAAATCGTTTGTTGTTTTATGAATTATGCTCGCTCTTTGTACACGACGGCGGTTGTTTGGAAGCACTCTAGAAATACAGCGGAGTTGAGAGAATCGTCTTCAAACGCATCTCGTGTAATTCAAAGCAAATGTCGGGATTCGCTTTACAGGGTCTTGAGACAAGAGGATGTCGATTTGAGAAAGAATGACAGCTTGACATTTCAATGAAAATCATATTGCAACAAAACAAAAGTACCCGCGCGCCTGCAGGGAAAATGTCAAAAAGGCCGTCTCGGCGTTAATTGGAATAAAAGGAATAAAGTCGTTTGCCACTTTCGCGTGAAGTAAGGTAACGGCTTCCAGCTACGATTGGAAGCACACGCTCTCTTTTTGACAAAAACAAATTGTGCATCTCATAAATGTCTCGTTACAAAACTTGAGCTTAAAAAAAATGTTGTTTTTTTTTTCCGCGACATGCTTCACAAGTAAAATCATTTTAAAGATAAGAACGTTTGTACCCTGTGCTTCCATTTGTGCAAATCTTTGACCATCGCGTGGCGCTCACACCAGAATATTCCATAGCAGGATGGAGGAAGACAAAGCATGCGACGGAATGAGTAGGAAATGGAACCTTTTTTTCTCTGTTTTAGTCCAGAACAATAATCAAGGTGATATTGTTGCATAGGGAGTCCGTCGGTTTACGACTGAGTTACCTACCGAGCCGGGATTTCAATACAATGCGGGCGCTCACTCATCTGCAATAGCGGGGAAATCAATCTTGGCATGGAAAAACAAATTCTGGGCCATCGATAGAAAAGGAGCCAATGTCAAAATGTGTCTTTGTTTGTTTTGGTAAAAAAAATTTGAATTCTCCAATGCTCACCATATCCATTCATGGCGGCCATCTTGTTTTTGTTGCCTCATTTTTCACAAATGCATATCGTCACGTTTGCTTGCGCCAAGAGAACCAGCACAAATTCACCCTTGCATGTTTCCGCTGTGGTTGTTTTTAAAAACGGCTATATTTAAAAAAAAAAAAAAGAAAAGGGATTGAAATTGACTCATATGTTTCCTTTTCATCCGCCAGCTGCACAACAATATTTGGTTTGCCATCCAAACGGGAGGGCAAGCCAAAAGGATGCCGCTGGACACATTTCGGGAATTTGAAAATGTCACGTTGGAAAAAAAAAAAAAAGCTGACGGAATTCTTCTGACAATGTTGTCCAATCGTATGGTTCGGTTGAAATGCTCTTGAATTTGGTCTTTCAAGAATATTTGCAACATTTGTGAGCGCCGACAAAACAGGTCCGAGTGCAATGCACCAAGTTGCCAGTAGAGGGTGCAATTGACGCTTCATCCTTCAAATGAAGTGCAGTGAGTGGCACGCTTAACTCGCACTGAGGTGGAAAGAAGTCGAGGTGGAGGGGAGGGGTGTGGGGGGGGGTAAATGTTTTCTACTGCATTAAGAGAATGGTGATGACGTCATCAGCAACTAATTGGCAGAAGGCAAACGCGTCAGTCCTCCTTTTGTCTTCTTCTTGTGTCCAAAATGTCCATTCTGATCTTCAGTACATGAAGTCCAGTGTGCAAGTACTATGTACAATAATTTCAACTAATATACAAAACATAAAGTTGTTGATAACCGGGACGGGAACCCACTTGCGTCAACGTTCACATACCATCACCGTTATTGTTGACTCGCTGTCAAAATAATCCGACGGGTGACGGCTAGCGTACGAAATGTGAAATGACATTCCAATTTTGTAGAAAGGTATACACGCCATCCACATTTCCCAATTGCTACGTACAAAAGTTTACGCGTCGTCAGCAACGTCATTACTTTCCGATTGCCCCGCCCACTAATAACTCGCTCGACGTTGCCTTTCTCTTATTGCCAAACTTTTAGTCATCTCGCGGACGCCGCACTTGTGGCCGTTTCTCCACACGACAGAAAGGAGTCTGAACCTTTTCCTAACAGGGGGAGGCGCTCATGTGCATGTGCGTGTGGTAGTGAGGGGGCGGCACCGGCGGAGGTGGCGCGGCCATGGACAGGCCCTGGCCTTGGGGGTGCGGCGAGTGCGACCTGGGTAGGCTGTGCGCGGGGTACCCGGCGGACAGCGAGGGGTTGGGGTAGCTCCCCCCGGAAGAAGAGCCGGACGGCGGGTTGACATGGCCCCCCTTGGGCGGGGGAGGCGGCGGCGGCGGCTGGTTGAGCTGGATGGAAATGTCGCTGGAGGCCTCCGACGTGCTGCGGGCTCGCTTGGGCGGCGGCCACGACGATTCCGGGTGGAGGAACTGGCCGCTGTAGTCGCTGCTGTCGGACAAGCGGGGGCGGTAGAGAGCGGGGTGGGGGCGGTACATCTCCTCCTCTGCGTAGCGCTTCATGAACAGGTAGACGGAGAGCACACCTGCGCCCTGAGCACCCAAAAACGGGAGTCAAGTTACACACGCGGGCTGTGGCGGGCCAGCTACAAAGCTAACCTTGTCATTGATTATTATTTGTGGTAGCAATAGCAGAAGCCGTAGTAGTGTAAAAAAGTAGCAGTAGTGGGCCAGGTCTTAATGCAATACAATACAATACCATACATGCTGATTTTATTTAATGGTAATGGTATAGTGCACGGGTGTCAAACCCAAGGCCCCGGGGGCCAAATCTGGCCCGCCCCATCGTTTTATGTGGCTCGAGAAAGCAACTCAAACACGTCAACTTCCATGAACCTTTCTTAAAATGTCTAACAAAATGTTACATTATCATAAATAAGACATATATTTGAAGCATTTTCTCGTTCCTAAACCCATCATGACAGTAACTTCCACAAGAGTTGAAACTGTTATTTTTGAATTCTTTCTATGGTTTCAGTCATATCGGCCCTCCAAGTGAAACTCAAATGAATAAAATAGTTTGACACCCCTGCTATAGTAGTTGTTATAGCAATAGTACATTAGAAGTAGCGGTCGAAGTAGTTATGGTCGTGGTAGTAGTGGTGCAGTTGTCGTAGTATAGTAGCAGTAGTAGTTAGTAGTGTAAGAGGTAGCGTGGTAAAAATATGAACAGAAATGGTATTGGGTGTACTGGAGAAGTCGCAGTCGTCAGAGTAGTCGTAGAAAAGTACAAGTAGTAATATTGGCAGAAATAGGAGTAGGAGACGTACAGTTGTAGTATCGCCGTAGTCGTAGTGAGGAAGTAGAAGTGGTTTTGTTGAATTACAGGTACAAAGTAGTCGTCATGTGTCATTTGGAGTGTTGGAGCAGCCCCTAGTGGTAAAGTTGATCCATTGCACCTTTAACAGCCACTGTTGTCACATGCATTTGCAGTTTGTGTTGTTGTGGCTTCTACTGGCAAACTGTACAACAAAACAGTTCTGCAAACGAGATTGCCGAAGGGCATGAAACTGCTCTGCGCATGTTTCATGACATCATGAGCAAAGAAAACGGCGGCAGCAGTGAACGGGAGAGAAAAGGAGAGAAACTGAGCAGCGGGAGCCGAGTGCGAGAAGGACGACCACGGTGAACTGTAACGTTGCACCAAACGGCGATGCGGATAACGGGAGGAGTGGAGGGAGGGAAGTCGCAGGATGGAAAAGCAAAAGAGCAGCAGGAAACTGCACCAAGCAACCCCCCCCACCCCACACACACACATAGATGGACCTGATTAGACCGCATAAGTGGTCACAATAAGGTCGTATGAAGGTCATCTGAAGCGCTGGCCTACAACACATTTATTTCAAGAAATTGTTTTCCATCTATTTTCTTGATTTCGTAGCATTTATTTTGTATTCAATTTTTTTACCCAATCAGATTTCAGTCTGTGTGTGTGTGGCAATTTTCCCGGGGCTTTCGGGATCAAACAAACAAACCAAGAACAGGCCCATCTCAAATGCAATACCGCAAACATTGTGACTCCGTTGGCGGCAAATACGTTGACCGACCTCTTTGAGCAGGAAGGAGGAGGCGGCGAAGGCAAAGGACCATCCGTAGTGGTAGTTGAAGAACTGCTCGGGCTCCCTGGGGCGGTTCATCACCTCGTCGTTGATGCTGGAGATGTAGAGGACCAGGCCCACCACCAGGCTCAGGCCTGCACGCGGCCACCGCGGCGACAACAACCGACAACAGGAAGGAAGGACACGGCAACGACGGCGAGGCGTTAGCATCAAGCGTTTGAATGGAAGGCAAAGTTCATCTGGACAAAATGAACGAGGAGAACTCGACTGGAAATGGATTCCGGACAGAAACCAGCTGAGGTCTTGAGAGCCAAGTTCTGCGGAACATCGGCTCATGTTGTGCAATGTGGATTTACTGTTTGAAAAGTGACCTCGGCTCTTAAAAAAAAAAAAATTGTCCTATGCAACATTCAAAGTCTCTTTCCAGGAACATTCCCACGCATGAGAGACAACATATGGCCCCGCGTCGACTGTTCAATATTCAAAGAAAGACGCATACTCTCAGCATGAATAATTTCTGGCTGCATTGCAACATTTAAAGGCAACTTAGCTTTTTCATGTATGTTGACTTAAAAAAAAAAAAAAAAATATATATATATATATATATATATTAACGCGGCCCGGTAGTCCAGTGGTTAGCACGTGGGCTTCACAGTGCAGAGGTACCGGGTTCGATTCCAGCTCCGGCCTCCCTGTGTGGAGTTTGCATGTTCTCCCCGGGCCTGCGTGGGTTTTCTCCGGGTGCTCCGGTTTCCTCCCACGTTCCAAAAACATGCGTGGCAGGCTGATTGAACACTCTAAATTGTCCCTAGGTGTGAGTGTGAGTGCGAATGGTTGTTCGTCTCTGTGTGCCCTGCGATTGGCTGGCAACCGATTCAGGGTGTCCCCCGCCTACTGCCCGCAGACAGCTGGGAGAGGCTCCAGCACCCCCCGCGACCCTAGTGAGGATCAAGCGGCTCGGAAGTTAAATGAATGAATATATATTAACTGCAAAATGAAGAACACACGCGCACGCACGGACGCATGCTATTGCAGCCCTTTTTAGAGATAAATACGATAAAGCGGTATAGAGATATTCGGCTTTGGGGTAACATTTTAGGAAGAACCTAAAATGTACTAGAACTTGCCAGGTGAGTAATTGGACCTTTGATATAATTTTGAATATGAATTTGCGTATGTGTGTGTGTATATCCCAAAACTAACAAGGCGAAACCAGCTCAGCATTGCTGTTCCATTTGATGCCCGTCCAATACATACATTGGGTAAGCGCTGTAAAGCAGCACACCCACGAGAGAAGCCAAAAATTTCATTGATCCTCATGATCAGCTTTTGTATTCAATCCAAAAGTTTTTCATGGTTGCAATGACGCGTTATATAAACGCGATGATATAAAAACTCAGTTTGCCACCACCCCACCCCTCCCACTCGTCTGCTGTTTGATGTTCCTGCGAGCGCTGCACTGCTGCAAAAAAAAAAAACAAGTGCAGCTCAAGGGCTGCAATCTGTCACCGTTCAGTACGCTGACAACAGGAAGCAAGTGGGGCCCTGACCGCCACCTGCCGTTTAAAAGGGTGAACTACAAAAATGCAGAAAAATCACATGACGACTGGATTGGCAAGTGGGGGGGTTCATAGTCGCCGTTTGTTGGCAGGAGCCTCACTCTTATTGTATAGAATACATTGAAGAGCTGCAACTTGGATTTTCATTTTTTTGGAGGGGGGGGCGGGGTGTCATAATCATTATCTGTTAAAAAAAAAATTGCTGCCGCTGCTGTTTGCGATTTAAATGGATCCCTGTGTTTCAAAATCGACCCCGCTGAAGAGGTTGTGACCGTCGCAATAGTTTGGGGAAAGCGAATGGATCGGGTGGCACCTGAGAGGATGAAGAAGATCCCCGAGACAAAGGCGAGGATGGTGCGCTGAGGCTGGATGTGTCCGATGTTGCTGATGACGAAGGCGGTGAAGACGAAGAGCAGCGACACCATCGGGAACGGCGTCGCTGTGCGCACCATCTCTGTGGAGGGCGGGGAAAGCGTGAACGAGCCGCCTTCTCTCTCTTGTCCGTCTGTCGATCGGACTCATACGGTCGAGTCGTCAAAGTAGCAGTAGAGGTGGAAGTAGAGTCATACCTCGGTTTTCAACCATAATCCGTTCCATCCGTTTGAAAACCGGAACCGCAGCATTTTAAAAAATTAATCTGCTCACAATGGAACGCTCCACGAGGAAGCGTCACTTCCGATTTGGTTGAAAACAGAGACGTTCGAAAACCGAGGTTTGACTGTTGTAGAAACGGTAGAGGCTACTTGTTGGAGTCGTCGTTGTAGAATTTGTAGTCATCTGAGCAGTCATGGTTGTTGTTTTATTTAAAAAAAAAAGAAAAGATGTTTAAGTGGTAGCAGTAGAAGTAAAACTCGTAGGAATTATGAGTAAGTTCTTCTAGTATGCAGAAGTGAAGAATGCGTGAGGACAAAAAGCAGGATGAAGGATGTCGACAGTCTCGTCCATTACCGTACATTCTAACAGCAGTACCCGCAATCCGCCAGCAGGGGTCCTCGCCACTTCAAACGTGCAGTATGACGTTTGTACTCACTTAGAATGTTTGCCGTGTTTTCAGTGGTGATCTCGATATCGGGTTCGGTGAAGTACTCTGACGCAACACATCTCCCGTTTTCAGCCCCTAAAGGTAGAAAGCAATGTTGATATTCACCAGATGTCACTAGATTATGCAAAAAATCAGAAAAGGTATATCAGAAATATATAAAGAAACACACACACGCAGTCACACAGAGCATTTGAAGAGGGGTGTGTAGATTTTTAAAAAAATATTCACAATATATTGCCGTCCCTACCGGCCACGAAGCAGACCCTCCAGAGGCCTGAATGCAGAGCCATCTTGACCTCCATGCTCTGGTTGTGCTGCAGGATGACGCCCTCCACCATGATGAGCCAGTAGTCGGTGGACACGGCCACCCCCACCAGCAGGAGCCCGCAGGCCCCAAACACTGTGGACAGGATGGTCAACGCGCGGCTGCTGCACGAACTCATCTGGAGGGCACAGAGAGGAGACTCGTGGATATGCGTGTGTGTGGGGGGGGGGGGGGGGGGGGGGCTGGGGGGGGCACTTCTATTTGGAGCGGGTCACGTAAGGGAAGTTGTTAGGATTGGAGGGGGTGTAAAGCAGGCACACTTGAATGCACACGGCCTCCGGCCGTCCTCCTGTCTCGCCTTGTTACCGCTAAAGATGAAGTCATCACACATCATCTTCAACCAATCCTGTTAAAGGTTAGCGGGAAGCCAACACACGATGACGACTTCATGGTAAAGCGCTTCAAAACACGCACGCACGCACGTGCACGCAAACTGTTGAGGAGCCCGCTGTCCGTTTACATTTGCGGGCGGCTGGATGCGCAATCGGGCGTCATCTGCTTCACGTCAGCTCTTCCGACTTTGCTTTGATTGAGTCGATTGCATCATCGTGCTAGCAAAGAAATGCTCGAGCTATCCGAAATTTAAAAAAAGGCCGTTTGGAAAGGTATGAATGCTCGTTTTGGCGTCGGGTATTGTGAGTCAGGAAGAAGCCCTCCTCAAAACTCACTTGTATTCTTTGGCATTCGACTCAGCATGACTTAAGATTTGTTTTTGATTTTACTGTTTGGTGCTTTCTACCGCATTTGTTACCGATTTGTCTTGCTGTTTATTGTGCATGTTAAATTGCTCCATTGTACAGCACTTGGCTGTTTGAAAGTGCTCGAGAAATACTCTTGACTTGACTTGACTCCAATTCATTTGCTTAGTTCAAAGTCAAAGTTTATAAAATATGCACGGTTAAAAAAAACAACAACAAAAAAAACAACAATCCCCCGTGATCAGTTACCGTACCTCCTCAGGACCTACTACTGATGTCTTATCCAGGAAAGTCCTTTCACCACTTTGCGATTGGCCTGACAAGATGACAATTAGCCTGAATTTGCCATGTCGATCGAAATATCGTTTTTGATGTTTTCAGAAAGCAAGAAAAAAAAAACCCACAACAAATTCAACCAGGCCCACCGAAATACACCCAAAATACACTTTTTTGTCTGCCAGATGCGCAATGGCGCTACTTGGCTAATGCTAAATTCCTTCATCAAAAATGTCACCAAGTGATCAAACGTGACAAAATGCAAACTTTTCGCTAGCGCTCCAATAGTGCGGAAAGGGAACTACTGTATTTTGCATCTTGTACACGTCTTGACCACTGATTCAATTATTCATTCATTCATTCATTCATCTTCCTAACCGCTTGATCCTCACGAGGGTCGCGGGGGGTGCTGGAGCCCATCCCAGCCGTCTCCGGGCAGTAGGCGGGGTACACCCTGAATCGGTTGCCAGCCAATCACAGGGCACACAGAAACGAACAACCATTCGCACTCACACTCACACCTAGGGACAATTCAGAGTGTTCAATCAGCCTGCCACGCATGTTTTTGGAATGTGGGAGGAAACCGGAGCACCCGGAGAAAACCCACAGAACATGCAAACTCCACACAGGGAGGCCGCAGCTGGAATCGAACCCGGTACCTCTGCACTGTGAAGCCAACGTGCTAACCACTGGACTACCGGGCCGCCAATTAACTGTCCCAAATATGCCCAAAATACATCTTGGTTCATCTTTTGCTGCCAGCAGGGCTGGGCTGGCCATCTGGCAGGAAGGCGCAGATGCCCGGTGGGCCGGGGGGGTCTTTCGGGGCCAGCGCACTGCTATTTATTTCTTACTTTCCTCCATTCCCCCCCCCCCCTGCCCCCCCCTAAGAGACTGGCCTACAATTTCAAAAAGAGTCACCGGCCAGCCATTCATTCATTCATCCATTACCATCCAGTCCATTTGACGAGTTCAATTCAAGCGAATGTTTTTCTCTCTTTTTTTTTTTTAAATTTAACGATATGATTTTTCGTTTCAGTTTCTCGTCAGGTGTCAAATGTTAAAAGCGTGACACGTCGGGTTCTCGTGCAAAAGGAAGAGATCCTTTTACGGCAAGATGAGCATGCGTGAGGTCCATGTGCATGCTCATAACCTGCAGCGACACACTGCAAAAATAGCAGCAACACACTCCACAAACATGAAGTGTAGGGGGAGGGGGAGGGGGAATATTTTTATATTTTGCCCCAAAAAAATACATAAATGGCTCTGGATAGAAAGTGTGACTGTAATCCTTTCAAAGTGCCACGCGTGACTTTTTGCATGACGTCCGACTCAATTCTCATTTCATCATTCATTCATCTTCCGAGCCGCTTGATCCTCACTAGGGTGGCGGGGGGGGGGGGGGGGGCTTGAGCCTATCCCAGCTGTCTTCGGGCAGTAGGCGGGGGACACCCTGAATCGGTTGCCAGCCAATCGCAGGGCACACAGAAACAAACAACCATTCGCACTCACACTCGCACCTAGGGACAATTTAGAGTGTTCAATCAGCCTGCCACGCATATTTTTGGAATGTGGGAGGAAACTGGAGCACCCGGAGAAAACCCGCGCAGGCCCGGGGAGAACATGCAAACTCCACACAGAGAGGCCAGAGCTGGAATCGAACCCGGTACCTCTGCACTGTGAAGCCGACGTGCTAACCACTGGACTACCAGGCCGCCCCTCAATTCTCATGAGAATGTCAAATGTGTACATACGCTACCCCCCCCCCCCCCCCGTCAACAAAATCGTCGTGTTGATCTCACACGTCGTGACGACGAGTAATCAATCTGCCGCCGCTGTTGCTGAGCCGCACAAACACTCAAACACAAGACGCCTTTAATCTTCCCGTCTGGGCCGTGCTGCGCTTTTTGTTCGCGAGCATGCTAGCCGTCTGCTCGTTTCGCGCGTCAAAACTCCCAGCGCGAGTCAAGTTACAACACTCAAGTTCTTGATCGAGAGAGCAAAAAGCTCATCTTTTTTGGGAGGTGCTGTGCAAGCCCAAAAAGGACTTTTCTTTCTCGCACTTTTGAAGAGAAAATTTTTGGGAGTGGTTTGAGAAAGCTTTTTGGCATGTGCGATTTTGCTTTTTTGTTTTTAGTCTGTTAGCAACGTTTTTGGGGTAGGTGAGCGTGAGAGTTTTTTTTTTTCTCGAATCAATGCTCAAGCTACATATTCATTGATTATTGAAGAAAAATGTGATGTAGCTCTAAAAAAAATTTTTTTACAGACGTTCTACATGATCGGTTTTGCTATCGGACGATCGACATTGAAATTGGCGGCCTAAAACCCTGATCGGAAAATCGCAATTAGAGTTAAGTCAAGTCAAGAGTATTTCTCGAGCACTTTCAAACAGCCATCGCTGCATACAAAGTGCTGTACATGGAGCGATTTAACATACACAATAAACAGTAAGACAAATCGGCAATAAAGGCGGTAGAAAGCACCAAGCAGTAAAATCAAGAACAAATCTGGAACAGCCCAGATTGAGACTGAATTGGAACCAAGGCACATCCCCCTTCTCGACGTGTGTTAACAGTGCACACCGAGGCCTTGCGAGACCAGGCCCAGAAAGAAATGAGCCGGTTGAATTGGATCGGTTGGGGCCACAGGAGGAGGGTCCAAAGGGTTTCAAATCTCTGTCGTGTGTCACAGTCTCCAGGCTGACATCACCTCGTCGTCTCTCCGAGGAAGACAGAAAGAGGCCACGATGGCAAAAAAAAAAAAGTGTGTGTGTGGGGGGGGGGGGGGGGGCGTGGGGGGGCGAATCGGCAGCAGGAACAGAGCTCGCGACTTGCGGAGATGTTCCGTTAAAAATTTTTACCCTTGCCACACACGTATTGAAGCACACATTTAAACATCTTTCAGCAAGCAAAACAATCGCAGGCACCAAGAAGTTCCGAAATACAATCGGTATAGTAGCATCGTACGGTACATGCATGTGCCTTTAGGAGGCGGGGCCTGCTGACCTTTGGCCGACAGCAGCTTCCAAGCGCAGTCGTAGCATTTTCGACTGTTGGTCTGACCGCAAGTTGATTGTAAAAACTTGCCAGAGCAGGGAACACTGTTCACCAAAATGTGGAGTACTTGGAAAGGACACAGGGGGAACGCCTCGGTTCAGTCAGTGCATTCACATTGTTGCATTTGCCATCGTTTTCAACAGGAAATGCAATCGTAGTTTTGCCCTCTGCTCTGTTTTAGCAGCACTTTTGGAGCGGCGTGCGTGCACTTCCTGTTTTATTTTTCTGCTCGTCTCTCATCCTCGCTTCATAGCAGCAGAATTGGGGGATTCCCGCTTTTTTTTCGATTGTCTTATTCCGTTAAATGCTAGCCATGGCGAAAGAGTGTGGTAACTCGATTATTTGTCAATTTGCAATTCTGCACTTTGCGGTTATGGTTCACTGGCAAATTGAACATGAAATAAAGAGAGTTATACGTTGTGTATTTAAAACAACCCGCATGATGTTGGTTTTTAAGGCCGCTAGCTTGATGCTAACACCTCATGGGAAACACGAAAGCCGACGACTAGCATCTATGTGACGTGCTGAGCGACAGATAATTGAACACAAACGGCTCAACCACAAAGCACACCTTCTTTATCCTCTGTTAAGCACGATAAGCGCATATGAAGCTGATGCGCATGCACAAGAAGCCGCCAAGAATTTATTGGGACGCAAAACCCCTTTAATTCTTTACATCCTATTGTCTTATGACTGTTTTGATAGGGTTATTTTCCTTGCTTGAAAAAAAAAACAGTCTTCATTTTTTTTGTTGGAGCGAGTTGATATGGAAGAATTGATTGGGATGCAAGTAGACTGACTTTAAAGTCCTTATCCTTAATTTTCCATAATTGGGTTGATGACGTTGCTTATGGCACGTAAGGGCTGCTATGGTATGCCGTGATGTCATTTTTTAGTCAATTTTTGAGGGTCACGTGCAAGCTCAATTCTGCAGTCAAACACGCCGACGACATGCCTGGCCAAGGAGAATCTTCGCCGCCGATATGGCAGCACCGACGTCCGAGTCCGACGACCCCCCCTCCCCCAACCAAGGCGCACTCTTAGGCGGAGTTTGGACACCCTCAACACGGCGTGCGTACACGTGAGTGAATCGGCAAAACATTTACGCTCTCGTCTATGGTGCGCCTGTTAACGCAACATGGGTGCCACACGCTGCATCACACGCGCACATTTTTTTGGGGGGGGGCGGGGGGGACAAAGTCAGAATGGCAATAGCGTCATCATGGGTCAAGTACCAAAACACGCACTCGCGTCGACAATATGGTCATTAGAAAAAAAAGGGGGGGGGGATTACTCACCCTGCCACCAGAGTCGTGTGCACACGTCAGCTGCCAAGAGAGCACACGCACATGCGCGCGCGCGCACACACGCACCAGGAGGGAGGCTTGGAGGGATTTGGGTGCTCTTCTACTTTGGTCCTCACTCCCCCCGTGCGTTCATCTCCAGCGCAGCCTCATATCCATCGGACCTGCTTGGATTCCTCCGAAGCGGCCACTGCGGTGTCGATGTGCTTCTGCCCGCCACTTCGGCTTCAAAAGCGTGTGCGTGTATGCATGTGTGAGAGCGAGAGAGAGAGAGAGAGAGAGAGAGAGAGAGAGAGAGAGAGCGGGCGGGCTGAGGGATGCGGGTGGGGGGGGGGGGTGCCAGTGAGAGAGGGAGCTCAGATGTCCTTTCATGATTGCCTTCACCAAATAGTGGAGTAGTGCAAAGCTTTTTAAGTCGTGTGTGTGTGTGTGTGTGTGTGTTTCATACTGTTGAAGAGTGCGGTGTGCATTTCACATGCGTGTGCGCGTGTGCGAAGATGCGACACGGTGCACCGGGGAGCCAAACTCCACGTGACCCAAAGACAAAGTGAACTCAAGTGGCCGCATGTGAGCTCATCCCGATTGTGACTCATTCAAAACAACGTCAAACGCAACGGGGATCGGCAAGGAGCTTTTTTTAAATTCTCTTTCTTTCCTTCTTTCCTCCCTCCATCTTGAAAGATGTCAAATTTCATCATTTAACATCTTTTTTTTTTTTTTAAATATGAAAACGTAAGCGAAAACAAAAGAACACGCTTCATAATGTCAGTTGTAGTACCTTGACGAACCAGCGGGAGGCAGTATTGCACCACAGGGATCCAGACTGCAAGGAAAATATGAAGAAGACCGATACGGTGTTCGGATCTTCACTTTTTTTTTTCCTCGAGCCTTTCCTCCGCTACTCACTGAAAAACTCACCTATGTGCTGTCCGGGTTTTCTGCAGAGCCACAAGATGGCGCCAATGTCCTGCCTAACACGTTAAGAAAAGGGGACAAGCCCTGCCGCAAATGGCGAAAATCTACTATTGACACGCCTCTAAAAATGTTTCAAATTACTCACAGATGCCAAAAGAAGGCGGCAAAGCACTTTCAATGGGACTGTCACGCAGCAAGGTGGCGGCGGAGCCCAAAAAGCAGGCAAGAGGGAGGAGCAGGGTGAACTCGATGAATTATAATTAATAAAACAGAGAAAACCGAATCCAAAGAAGCAAAGCCAAAGCATGACGGTGGCAAAAAACTAACAGGAACACAACCTGCACTGATTACCTAATGACCAACAGGTGCGCAGCTGCAGGGGGAGCCCTACAGTGCCACCTGTTGGTCCCAAACGGAATCATGACAGGGACAAGGCTTCAGCCTGACGGAATGAAGCGCCTTCCTGCACCATAACATAGTTCCTGGTGACAAAAGCAATATTGACAAATATTGAATATTAGCAATTAGCAATAGCAATATTCTAATATTGCTAATATTAGCAATATTCGACAGCAATATTCGGACGGACTTTTTTTTCCATCCGTCTTCTCACCTGTCTTACGCTATCTTTCTTTCTTGCCTATCCATCTCTGATCAAATTCTCCCTCTCGGTCTTTCTTCTCCTTCCTTTCGGTCCTTCTTTCCCTTCCTCACATCCTCCTCGCCCCGTTTGAGGCCACCGGAGATCCCCGGTCTATATTTGGAGTGCACTTGAGAGAATCATCTCATTTTTATCAACAATATCAAAAGTCTCAGGCGCCCTCCGACCTCGGGTGTCATGACTGTCACGAGGGGGGGGCGGGGGGTGGACGAGAGGGACGGCGAGCAGGAGAGGAGGGATGGAAATAGAGGAAGAGGGATGAAAGTGGCATCATGGATGACAGTGAGCGATGAGCTGCATGCATGGGGGGGGGGGGGGTTGTGGGGGGGGGGGGGGGGTTCGGTCTTTGCTGCAGCGCATGTCAAGGCCCCTGGGTTCACGCCTCCAGGGGGTGTCATTCATTCTGGATGATGATGCTGCTCCGGCACCATTCACTGGTGATTCCCGATTGCTACCGTTTTATTGCTTTATTGTTGTGTATATGTTAGCCCCCCCACCCCCCCACCTTTTGACTGGATGATTAAAAGCCAAGAGCACAAAAAGAACCCCGTGAAGAGACACCAAGGACAGAGGAGTGATGAAAAGGGAGATGCGGTGCAAGGGCAGGACGCGAGCCGGCAAAGCAGACCAAGCGAGGGGGGGTGGAGTGGGGTGGGGGGGAACTTGATGAGATTTTAATGTGAAGGTCAACTTGTTAAAAATCTCTAAGGGGGTATTAGTCCCATCAGTGTTCTGGAAGGGAAGGTGGGAGGGAAGGCGAGCAACCAGGAAGAGGAAACGTGAGATGCCCGAGACGGCCATTTGCTGCTTTGGCACTTAGTGTGTATGTGTGAAAGCGGGAGGTGGGGGGGGGGGGGGGGGGGGTACAGAGAGGCGACAGGTGGAGAAGCCGTTTGTTTCTCGGCAGCTTCAGCGCTCGCATCTCTTTATTCTTCTTTACATTGACATTGACGGCTCGTTTGCCCGCTTCACAATCAACGCGCGGGATACGCACGCAAAGTCGCTTGCAGAACCACCGGAAGTGCTCGCGCCATTTTGAAAAAAAAAAAAAAAAAAAGCTCGGCTCGCCGGGATTTGTTGAGGAAATCATTTGGAAAAGTGCTGCCGGGCGTGCGACAAAAGTTGCGAGATAAGAAGAGCGACAATCGAGATGATAAGGGAAAGTTCCTTTGCGCCCGCCTCTCTTTGATATCTGCTTAAAGGCGCCGCTACACCAGATTGCCCCGCCCATGTGGACCATGACCTCGTACTTACGAGCGCGCCGAATCGTCTTCACTTACGCGGACAAACGGGTGCCGCGGGACGCGAAGCCGGATACGAAGGATAATCCGATCGACACTCAAAACGACTTTCCATGCTGCCACCTGGCCGGGGCTGAGCTCATGGCCCGATGACAGCTGACGCGATTATTTGCTCGCCATATTGAACCGCTGCGAGTGAGCCGCGCTTTTTAATTACAACTCATCAATGGGAACGCGCCGGAACAGTGCGCCGGCTCGCAAACGCCGAGCGAAATCCTCTCTCCAAATAAATTGGGCCTGCTTTTGAAAGATATCAAAAATAATGGCCACAGCTCAAAATAGTGGCCCAATTTTGAGGTGGCCATGATAGAGAGACGGCGGCGGCGGCGGCGGCGGCGGCGCTTGAAGCCCGCAGCCGATGGCGGCGTGGCAACCCGAGCCGCTCGTGTGTGTGTGTGTGTCTGTGTGTGTGTGAGAGAGAGAGAGAGACGGTTTCAGAGGGCGAGCAAGCCCAGAGGATGACGACTCAGTGCAGTTCAATGAAATGTCTGTCAACAATTAAAGATGACAGAAATTCCAAAACATAAAAATCAAATTATTTAAAAAAAAAAAAATGAAGGAGGAAAAACATCAAATATCATGGTAAAAAAAAAGTAATTCCTTCAAATGAAATAAAATTAAAAAATGAAAAAAAATGTAATATATTAACACAACTAAAACGTAACATTAAAAGTGAAGAGTTCATTAAAAAAGGATATTGAACTCAAATTAAAAATGTAATAAATAAAATGGAAATGGAAAATGAAGCAAAAACAACCCCCAAAAATCATATATTTTAAATTAAATTGAAAAATAAAATACCCAGTCACAAAATAGCCAGACTAAATCGATAACACTAAAATGAAACACCGATGAATTATCAATTGGAATAAGATTAAATCAATCAAACAACAATAATCACTGACGTTGGCCCAGAACCGCTTGGGGAAATTTCCTCCTCTTCTTTTTTTTTTTCCCCCCCCGAGTCCACACGTGTGGCTGTTATTGCAAAGTGATGAATTTGGAGGATTCCACCTGACGCCCCCCCCCCCCCCCACCAAAAAAAAGTATATTGTGAAAATAACATACAATTAAATTGACAAATAATCCAAAAGTAGCAACAAAAAAAAATAATACATCACCAAAAAATGGCCACATTGGCATGATGGAGCAATTTGCGGGGGGGGGGGGGGAGAAGAACTTTCACCGTGTCTGTCATCGGAGGAACCTTCGGTGCAGCAGGGGCAACTTTTGTCAAGTGCTTACCGAGTCTCTAATCGCAATAAATCTGCTGCTCCATCTCTTTCTGGTAACTTCAATGGAAAAAAAACAAAAAAACATCTACATAGTCCGCATGCTAAATGATGAGGTCATATAGCTATTTACCCCCCCCCCCCCAAACGACTCTTCCGCGGGGGTCTACAACACTGGCTATCTCTCTCTAATGTCGGCCTACTTGAATCTGTCAAGTTGGATGAAATAGCATCGACCTCGACGATCGGCGAGGTTATTTTTAGACGGCGGTGAGCGGCGAGGGGGCAAACTCGGGGTTGAGGAAGGAGAAGCCCTGGAAGTCCTCCTGGTTGACGGCCGCCAGCACGTCCGGGTCGGAGGGAGTGAGCGCCGACGGGGCCGCCGTGAAGAACTTGTCAAAGTTTTCCCCTTTTCTGCCGCCCTGTTGGGAGCCAGCAGAGGATTGGGTTGTTTTTTTTTTAATTACAGGATTGATGAGTTCATGAACGTGGGGGTACGAAGATGTGGATTAATTCTCGCTACCATTTACTGTGCGGAATAACATCAATTGGGAGAGAGTTTTGCTGGCTGTGAGCAAAATATGCCGATGACATGCACGGTTTGAGCCGGTATGACCGATTCTGAAAGCCCTGGCAGATTTGTTGGACATGGCAACAGAGGCTGAAATCTGGTTGGATGAAAAAAAAAAAATAATAATAAAAATTCAGCTAAATCGAACATCCGCATAGACAGAAGCAAACCCGCGCGGCCAAGAGACAGGGTTCCCACATTTCCACGTTTTTTTATTTAAGGACCTTTTCAGGACTTTTGAGGGCTAATTTAGCCATTTTTTGAAGGACTTTTTCTCCATTCAGCAGTGGATTCACGGCGGATTTAATGAACAGAAAGCCACATAGCACTGACCTGGTGTTCAAATCATTGCTGCCGTCTTTATTTTTAGGGGCAATCAGCTCACCCTTTATTTGACATCCTGTATGTCCGATTTTAATGTCTATTACAGGTAGGAAAATGGAAAAAATAAACTTGAATTCTTTTTCAAATAAAATACACATTTAAAATCTGAAGATCTAAAACTTAATAAAAATAATTAAAATGATTTTCTACAGGTTTCTTTTTGATTTTAGTAGCTTTCCCTGAAAATTAAGGACAATTAAGGACATCATTTTACAAATTCGTTTTTTATGGATTTTTATGAACTTTAAGGACCCGTGGGAACCCTGCGAGAAACGCGACCCAATGCAAAGAGTAGACTGCGGCGGATTTGGGTTGGAGCAATGCAAGAGACTGACAGCTCCCCTGTGGCGGACTGACCGATCTGGGGATGAAAGGCGGCGGGATCTCCAGCCTCTCCAGACGGTCCCAGTCGATCCAGCGGAAGAACGGATGCTCCCTGATCTCGCGCTCGGCGTCCTCTCCTCCACCCAGGCGCTTGGCGGGGTGCTTTGTCAGCAGCTTCGGTTTAAAAAAAAATAAAAATAAACAAACCCACAAAAGATCAGCACGGAAACATCCATTTTCAGTTTCGCTGATGGGGAGACAACCTACTCTGCGACAATACAGCCGAACGTCGTGACAACGCACCTGCAGGGGCATCACGAATATGTGCGTTCGAACCGTAGTTCGTCGTAACCATTTCCAAGAAAATGGCCGCCAAACAATAATACGGTGCGAACATTCATTGATGTAAAAACATGAGCATGGAATGCAATGTAAACATTTTTGCGGGTGGTTCTAATCATGTTGACATTTATTGAAGGATTTTTGTTGGAAGCAAAAATCGGAACATGGAAGTGTGAAAGGGGCCAAAACGTCGTTGAAAAGGAAGTTCCACCGCATCGACCGGCAAGCGCCCAAAGTCCGATTTGACATCCCTTGACAGTTTGGCATCACGCAAACGCGGCGTACGTACGCACCCCCTTGCAGATGGCGACGGCTTCGCGGGAGAGACTCTTGGGGTAGGAAACGCACTGTTCCATGATGGACTGGAAAAGCTCCTCCTCGTCAATGCCATCAAAAGGCGGCTGAAAAAAAAAATGAAGTGAAATTCAACCTCTTTTGGGCGGAGCTTGAAGCCCCGCCCCCCCCCTTTTTTTGTATTTGGGCTGAGTCGGGCGAGTTTTCGTTTACGTTTGGGCCCTCAAAAATGGGATTCTTCATGGAGAAGAAGAATGAGCCCAAAAAGAAAGGTGGGGGGGGCGGGCCCCTGGGGGGCGGGCCCAGGAGAAGGGTGATTGCTACCTGTCCCGCCAACATTTCGTAGAGCAACACTCCGTAAGACCACCAGTCCGCCGCTTTGTTGTAGGGCTGATAGGCCACAATCTGCAAATGAAAACGAATTTTAGTCGAGTCTTCTTCTTTTTTTTTTACCGTGCGTGGATTTGTGCCAAAGTGAGAAGCGTGAGTACTCTCGAAACGTCAAGTGTTGCAATCGGGAGGGTGATTCTATGAATGAGTGCAGTGATAACGTGTGCCGCTGTGTGTGTGTTGTCACAAGGCAACAAGCCCACAGGCCCCCTGGGGAGAGCTTATTGTACGGCATCCAAAATGCGAAAGGCAGCAGAATCAATGCGTGTTTACATAAGAGAGTCGATACTCGGGGGGGCCCCCACATGTTAAGCAAAGACGTGCGCAGCGAGTTATGTCCTCCATTTTGTCTCTCCCCACTGTCTCGACTCCTTCAATTGCCCCCTCAAGACACACACACAAACACACACACACACGCAGTCCGTGCTGCAAACACGATTAATCATATAAACACTTTGGGGGGCCGGGGGGGGGGGGGTGTTGGATGCCGAGAGCTGCGCAAGGCTTTGCGCCGATCAAGAGTTCCGCCATCAATTGGAATATTTGTCCCATGAAAGTGGATGAATGCATCCTCGACAAGTCATTCAAAATGGCGGCGGCAAAACACTATTTTTGTCCGAATGGGGCTCCTCAGCTCATTTCAATGTTGTTTCTTCGCAGCAAGATCCCACAAGGTAAACCGCTACTTCTGACCAAATGAAGCTCCTAATTCACTTCCACGTAGTTCCTTGGCGCCAAGATGCCACAAGATGGCTGCCAAGCATGACTTGTGTCTGAGCGGAGCTCCTAAACTCACATCAACATAACAGGATGCTGTCGAAGCACCGCTTTCATTGCTTCAGCACAAAAGCTGAATAGGTGAACTTGTGCGGGGGACGGCGGGGGGGGGGGGGGGTTGTCACGCTAAAGCAACCAAACAGACGGCTGTCGGAAAAGTGGTGGTGAAAAATGAATGTGGTGTTGCCAACAGACTGGTGGTGGTGGTGCTCCTACCTCGGGGGCGATGTAGTCCGGGGTGCCGCAGAAGGTGTGCGCGGTGTCCCCGTCGAACATGCCCTCCCTGCACATCCCAAAGTCGGCGATCTTAATGTGGCCCTCGCTGTCCAGCAGCACATTGTCCAGCTTCAGATCCCTGAGGAAAGGCGGGACCGGACGCCGCATGACTCATTTGGGGTCCCGGCATTCAAAAAAAGAGCCTTTTGAGGAACGACCCCCCCCCCCCCATCCAAACGTGACATAAATCAGCCTTTACCTGTAGATGATCCCTTTGCTGTGGAGGAAGAAGAGGCCCACCGCAATCTCCGCCGCGTAAAACCTGCGTGACAAGAACGCGTGTGTGCCGGGAAACACGCGCAAATCAAAAGGCGAAGGATGACACCGAGAAGCGGCGGGCTGATGAAAGGCGGCGCAAGCGTCGAGATGAAAGGCAAATAAAAAAAATTAAAATAAAATAAAAAAATGGATCAACAGGCCTCGAAATGAGTTTTGGATGATTGCTCAAAGATGATCGGATGAGAAGGCGAGATTAGCCGGGAGGAGGGAGCCGCTCCCCCAGCCCGGGATTTTTTTCTCTCGCGTCGCCGGGAATCATGAACAAAAGCGGCCAGATAAGTGCGCAAGACGAGCCAAAGCGCCGTGAAGATAAGCGCGCGTACGTACGCCGCGTGAGGCTCTTTGAACTTCCCGATGATCTGAATGTGAAACATCAGGTCCCCCCCGTCGACGTATTCCATCACGTAGTACAGCCGATCCTGTGGGGAAAAACAACGCGCGCGCACGCGGGGAGAGAGGCGACCATTCATCCGTTCGCCTTTCGTGCACTTTTCAGAACAGGACCAAAACACAAAACACAAAGTCAAAAGGCTGACAAGCGGCTGCTGTAGGCCACAGCACACGGTGCCACGCTCACGCGTGGGGGGTGCTACCCCTTTGGAAATTCTGGTGAAATAACTATAAATAAAATCACACACACGCACACACGCACACACACATTCCTGCACTTGTGGCACAGTGAGGACCAGGTAAAAAGGCATACAAAGCGAGGACCACCCTTTCTGCTTGACAAAGGAATGAAAAAGACACATTTCTAGACACAGGAGGGCGCCCTCAGCCAATACATTCCTTTAGATTAAATACACACGCACACACACACACACACGCACACGCACACACACATTCCTGCACTTGTGGCACAGTGAGGACCAGGTAAAAAGGCATACAAAGCGAGGACCACCCTTTCTGCTTGACAAAGGAATGAAAAAGACACATTTCTAAACACAGGAGGGCGCCCTTAGCCAATACATTCCTTTAGATTAAATACACACACACACACACACACACACACATTCCTGCACTTGTGGCACAGCGAGGACCAGGTAAAAAAAAGGCCTACAAAGCGAGGACCAGCCTTTCTGCTTGACAAAGGAATGAAAAAGACACATTTCTAAACACAGGAGGGCGCCCTTAGCCAATACATTCCTTTAGATTAAATACACACACACACACACACACACACACATTCCTGCACTTGTGGCACAGCGAGGACCAGGTAAAAAGGCCTACAAAGCGAGGACCACCCTTTCTGCTTGACAAAGGAATGAAAAAGACACATTTCTAGACACAGGAGGGCGCCCTTAGCCAATACATTCCTTTAGATTAAATACACACACACACACACATACAAACACACGCACACACACCTCAGTCTGGAAGGCGCAGTAGAGCGATGTGAGAAAGTGGGGGCGCATCTGGAGCGCCAGCACCCTCCTTTCCACCAGGGCGCTCTCCGTGTCCTCGTCCTGGAAGAGGACGTCTTTCTTTAGCACCTTGACGGCAAAAAGACGCTCGCTGCCTCGCTCCTCCGCCAGCAGCACCTGAGCGGAGGAGATGGCAAAAGCGGATTCAGTCGCCGATTTCGCTTCGCAAAAAAGTAACCGTCAATCCAACAGAGTTTTGTTCGGATACTCAAAATGATCGCGTTCACGGGTACGTTTGTGACCGTCGTAAAAGCGACACAAAACAACAGCCCAAGGCTCAAAGGGGAAAAAAATCGAATAAAAAACGAATGAAGCTCCTCAACTCACTTCGACATAGTTCATTGGCATCAATATGCCCCAAGATGGCAGCAAAAGCGCGACTTGTATTGCTTTGGTCCGAGCACAAAAACAGCCACTAGGGGGAGTTTTAAATTCCGGAAAAAAAAATTCTACAGATATGGAAGTCTGCGAATTGCTCTATGAAGAGTCATTCGATGATTTAAAATGCGGTCGTGAGTAGTACCGGAACCCCCCCCCCCCCCCCCCGCTCCATTTCAAAATGCACACACAAGGATTAGAACGTTCGAAAATCCCATCCATCGAGCTCCTCTTCTCTCGCCTGCTTGCTATCCCGTTTCCTCTCGGCCATTTTGTCACTCGCCGCCTCACAGTAATGGTCTCCTTTCCGATCTGTGCGCGGCTGCCCTCGCTCGGCGGCCTCGAGTCTCGCTCCTTCCCTCCCAGCCCGCCCCCCCTTCCAACATCCATCTTACGTAAGTCCAGCTCTCTTTCTCCCTTGTTAAGATTCTCGTCTGACAGTTACGAAACAGCGCAAGGGAGCTAGCTGGAGACGAGGCAGAAGGACTCGAAACCTCCACCCCTCATCTACGGCAGGGGAGGGGCCGTCGGGCAGGGGAGGGACAACGCGCTGAGGAGCTCACGGAGGTCAAGACTTGGAAGACGTCGTTTACCTTGCCAAAGCTGCCTTTGCCAAGCACCATGAGGAAGTGGAAGTCGTGGACGCCCATCTTGCCCTTGCCCGGCCCGTGAGAGTGGGAAGGCGGACAGGAGGGCGCGGGGGTCAGTGGCAGGGCCACGGGGAGGGCCTCGGACGAGGAGGCGGGGCCGACTTGAGCCGGCGAGGGCGTGACACCGTCTGGCTGGGGCTCCTGCGGAGGGACGCCTGATCAGATGTTGTTCAAACACGCGACAAACTGACTCACGGCTCAGCGGTGCGGCACTGATAACGGTTCTACGCAGAGGATTGGGAATATATGACGCTACGCTCATGTCGTCCGTCTACATGTTTGTTTGTTTGTTTGTTTGTTTGTTTTATTTTATTGAGCATATATAGTACATGCAATAACAGGTTGACAAAGGTCAAACAAAATTATAAAAGGAAAATTAGAAATAGTTAAAAGAGAAAAAAACACATCACAGTTATATGCTCAAAGGAGTAGGAGGAAGTAAATAACTTATCTAGTCCTACCCCTTATTATGTAACTGATTGTTCATTTTTCAAAACTAAGAAATGAAAAACTACATATCATTAAATATTTTTACCCTTGTGTATACTATGCTATTCTATTTCTACACCTTCCGGTTTGTATATATATTGTTATTCTTTCTTCTTTTGTATTTCAATTTTCTGATATTCATTATAATTAGCATTCCTTGAATACAACTGTTAAGTTGATCAAAATCCAAAACAAGAACAAACAGTTATATTACTATATTTTATAAGTATATCAAATGTATCTATTTTAATTCAGATTCATGTAGTTATTTTGCACTAATCTTTTGAATTTGTTTTTGAACTCCTCCAACGATTTACTCATTTTCAGATCCGTTTCAAGCTTATTCCATAGATTGACACCAATTACTGATACACACCTTTGCTTAATGTTTGTTCTTGTTCTGGATTTTTTGTATTGATTAGTGCCCCTTAGATGATACCAGCTCTCTCTAATTTCAAAAAGCTGCTGGATATTTTGACAAAGGAGGTTGTTATGTGCTTTATACATTAATTGAGTAATTTTGTAGTCAACCAGGTCGTAGAATTTCATTGTGTTTAATTTGATGAATATTGGATTTGTGGGTTCTATATATTTCGACCTGTTGATTATTCTGATTGCTTTTTTTTGTAATTTTAAAACAGGGAGTGTGTTCGTTTTACAGGCTTTTCCCCATATTTCTACACAGTAGGTCAGATATGGTAGTAATAATGAGTAATATAATGTATACAAAGAGCTCTTATTCAACACATCCTTCGTTTTGTGGAGTATCCCGATAGTTTTGGATACTTTTCTTTTTATGTTATCTATGTGTGGCTTCCAGGATAGTTTGGTATCTATTACTAGTCCAAGAAACTTATATTCATAGACGCGTTCTATTTCAATTGAATTTATCTTTATTTTAATATGGTCTTTAATTGGTCTTGTGCCAAAAACAACTAGCTTAGTTTTTGTTAAATTTAAAGATAATTTGTTTTTGTCAAACCATTTTTTTAATTTTGTCAATTCGTTTTCTACAATATTCATGAGTTGTGTCATATTTTTTCCAGAGCAGTAAAAGGTTGTATCATCGGCGAAAAGGACGCATTTGAATTGTTTTGACACACTACAGATATCATTAATATATAAAATGAACAGTTTTGGTCCAATCACTGACCCCTGGGGCACTCCATGGATAATCTTCAGTAAGTTGGATTTTTTGTTTTTGAACTGCACATACTGATATCTGTTTTCTAAATAACTTGCAATCCATTTATGTGCTGTGCCTCTGATACCATATCTCTCTAATTTTTTCAATAATATAGCATGGTCTATAGTATCAAAAGCTTTTTTTAGATCTAGAAAAATCCCGACCGTGTATTCTTTATTATCTATATTAGTGGCTATTGCTTCCACAAACTCCATTGCTGCCAATAAGGTGGTCCGTTTTTCTCTGAAGCCATATTGATTTTCACTTAATACCATGTGTTTATCAATGAAGTTATCGAGTCTACGAGAAAATAATTTTTCTAATATTTTTGAAAATTGTGGTAACAGTGATATAGGTCTATAATTTGTTATGAAATGTCTTTCACCATTTTTAAAAATTGGAATAACTTTAGCTGTTTTCATTTTTGATGGAAAAATACCGACTTTAAATGACAGGTTGCATATATATGTAAAGGGTCGCACTACAAGTTCTATAATATGTTTTACTATTGACATATCAATATCAAAACAGTCGGTTGACTTTTTGCTTTGATATGTTTTTACAATATTTAATATTTCATTTTGATTCACAGCAGTAAGAAACATTGTGGAAGGATTTTTTTCTATGTGTTTATGTATTTCTAAAGAGTTTATTGGATCGGGAATTTGTTTTGCTAAGTTACTGCCGATATTAACAAAATATTCATTAAATTCATTTGCTATTTCTACCGTTTCCTCAATAATGGTATTTTTGTCCTTCATAAAATACTCCGGATAATCTACTTTATTAGAGTTATTTCTAATTACATGATTTAAGATTTTCCAGATTTCTTGAGTATTGCTTTTATTTTGCTCTAATAATGCATGAAAATGGTCTCTCTTACTAGCTCTTATAATATTTACTAATTTGTTTTTATAAGTCTTATATTTTGTTTCAGCTTCATTAGTTCTGGATTTTAGAAACAATTTGTATAGATTGTTTTTCTTTTTACATGCATTTTCTATGCCTTTTGTTATCCATGGCTTACTTTGTCCATTGAACTTTCTGGTGACTTTAATTACTGGGAAATGTTTATCGTATAGGGAGGTTATGGTTGACTGAAATGCTTCAAACGCAGTATTTGGATCATCATTTGTGTAGACCTCAGACCAATTTTGCTTGTCTAGGTCGAACTTGAAAGCTGCAATGGAATGTTGGGTTCTAAGTCTTATTTCTGATGTATGGGTTCTTGGTTTTGTTTTTCTAGCAAAGTAATTGTGTAGGACTACAAAGACTGGTAGATGGTCACTTATATCAGTTATGAGAAGTCCACTTTCCTTTTTGTGATCGATCTTATTTATAAATATGTTATCTATCAATGTGGCCGTATCCACTGTTATTCTGCTGGGTCTCAGAATGACTGGGAATAGACCGTTGCTATACATTGTATTTATGAAATCTGTTGTTTTTTTGTGTCCATTTGGGTTTAATAAGTTGATGTTAAAATCGCCACATATTATTCGTGTTTTCTTGTCATTAGAACAACTCAGCATATCTGTCAGTTTTTTATTAAATGTGTCTAGACAAGATCCTGGTGTCCTATAAACGCAACTTAGAATAACATTTGATGCATTTTTCATGTGTATTTCCAAAGTTAGACATTCCATTAGATTCTCAGTTGTGTTTGTCAAGCTCTCAATTTTGCAGCATTTCAGTGTTTTATCTACATATATTGCAACTCCCCCTCCTTTTTTGTCTTCCCTATGAGTTGCATACATTTCATATCCATCAATTTTCATTTCACTTGTTTTTTCATCATCAAGCCAAGTTTCTGATATGGCAATAATTGTAAATTTATTCAATGTAGTTAAATATTCTTCGATTTTGGTGAAATTTTTGTATAAACTTCTACTATTTATATGTATCACTGAAAATGTATTTTTCAGTTCTACATTTAAGTTGAATTGTTCATCAGTATAATACTTTGAGTTTGTGATGCTGTGATTATGATTGAAGAAATTATTGTCTGGATCCAAGTTGTTCTCTGGATCGAATGTCTTATGTTCAGCGTAATCAAAGATTTTAAAGTCCATGTTTGTGTTGTTTGTTTCCTATATGTATTTAGTCATTAAGTTTTGTCTGGTGGTAATCAGCTCTCAGCATGTTGAAGTGGAGCCCTTTGAATTGGAGTACTGGTGCGGGGGTGGACGATGAGTTTGTCGTGCCTCAAGTAGGCAATTTCCCCTCTTTCACGTGCCGCTTTTAGTTTTGGAAGCAATTCTTTTCTTTTTTGACGTACAGTATCTGTATAATCTTCATTAATGTAAATTTTGGTGCCTTTTAGGTATTTTGCTCTCTGTTGTATCATTGTTTTGTCCTTATATTTTTCAAACTTCACCACGACTGGTCTTGGTCGAGGTCTTCCCGATTCGTATCTCCCCGTGCGGTGGACTCTTTCCACCTTGATTGTCTCCTTTAATTGCAGTTGGTCCTTGAAGATTTTCTGCACTTTTTCCTCCGTTTCGGTCCACGTTTCTCCTTGCCTTTCTTCAATTCCATCGATTATCAAGTTATTTCTTTTGGATTGTCCCTCTAAGTAGTCCATCTTGTCAGTTAAAACAAGCATACTGTCACATACTTTATATATTTCAGTTTGCATGGCTTTGCAATGGTCAGTTCCATTCGTTTGTTGTTTTTTAATGTCATCAACCTCCTTTTGGGTAAAATTAAGACTTGTTTTCAGTTCTTGAACTTCCCTGGAAAAATTGTCGAGTCGTGTGTTTGTTGAATCCAGTATCATCTTTACAAATCCTTTGAAGTGATCCTGTTGTTGCTGAATAAGTGCTGTGAACAGTTCTTTTTGTTGCGTGAGTAGTTCGTTGACTTGCGTAAGGGTCATGAATTCTTCGTCCTGTTTTATATCTTGTCCTCGTTTGGGCGGCATTTTTGGGTTTTGTTGCTAGTCGACTGTCAGCTTGTTGATGAGGTGTGCTGTGATCTTTGTGCCAACCCGGAAGTTGGTGACGTAGCAGTGAGCCTGTGGCCTCCCTTGACGGCACCGCCGCAGTGTTCGAAGTTTTCCGCCGCTGCTGCCGGATTAGCCGTTCAGCACCGCCACCGGAGTCCCGAAGCGTCCTCTCGCCCAACCACGCCGGCTGGCTATCGCTTGCTCGCGCTGCCTTGGTGGTCGAGCGTGCCGTGCCTCCGCCGCCGCCGCCGCCTCCTCCGCCAAGTCACCACAATGTGAAACTCAATCAGTTCGCGTGTCGCTCCCTGCACACTGGCCGTCCATGCACGAGCGCCCCTGAGACGACCTTCGAGGACTAAGTGTTCATGCTCCTCGTGGCGTTCTCCGGAAATGTTGATTAATGAGAGTAATCAGCGCAATGTGTTGCCGCACCGTGTTCAGTGGGTCGCTTTCAAGGCTTCTATCTCCGTGGCAAAGATGCTAATTAGCATTTTCATGATGCTAATTAGCTGAGACCAGACCAGCTAATTAGCATTTTCATGATGCTAATTAGCTGGTCTGGTCAAAGTCTCGAAATGCACCGGTCCTCTTTTTGAGTCACAGGCGCTCAATGTTTTCTCGTCCGATCGGTTTCCGGTTGTACCTGCAGGTCCGGGTCGGGCACGGGGATGTTGTAATATTCTCCCTCGTCTTGGGCCAGCAGCTTGAACCAGCCGCTGATGGGACGGCGGAAGATCTCGCTCACTCCGAAGGACAGCGCCCCCATGAAATCGTTGCGGGACGTGCGGTCCCAGTCCCACACCTCCACCGACAGACGCCGGTCCCACTGGTGGCCGCGCACGGAACTGCACACACATGTGCCAAACCCTTGAAAAAAAATCTTTTGAGTTTCCTGGAGGGTGACATTTTGCCGTAAAAATTGACTCATTTCTTTACATTAAATTATAGCAAAGCTTTAAACGATTAATTTTACTAAAATATTAATTTTTTAAAAATCCTAATAAAATGCTATGCAATTGTGTGTGTGTGTGTGTGTGTGTGTTGATAAAACTGCAGTAAACATGGAAAAAAAAGCACAAAATAAAAATGTCTTTTTTTTGGGATGAAATTACAGATAATCTTATTCAATTAATTTTACTGTTTAAAATTTAAATTTTTAATTATATAATTACTGATAAAATAAAAAAGATATTTGCTCCTCGTGAAAAAAAAAGCACAAAATAAAAATGTCTTTTTTTGGGATGAAATTACAGATAATCTTATTCAATTAATTTTACTGTTTAAAATTAAAATTTTAAATTATATAATTACTGATAAAATAAAAAAGATATTTGCTCCTCGTGAAAAAAAAAGCACAAAATAAAAATGTCTTTTTTTTGGGATGAAATTACAGATAATCTTATTCAATTAATTTTACTGTTTAAAATTAAAATTTTAAATTATATAATTACTTATAAAATAAAAAAGATATTTGCTCCTCGTGAAAAAAAAATCACAAAATTGTCTTGATAAATGAATAAAAAACTAAAATAATTTTAAAAAGTAAAAAAAAAAAAAGAACCCCATAAAATGTTGGTATGCAATTGTACATTGAAAACAATAAATAATTAAAAAAAAAACAGTAATCAAATGATATCACACAAATTAGCAACGGGCCAATTAGTAAAGATTCAATAATTTGGAACGGACCTTTCTCAGAAGAAATCTTTCCCCAAATGATTTTCTGACAAAAGTCCATTTGAATCAGATAATAATGATCATCATCATCGTCTAAAATTTGACGTGCCCCCCCCCCCTCAGAACACTCTCTGTCCACATTCCCGCTGGCTTGGACTCACAATGTAAAACTCTCATTCCAGACCGGATTGAGAGTTGAGCGGATGGTCTTGGTCTTCTGTTTGCTGTGGCTCTTCGGGTCGGGAATCAATTTCAGTTTCACGTACGGGTCTGACAGGCCGTTCGGATCCATGGGCATCAGGTTACGAGCCTCCCGCACTGCACAGCCAATCACAACATCCGAGATCCAAAGAAAAAACACCGCCGCCCGCCTGAGTCGTTTCGTTCTCTCGTTGACCAGGTCTCACCCGTGACAAAGACGTCTTCCTTCTCGCCTCGCACCGTCAGGTGGATCCGGCCTCGCTTCTCAGTGTGGTCCTGGCCGCAAAGACTGGGGACGCTGGTCTCGCATCGTCGGTGGACATTCATGTCGCAACCTGGAAAGATTGTCAACGCACAAGTTCATGCGGGACTAATAAGCGTGGAAGGGGGCCTACAAATGCCCTGAATCCTCCGAGTCCGTCATGGTTCCGTCATGCAGACCACAGACCTCCCCCTACTCTGAACTTAAAGGGAATGAGAGCGGCCGCTTTGGTTCGCCGGGAATGAAGTCGGCTATTTTCACTCCCACAACGGCGCAAACGCCATTTTTTGCCAATGTGCGCCGAGTAAAATACCAAAAGAATGAACATTTTGCTCAAGCGCACTTTGCGCTAGGCACAAGAATAGAGCCTGATAATTGCTTCGGTGCTGCATATCAGCAATATTTTCTACCAAATGCGGAATCAGCATCAGACCAGATGAAGTGGAAATTAAAAAAAAAACAATCTCTACGGATCAGGCCCTTCAAAATAAGATGAACATGACTGTGCACATCCTGAAGTCGTTGTACCTACAGGCACATTTCATGCCTTGATGAATGAGGCCGTAGAGCAGCGAGCCACAGTGGTCGCAGAAGGTGGGGCTGGCGTAGGTGTGGATCTTGAAGGCGTGGCGACTCCTCAGGTCCTGAAAGGCAACAAAAATCCCGCTTGCCGCCACACGCGCCGTCACAGCGAGGACAAGCGTTGGCGTGCATGCGCCTTTGCAGGTCTGGGGTGGGGGGGACGTTCGGATCGCGACGCTCGTGAATCAGAAACGGGCGGACGTGGCGACGGGATCGAACAAAACGTGTGTGTGTGTGTGTGCGGAAAGGGTGGTCCCCGAAAGTGATGAACTAAAAAGTGGTCCCCACAAAACACATAAACCGGTCTGTGTGTGTGTGGTGCAAAGATTGATGATTCATTTTTACTTGTCATCATCAGCGCGTTCATTCTTTTCACCTTCCTCTGCTCGAGTGTCTACTTGAAAATCCTCCATCTTGCTTTGTGTGCACTTTTCACACAGTTATCATATAACACACACACACACACGCACACACACGCACACACACACACACTGCTCGCCTTGACCCCATTACTGACCCCTGATTTACTTGGCCCGCCCCAAAACAAAAAAAAAAACCACAAACGGCAAAGAACGAAGACAAATTGTTCCCGAAATCTGAAAAAGATGACGAAGGAATGTGCTTTTTTTCCTCCTGCCTTGAAAGTCTTATCAGCTCCCCCAACACCCTCCTCCTCCTTTTCGCTCCTCCCCTCCGAAAGCCCGCCTCCTGGCGCTCGCCAGACGTGACAAGGATGCGTCTGGATTCATGAGTCAGCCAGCGAGCGAGCGAGTCATGCAAGCGTGCGAAGAGGATAACTGGGTGCGTGACGAGCGGAAGGCATCTCACATCTGGTCGGGGCGCCGTCACCGAGCCGGGACAGGTGAAGGTCACAAACTCGTGACATCTTTTGTGCACCACAAAACTGCAAACTAAAGAGAGAGAGAGAGAGAGGGGGGGGGGTGAGGGAGAGCCACTCAACTCAGCAATTCATCTGACAAGATGAATTGCTCAATATCGATCCCGTGTGTGTACCTTGACATTGGAATCCCTGTTTGCCGATGCCCCTGCGAGGGAGGAGGGGAGGGAGGGGGGGAGAAAGGCGCACAGATTAGTACACTAAACGCAATCTTCCCGAACAGCAGCGCGATAAAAAAAAAAATCTTTTTTGGGTCTTTCCTCTGCAACGTCGCACGCAGGAGACAAAGCCAGAGTACGGCCGGATGTCCCAGTGTCTGTTTGGCGCGCTAATTGAATAATTCAAGCTGCAGCGTCGGGCCTGCAGTGAATCGGGCATTTTTCGGGGAGACAAATGAGACACCGAAAGAGAGGCCGAGGTGTGACGGTGAGCAGAATGAGTCCGGGCGCTCTCTGCAGCAAGGAGGCTGTGCGGCACGTGAGCGACATTCCGCTTTTGACCAGCAGAGAGCATGAGAGAGCCGGAAATTCATTTGCGTTGGCCCACTTGGATGCCAATGGGAATGAATGTGTTCCTTCACTGAGCCATCTGGATTAGGAACATTTTCTCCAACTATTCATTCATTCATTCATCTTCCGAGCCGCTTGATCCTCACTAGGGTCGCGGGGGGTGCTGGAGCCTATCCCAGCCGTCTCCGGGCAGTAGGCGGGGGACACCCTGAATCAGTTGCCAGCCAATCACAGGGCACACAGAAACGAACAACCATTCGCACTCACACTCACACCTAGGGACAATTTAGAGTGTTCAATCGGCCTGCCACGCATGTTTTTGGAATGTGGGAGGAAACCGGAGCACCCGGAGAAAACCCACGCAGGCCCGGGGAGAACATGCAAACTCCACACAGGGAGGCCGGAGCTGGAATCAAACCCGGTACCTCTGCACTGTGAAGCCGACGTGCTAACCACTGGACTACCGGGCCGCCCTTTTCTCCAACTACTACTAAAAAAAAAAAAAACAACTATATATAAAAATAACTCGTAGCGGTACTACAAAAAAAGCCATCTAGCAGCGCGCTCATGAATCAGGCAATTTGCACACCTCAATTAAAATTTCACGCAACATCTGTGACAATTTGGCTTGTAAACGTCAATGTTTTGAATGACAGTTAACGCAATGTTGACGCATTACGACGATGAAAAAATAAGTAGGTAGCGTTGTAGCACTAGCTTACTCTTTTGTTCACACCTATTTTTAGTACGAAAGTTATTTCGTAAATATTATTAAGTAAGTTTTAATTAAATATACATTTATTAAAATAAATATATCATAAAATTAATTAAAAAACAATAAGTAAATATTATTATTACCGATTTGTCTTACTGTTTATTGTGCATGTTAAATTGCTCCATGCACAGCACTTAGTATGCTGCGATGGCCGTTTGAAAGTGCTCCAGAAATACCGTTGACTTAACTTGACTTGACTTGACGAAATAAACTGTCTTTGAAATGAGCCTGGCATGCAAACTCCCGTGACTTGACCTCATGTCTAGGCGAAGACCGCCATTTTCAAACAACTGGCACCATCACGGGTAAGCAAAGCTGCAGTGTTCACACAGTTAAAAGCGTCATCAGCCGACACGTCCTCAAGTGTCTGGCGAAGAGGGAAAATTTGTGTTTGGCAATGTGTCCGCTACATGCGCCACATGCACTGCTCCACACGATAATTGACCATTTGGCGATTAAAAAAGTAAAATAAAATACGGATGATGTTTTTATGGTGTCTTAACGGTGGCCTGCTTTTCTCTTCCACCATTTGGCTGTCTGAGAACAACGCAAAACAGCTGAAGGCAAAATGCATCATCCATCCATCCATCCATCCATCCTTTTTCCACAGCATAAAATAATCCAAGAAGCCGCTTGCCAGTCACCATGGTAACAGAAGCCATTTTCTACATTGGCTCTGTGGTTCCAAGTTTCAACCCGAGTTTGACTAGTTGATGTGAAGTGGCTCTATTCTTTTTTTCCCATTTTTTTGTAATCCTTGAGACGTCTGTCTCCACGAGGACCGGTCTTTGAAATCTATAAAACCTCATCTATTGTGTGCAGAAACCCTCCGAATCCCCGAGACATTGCTCCAAAAAGCGAGTTTGCCATTTTGGGGCGCTATTGGAACGCGTCGTCAAGTCGAGTGCCTGCGTTTCTTCATTTTATAAAATTAACTCGGTTGAAAAACAATATGGCGGCATTGTAACGTGTCGATTTGTTCAATACGCATCATGAAAACTCCGCCCACTGAGATTCACGCCATGTTAACTTGCAGTTATCCGACAGCGACGGCGTCCCGAAAGTGGGAAGAACTCCCAAGCAACTTCGCTGCGCTTCCGCCTTGCATTTTGCTTTTTGTAATTAACCGAAAACTCCACGCAGGGGCCCAAACGACGTGAAGAAAGCAGTGCGATGGTGCGGCCAAGATGGCAGCCAACTGGGGGGGAATGTCCTGAAAACTACCCAGAGGCTGCTGGCACGCGCGCCGGCCGGCCGGCTTGCCGTCCGTCCTCCGACTTCGAGCCTCGCCATATGTCACACCCAGCACCCACTTAGCACCAACATGCTCTTCTGCGTTGCCACAAATGTTGCTAACGTCCCCGTGCCTTTGCTCACATTCTACAAGAGGCTTTTGCGCAACGTTGGCAGCAGCATCCGTGAGCGCAGTAGCTCGAATTGCTCAACCTTGCATACTGCAGCATTTCGCTATTTGCTCACGGCGGATTCACCTTTTTGTCCTTCACTGTCTAGTCACTGCCTTTGTGAAATGCTTCTTGATTTGTGTCGGCATTCTACTGCCCCCGGTGGCCAAGTCACTCATAGCGGCAGGAGGTGCTACGAATTCCTCTGAAATGATCTTTCAAGTGCGGAAATAAACAGAATAAAACAAACATCAACATATATCCAGCAGATGGCAGCATTGGGTCCCTTCCACCGTTAACGTCAGCTTGTGATTCAGCGAGGTGTTATTCACGATAAATCGACTTGAAAGAGTGCCACAAAAGATCGAAAAGATGACCAAGATCATTTACAAAGTAAAAGTCGAAGCGACGCAGCACTGACACCGCGCATACACACACACACACACGCATGGCATACATGCACGCACACACTATTCAATACTACTACTACAACTAAGTAATGCAAATAATTTGTAATGTTTGTCAAATTGCTACATTGGTGCTCATTCAGAAATACTTTTTTTTGTTTTTCCAATCATAAGCACATTTTCATTGTTGGCATTTTATAGAAGAAAAGTGTGCATAAAATATCGAAAATATTTTTACATTTTCACCCAAGGCACATTTCCTGCATATTTTTAGTCCAAAATGGATGATTTGGATGAAACCAACCCACGTTCCACTGCCGAGTTCTAAAAGTGGAGTGAGGTAGAAAGCATCTCATCTCTCATCTTTCATTTGGTGGTTTTGTGTTTCCATAGTCATCGATAACAATATTCTGAAAGTTGACTGCCATCCAAGAGGTTCGATTTTATTTAATGGCTGAGAGAGTTAATTTTAATATGACACAGACGTATTTTCCTTGATTGCAAAACAGCAAACTTTTTTCCTTGAAAAATAGGTAATGTGCCATCTGGCGGGATGCAAAACAAGAGCTGCGTCACAAAGGTAACAACGGTGACTTTTGACAGAAGCCGCATTGTTTGCAAAGGCAGCTCGAGCGTGCCATCATTAGCTCGTACATAGTGTCTGGCGAGCCTGCTTTGAACACAATGTGTTTTTTCGTGTGGGGTCAGGCAGGGAGGAGAGGTTATTTGATCGGATGGGGTCAGCGCGCCGGCTGATGCGGGCTGCTTCGGCAGGAGCGCAAGAGAGAGAAAAAAAAAAGAAGTCTGTTGCAACGGTTGGTCGCCTGAGGAGGCGGCTTCAGAACTACCGGGATGCTTTGGCCACAAACGCATGGGTGTCGGTGATGCGCGCGGGCTTTGGCCACAAATGCATGGGTGTCGGTGCACGCCTACCAGATGAAGTCGGTGCAGTGGCTGCAGAAGGTGGGCTGCTTGAAGAAGCGGGCCGTGAACTGGTGATCTTTCACTTCCACGATCCTCTTGTGCTTGAGGGCGCCCTTCCTCTGGAACACGGGCACCCTGGGCGGAGGCGAGAGGGGCGAGGGCAGCGGGGAGGCCCCCGGCGTCGTGGAGGCCAGCGTCAGCGGGCAAGGCGAAACGGGGGCCGACATCACGCCTAAAAAGGGAGAAGCTAGATTAGAAGACGGCCGGAACCCGATTGAGGCGCACGCAAGGGTGGGAAGACCTTGAAAGTGGGCCGGACGGACGCCGCCGCGGAACACACAATGGGTCAAGCTGAACATAAAAGTCGGGAATGGTGGTCCCGGTGACCAGCTAGTCATGAAGTGATCGCGGTCCAACAGAGAGCCGTTTGGAAGACTTACAAGTGGCCGGAAGAGAGTCCAGTCTCGTTACACCCGAGCGTGAAATTCGGATCACTTGATGGCCATTTTGACCTCTCGCGACCTTCCTCCACGTCTTCCCCATAACATACGTGTCCAAAAGGCCAATAGCCACATTAGACAATCATGACGTTCTGTAGAAGTCACACTCTTGGGGATAGGGTGGGGGGGGGGGGGGGGATTAATATTCTAATTTCTGGTACTAAATTTCTCTTCACTGTTTTTGTTGTGTTATTATCGTCCATTTCACAGATGAGCGTTTGGCCCAAAGTTGATATTTTTTGACATCACTGGGCCAAGTGTCGCAATCAGGCTTTGGTTTTCTGAAACACTTTGTGTCACTTCTGAAGTCCCAAAGGCTCTCCGGCAAGCAAGATGTGACCGGATTTGTCGGCCTTTTGAAGCCCGGAGCCTTCCCCGTTTATATCCCTGGTGGGGGCGTGTCCTCTGTCGGGGTGGCGACGCCCATCCAGCCGGCACCTCCACACGTGAAAATGTGAAAAAGGCCTTTTGGATAATTGACTTCCAGCAAAGTCCAATGCGACACAAATCGTCCCCGGATCTTTTTAGCCGTCGAGTGACAGGTGGGGAGGGAATGAGAGGACATCGCCAAGGAGGTAGAGGTTAATTCGCGCACGGCGGCAAAGCGCTCTTCAGAGACTTTCAGTCGCGAAACAATTAACGCAACTGGCCCACATTCCGCCTCGTCCAGTCCGCCAACGGGCTCGCCGGCTTTTTTTCTCGGCGCGGCTGACATCTCCATCTTGCCACCCCTCGGCCCGGTCGCCATGTCAACCGTACCTCCTCTGTTGCCATGTCAACAACACCCTCACCACCTGCTCCGACATGAAGAGCCCGGGTCCTCTCCCCCCCCCCCCCCCCCCACCCCGCCGGCTTTCGAAAACACCGTTTGTAACCTGAGCGTCGCTACTGTCACACCAACGGCAGCGAGACACCGATTGATTTTGGAAAAAATAAAATAAAAACATTCGCCGGTTAGCCCGGAGCACAAAGCCGCGTCTGGGAAGGTGATGGAGCGGAGAGGAGACTGCGGGCGCAAAATGGGACGGAGCTATTCCATGTTTAATGATAATGCGAGGGCGCAAAACGTAGCGGGGAAAGTACCTGGAAATGTCAGTCTTTTGGTAGAAGGCTTGAGGGGGGTGGGGGGGGAGGCTCGTCTTCCCTCGCTCGGCTGTCACCTCGCAAGAGAGTCACCTGTAGTCGGGGGGGGGGGGGGTCAAGTAAGATGCGAAACAGCAAGAAAGAAAGAAAAAAAATGAGCACAAGTGGAAAGGAAATGAGCCAGTTGCAAAGGAGAAGGAAAAAAAAACAAGAAAAAAGACGAAGGAAGCTTTCTCGACCAAACGGGCAGCAGGAGACGACGATCCAAGCTTTCCTGCAACCAAAGATAGAAGTTGTAAATATCCGCTGGAGCCGCAGGCGGGGTGAGGAGGAGGACGGCGAGATGGAGAGGTGCAAACTCGCTTTCCAAGATTGCTCCTGATTTTACCAAGAGTAGGATGAAAAGAGAAGAGAGAGAGAGAGAGAGAGAGAGAAAGAGAACGCGAGCGAGAGGAGAGGAGAGGGTGAGATGGAGGGGGAATAGCGGGCCATTCATTTCCAAATCTGGGTTACTTCTCTCAAGAGGGGCCCGGGGGAGGTGGAGCGCCGAAAGGGGGACGGGGGAAGGCCAAAGGCTGCCTGCCATTTTTTGCCACCGTCCGCCGCCATTCGGTGTGCCAACTGCCTCTCGTGCCTCGTGTTTGGAGTGGCAGATGAAGGAAGGGAAAGAAATAGTGTGGGGGGGGGGGGGTTGGGGGGGTCAACCCTGTTGAACATCTGCGGCAAAAATAAACAAAAAAAACCCACAATCAGTTCGTCTCTTCGCAGAACAATTTGGGTGCATCGGAAGCAAGCCTGGCGGGGGGCGGGCCGCTTCCACGACAATTTTAGCTCGGCCCACCAGACGTTCCATTGAGAAGGCCCAGCGTGCAATTTTGGAGTCAAAGGTCAAGTCCAGACACGACATGGGTTCTCCCGGTGCACTTTAGATCCAAAAGAGGCCGATCTGCAATCTGAAATGCTGCGTCGGTTGACCCGTTTGACAGCCCTAAAACCGAATACAACCTTGCCTTTCACTACGGGGCTGCGTCAGACCCTCCTCCGCCCCTCCCCCTTGGAAAAACACCATTGACGAGTATCCTCGTCAACGGCGCCGAACGATTGGATCCCGACGGACGGCAAAATTCGCTCAACAGCCCCTCGGCTCACAGGATCCTCCGAAGACGCGAGATTGAAAATAAGTGGGCGGGGCGTCACACACCTTCGCAGTTCCCCGACAACATGCGGGGACACAAAAGGGTCTGGAGTGCGGTGGGATGGAGAGACTGCGAGATGAGCAAAAAGGCCAAAGGTCTAATGAATGCAAATGTAGGTTATTAGTCTCCCCCCGATGAGGACGCCGGCGGAGAATTAATTAACAATTCTAATTAGCGAGATTGTTCGAGAGCAAAACGGTGTCAAGCGGGCCGGATGAGAAAGCGCCGGCGTGCGCCGACGCGTCCGAGTGGAAACCGGTTTACAAAATGAGTGCGAAATTATTTATTACACATGACAATTTGACAATTGGGTACGGATTTTAGCAAGTTGACGCACATGATTTGCTTTGGCGGGCCTCATGTAACGACCTGGTGTGCCGGATCTGGCCCCCGGGCCTCGAGTTTGACTCCTTTTTAAGTTGGCCCTCGAAAAGCATGCGCACTTCCCCATTTTCACCACACGGTGTCATTTGTCGCTATTCAGAAAATCCTGCACTTGGTTTCAGTATCCAGTCGACGCTTTCCGTGACGTCTTTGGATTAATTTTTTTTTCTCAAGTCAAATATGCGCCTTGTGGCTCAATAAACGAGCCGAGCAAAAGATAACGAGCTCGCTAGCTTTGAAAGCTTCTTGGAGCACTCAATGACGCAGACGGGCGGCTTCTTTCCGTCTCTCCAATTTTCACAACACAAATGAACGGAACAAAAAAAATTCTCGTTTGATGGGGGGGGTGTGGGGGGGCGTGATGCAATCAGCATTTCTCCAATGACACGCAACCGCATTCTCATTTAACAAAGTCTCCCCCGCCATGCAACTTCCACCCTGGGTGACAAAATTGACTTGCCTGTCGACGGGATGGAGGAGGACGTGGCGCCCAAGGTCATCGCATCTCGTCAAAGCCCGTCGCCTCCGACGACACTTTGCCCATCTTGCTTTTCGGTCGGGGGGGTCAGGTGGGGGGGGGGGGCTCCGTTCAGCAGACACACACACACACACACACATAAAATCGACTTCTTGTCAACTCGCATCACATGACATCGAATTTCATTCCTTTCCCAGAGAGCGGCGCTAACCAACCGCTAATTGCAACCCACACATTAACCCGAATGAATCCCTTACATGGGAAGTTTTTCACCTACCAGGTCGTGCCGGGTCGGGGTCAAGCATAAAGACGTTTCGACTGGGATCGCGATGACTTTTCACACGTGACGGCCAACACGGAGCGAGCGTCCTCGATGCGGCCTTGGCCCCGATGCGATGTTGAACAAAGCGTCGCCGGCAAATGTCAAACGTCGTCCATCCATTTTCCGAACTGCTTAATCCTCACCAGGGTCGCGGGGGGTGCGGGAGCCTATCCCAGCCATCTTCGGGCAGTAGGCGGGGGACACCCTGAATCAGTTGCCAGCCAATCGCAGGGCACACAGAGACGAACAACCATTCGCACTCACACTCACACCCAGGGACAATTTAGAGCGTCCAATCAGCCTGCCAGGCATGTTTTTGGAATGTGGGAGGAAACCGGAGCACCCGGAGAAAACCCACACAGGCCCGGGGAGAACATGCAAACTCCACACAGGGAGGCCGGAGCTGGAATCGAACCCGGTACCTCTTTACTGTGAAGCCCACGTGCTAACCACTGGACTACCGGGCCCGTCGGCGGACTTTTCACTTCGCATTCATTTCCGGCACATTTTCGGGACGACGGCGTGAGCGCGAACGGATAAAACGAGCCATTGGAATTTGAAGCAAGCGCGAGACGCCGGAGCAAAGTGAAGCGTCAAGGTTGGACGCACATTTGCGTCGACTCCGCCTTCGTGACCGTTCCAAATGTACAAATGGTCATTTCTTGCGCTGTTCTCCATTGCCCGCACGAGACGTGTTTGTGCACATCCAATTTGCCTTTAATCTCTTTTGTTCTTGATTTTACTGCTTGGTGCTTTCTACCGCCTTCACTACCGATTCGTCTTACTATTTATTGTGTATGTTAAATCGCTCCGTGTACAGCACTTTGTATGCAACGATGGCTGTTTGAAAGTGCTCCAGAAATACTCTTGACTTGATTTGCCTTTAATCGCGACTCTCTAGTAACACAAACACACATTTCACATTTCGCTCATTTGCCCGTATCTGTGTGGGGCGCTTGTGTGTAAAAACAGGAAGCAAGAGATCGCATATGCAACGGGGGGGGGGGGGGGGGGGGGGGGGGGGGGGACAAGATGAAAGGATGGGTGCCGTGTCCCCCCCCCACCGCAAAGCTCAAACCGATGAAGTGTACAACCCTGCGGCACCGCACGCATGATGAAAGCAAGAACAGCCCTGTTCCCCCACCCCCCCACCCCCCTGATGCATTGTACGTGCGTGCATGACTGACGAATCACTTTCGATTCCCTCAAGATGTCCATTTTGTTCACGTTCAGCCGCCGATCGAAATACTTTTTTTTTTTTTTAAGTAAATGCCTTTTGGAATTTCAATTTCATTCATTCATTCATTCATTCATTCATTCATTCATTCATTCATTCATCTTCCGAGCCGCTTGATCCTCACTAGGGTCGCGGGGGGTGCTGGAGCCTATCCCAGCTGTCGCCGGGCAGTAGGCGGGGGACACCCTGAATCGGTTGCCAGCCAATCGCAGGGCAGAATTTCAATTTCTTCAAAGAAAAAAAACTAGCTCTAGGGCTAAAATAAATGATGAGAAGAGGTACAGGCAGTGGCATGCAAAGAGGGGTGGGGGGGTATGGGGGGGTGGAAAAGCCCCTGTCTGATATTCGCGCAGCACTGACCTCATCTCAATGTTCGGGGACACCGTGATGGAAATGTCCGTAAAATCAATCTTATTAGAGCGTGAAGTCATTAGTGGGCGTCCCGTCAGAAGCATCACGATGCAATTAGCCATTAGCCCGTCATCGTGACCAAAACCTGTGTAATTAGCAGATCACAGAAGCGCCACATCGGGGGGGGGGGGGGGGCGGTGGGTGGAGCGAGCGTTGCGCAATAGCCTTTCGCTTTCTGAAGCTGACGAAGTGGCGGCGGCACACGTGTTGATGACAGGAAGGGGGGGGGGGCGCGTTGGAGTGTCAAGGAGGTGGATTGCATCAAATCAAAGCAGGGGCGGACGGGAGATGAGAACCCCCCCCCCCCCCGCCAAAAAAAAACAGCCCATCAATCTCGCTGTTTGCTACTGATTACGATGACTGTGTGTCTGGGATCAAAGATTTGGTCTTGGTGGGGGGGGAAAAAAAGTACACCCACCCACAACCGGGGGGGGGGGGGGTGTCAGAGACTCTTCCAGCCTGTAGACTGGGGGACGCCCTGAACTCATCGCCAGAACAACGGCAGGGACAATTTGGAGCGTTCCATTAAACCCGCCATGCATGTTTTTTGGAATGTGGGAGGAAAGCGGAGCACCCTGAGAAAACCCGCGCAGGCCCGGGGGAGAACATGCCAGAATGGAACCCGCTACATCTGCACCGTGAAGTCGAAGCACAAGCCACTCATCCCACCGGGCCGCCCCCCCACCCCCCCGCACCAGAACACAAAAAGCAAACTCCACCCGCTCTTGACACACGAAAGGAAGGAAACACAGAACCACAGGAAAGAATGAAAGAGTTTTTTTTTCTCTTTTTTTTATGAAGCAATTTCTCAAGAGGTAAGTGCAGCACTGACCCCTCCAGCCCCACCCCGGAAAGACAAGGTCAAATGAACTCACACATTTGAATTCGGGCCCGGACCGGAGCGGACCGGAGCGACATCATCACTTGGACTAGAAACCTGCCTTAGCAAGCCGCGAGGAGGCCTTTCGAGAGCTTACTAGAGCGGAACGTTGTACGCGGACGCTGCTCTCCGTGGGGGAACGAGAGGCTCGGAATGGCCCCCCCCCCCAAAAAAAAAAAATGCAACAGCCTGGACCTGCTGAGCACTACCAGCGGCACTCCGATCATTTCCTTGATATAATTCACGGCCGAGTCAGCCAATGAGGACCCTGTTTGAATCGCGGAGCGCCGCTCGTAACGCCTTCCCGGGTCACGGGTTCAAAGCCGGGCGGCCGACGAGCCCCGATGCGCTCGGCTGGACTGGACCGCGAGAACGACACTAAATCGGATAAAAGCTCGCAAATTAGGTCGGAGGAGGACGCCACGAAAATGCCGCGGCAACGCCGTAGTGACGGCGGCCCGGTTGCCCCCCCACCCCCATTTTTTTTTACAGCCCAGACTTTGCTACAGTGACGCGGTCGCGGCAGATGCGCACTCGGGTCACATGGTTGACATGGCCACGATGTCCAGAGGTGACTCGGCGTTAAGCGATCGATCCGTCGGCACGGACAATCGGTCAAAAGGAGCGCGAACACAGTATCGGGTGGTCTCTGTTTTTGCGAGGCGGGAGATGGGGGGGGGGGGGGGGCTCACGAAAAGGCAAGTTGCTAGTTGCTAGCTGATGGTCTGGCTGACAAAAGAGACCCAAAACGAGCGGAACCACGTCCGCGGATCGTCAACAAAAAAACAGGAGGCCGGATAGCAAAACAGGCTATGTACCGCCGGCGGGGTTGGTGGGGGGGGGGGCGGGTTGAGAAATTCTCGGTCGTACCAAAGTAGCGTTGGGAATCAATAGATATGGGGTAGATACAGATGAATAGCGAGTTTTGACTTTGTTTTTTTTTTTGTCGTTGTTGTTTTTTTTTTGTGTGTCACAGGCACTAAAATGTCTTCACAGTCATAGAGGAGCAATTCCAAAGTTCAAAAATGATTTCAGCTTCTAGTTTTGCTACAAAGCTAAAAACAGTGAAAACTATCCCAGCTAACACTTCCTCCAAAGATACCAAACTTAGCTAATATATACACCTGCGTACGTATGGATATATTATATTATATAATATATATATAGAGATTTATTTATTTGTACACATATTTTTTCTTAATAAATGATAGAATGATCGCAATACAATAAAATATCTCAGGTTAAATCACAGTATAACATGGTACATTCTCCAAAACAGTATATTTTTATATATTCTGGTTTGTTTGTTTTGTTTTTTTTTCGTCTCTCCTTCGCGTAAAAGGAAAATAGAAAATAAAAAGAGCCCGATATGTGAAGAGACATTTCTGTTCATGCAGTCACAGACTTCAGAATTAGCGCCTGCGGTGAATGTCGATACCGCTCAAAGTCAGAGCGGGTCGAGGGCCCCGTCGGTCGTCCGAATACGACCGCTCGCCACGCAGACGAAGCGTTGCCGCGGTAACCGCCGCTGGCCTCATTAGCACATCGAAAAGGCGCCTTCCTTTGCTCCTAATTGAACAACGGAAACTCTGCCGCCGCAAAGCTTTGAGATTTAATTCGGTTCAACATGCATCGATTCGGGGGTGGCCGCCTTGAAAAAAAAACAAACTGATTGACAATTTTTCTTTTTACTTGAAAAAGAAGGAAAAAAAAAGCAATCCATGTGCAGATAAAAAAGATCATTTGCCCTCAGTGGAGTTTCAAGGTCGCCTAAGCCTTCCATCTGTGACAACATGCACAAATACAACGCGCAAGTCAAGCCCGTCTTCGCCATCCTCGAGAGCATCCCCCCCCCCCAAAAAAAGCTCCAAAATCTAAAACGAGGTGTCCCTTTTTTTTTTTGCTACATCATCACAAAGCTACATTCAACCACGGGAGAAGAAGAGCTGGGCTGTGGCTGGTCTTAGCGGGAGAGATTAGGCAACCGCCTCGGCCTGATCAAAACGGAAATCCGTCAATCGCAACGATTGGCAGCGGGCTTTTTTTTTTTTTTTACGCAGCGGGATGGCTCCTGCGGCCGCTCACCGAGAAAGAGCGCTCCGCAAAAAGATGCGGCCCCGCGCCGCCGCGCTAGAGTTTCTATAAAAAGCGACTGGAAATCAGGCTCCACCCACCCAAAAGTCAATCACAGATTGGGAACGCCCGAGCCCAGGTGATGAAAAAAACAACAAAAAACCAAAAACAACAAAAAACCAAAAACAACAAAAACAAAAACAAAAACAAGGTCCCCTGTCACATTGAAGGCGGGACTATTGCTCGGTCAGAAAGTCGCCCGGAAGTCGATTTATGGTGTCAGCGCCCTGAAGCGTTCACAGTTTTTTTGAGTATTTGGGCCTCCTTTCCCCAAACGGAAGCCCGAAAGCCCAGATACCGCTTTCGAGGCAACCCGTATGCAAGAATCGGATTTTCAGTCCTGGTAAATTGCCCGCCGATGCAAACGGGTGATTCTTCTCAACGCGCATGTTCGAAACCCCAAGAATACGACGACCAATTGTGCTTCACGTCAAATCGCGCTGCAACGCTTTCCAAATGGGACGGGCCGCCTGTCATGGAAATTCCCGCGCCGATTCCGAATACCGCGGCTATCGTCCCCAACGGAGCACCTTCGCCGTGACAATCAATGATGTGCAAAAAGGAGCCTTTCTTTCGAGAGGAGGTTTGGCACGAGCGCCCAATCGTTCCCACTTCCAACGCGAGCCACATCCAGCCTCCTCTTTCTCAAAATACTCAAGTATTCATACAAACATAAAACACGATTGGAGGAAAAAAAAACAGTAGAAAGCAAGAAAATGAAGCAGATGCTACATGTCTTGTTTTTTTCCCGTCTACTTTCCGTTTTTTGTTGTTGTTGTTGTTGTTGTTGTTCAAGTACTCTCATCATGTTGAATCCCAGTTCGCGCTGGACCATAAACTCATACAGAGGATCCTGGACAGTCTGAGCCATTTCTAATCAAACATGACATCACACAGTGGTGGTGGCGGTGGCGGAGGCGGTTCGGGGTCAAGCTCGACGGATCCGTTGGGGTTGCAAAGTCAAAGAGTACGTCGGTAGCATCGTCCCCCCCGCCGCTCAGATGTGAGAGAATTGCTTTTCAACCCATTTACAAAAGCAAAGGGGAGTCGGGGGGGGGGGGGGCGGCGAGGGAGGGAAGGGGGGTCATCTTTTCACCTTCTGTAAGTAGTCCACCCCCCGACCCCCATAAATAAAAACGCCAGAAGTGAGAGTGCGTGCCCCCTTTTGAAGCCACTAAATTGTCCTCAAAGCCAAGAGGGAGGGGGACGTTTCGACACATTTTGCCAGTGGTGTGTGTGTGTGTGTACAAATATGACATCATTACTCACAGGTTGGAGACTTCAACTTATCCCGAGCCGGCGAGCAGAACCGAGGACGACATCACAAAGCTCAACTCCGAGCGAAGGACAAGTTCCGGAGCAGTCGGCCCCGGCGACGCGGCCTCGACTTCACGCTGGTTGTCACGGGAACCGTCCGAAGGGGGGGGTAGCTTAACCTGGTGTGGCGTCTCATCGTGGCCCTTACGAGAATGTGCACAGGGGAGTGGGCGGCGGCGTTTGCTCCGGCCGCCGAGCGACGACCCACGCCTACCGGGGCGGCCACGCTTCCGGGTCTGGGTTCCGAGGCGCTCGCCGCGACGTCTCCCTCTCTCGTTGACCCCCCCCCCATCCGTCATACCTCACTCTCCAGACTGGAGAAGTGAGCCGACCCTCGACGCGAGCACAGGCTCTCGGCTTTAAGTGGCAGGTGAGGCGAGTAGAACCTCCGCGGCTGCGGCACGGAACGGAGTCTCTGGTACTGGAGTTTGGCCGAGGCCTGAATCCGAGCGGGGCCGGCCACCATCCCCACCGCCCCCCCCGCCACCGCAGGCGAGACCGACGACGAGGAGGGGGGAGGCGGGATAGGCGTGGGGAGGGTCGCGGGAGACAGAGACGGCTGCCGCGGCGGCGACGGTGGAGGTTGAGGCGCCAGCTCGCCGGCCTTTGTGCTGAGGTTGGACTGGCTGCCCGATTTGGCCTGACCAGGATCCGCTTTCGGAGGGGGGGGCTTGGGTCGAGAGCCCCCGCTGAAACTGTGGCGGTGGGGGAGAAGCTCTTCCCGGCTACGCGATAGCGAGGCGGGTGGCCTTTCGGAACGGGAGGCGCCCGAGCGGCCGGGCGGATGCGGGTAGGGGTGGGGGTGCGGGTAAAGGCTACAAGAACAGGCGGTGGCCCGGCGGGCGTCGCCCCCCCCGCCCCTCGCTTGCCTCTTACTTTTCCTCCCGGCAGACTTGCACTTCTTCTCCCCCTTCATCGGGATCTTGTCCATGGACCAGTACCTCCTGGGCGGAGGAAAGGCCGAGGGGGCCGGGGGCCACTGCGAGCCCGGCCCCCCGCTGCCTCCCCCCGATTCCCAAGCGACACCTGCCCCCGAACTCCAAAAGTCAGCGCCCATCCATCCCTCCGCCCTCGTTCCCAGCAAGGAATCATCCCGACTATTGATACTGCCTCCTCTCTCCCTGGAGGGGTACGTGCCAAAGAACCATCCGCCCCCGCCCCCGCCCCCGCCCCCTATGCCGCCCCCGCCTGAGCTGTTGGCCCCGCCCCCCTCCCAGTACCTCTCAAAGCGTCCAAACTCCCCCGATGAGTCGTCGTCTGAGTAACTGTCCTCCGCCCTGATTTCGATTCTGTCCCTCTCGGTTTCAGACAGGGCTCCCCGACCTGCCCCCCTACTCCGCTGGCCCCCCCGTTCCCGAACTCTTTCCCTGTCCTCTTCCTCGTCGTCATCGTCGTCGTCGTCGGAGTCCCACTCGTGTAAGGAGAGGCCCTCTCTGGCCTGCGCTTTGTCCTTTGCGTAAGGCATCAGTAAAGGACGCCTCTCCCCCCCCCTGCCGCTCTCCTCCCCATCTAGGCCCGCGCTTCTTCGTCGCTTGCCGGACTGGAGGAAGGGGTGCAGGGCTGCGGGGGGAGCATTTGGGTCCCCCCCCCTCCCGTTGACCCAAAATTTGACGGATGCGGGCAGTTTGTTGAGGTTGGGGTAGCAGCGCTTACTGGAGGCGCGCTGTCTGGAACGGGGGCGCGATGACTTGCGGCGCCTTTCTCGACTTCTGCCACCGTCCGCCGCCCCCTCAACGTCGTCGGGCTCACCCCCTCCGTCTCTCCCCCGCTCTCCTTCCCACGAATCTCGCCGCTTCTCTCCAAACGTATTCCGATAGTGGGCGGGGAAGGAAGTATAGTCCTGGCCGGCGGCTTCGACCCCCCCTTCCGCCCCCCCCTCCCTCTCGGCCTCGATGTCGCCGTCTTCCGGGTCCGACCTTTTGCCCGCAGTGGATTTCTTCCTCTTCTTTGTCTTGAGCGCCTTTCTCTTCTTCTTTTTCACTTTGCGTCTTTTCCGTTCTCGCTCTCGCTCTCGTTCCCGATCTTCCCGTTTCTTTCTCTTTTTGCTCTTTTTCTTTTTCTTCTTCTCTTTCCTTCTCTTCCTCTCGCTTTTTTGCCTCTCGGCCTCTCCGCCCTTTTCTCTCTCGCTCCAGCTCGCCCACCACTCTTGAAGTTGAGACAGCTGGCTGCCCCCTCTGTCCCTCCGACGTTCGCCGTCGTCGCCCCAGGACGCGCGCGGCTTCCTGGGGGGTACGGGCGGGGGCGGGGGCGCGCGCCCGCGGCTGAGGGAGCGAGGCCGGGCGACGGAGCGTTCTCTCTCTCGCCCCCTCCCGAGGAGAAGGCTGGATTCTTCCGTCAGGTCGTCGTCGTCCTCTTCTTCATCGGGACCCCCGCCCCGCGTGCTCCCGGAGGAGCCGTAAGAGTACGTGGGGGAGGAGGAGCGAGAAGACGAGGCCGACGACGAGGACGTGGACGTGGACGAGGCGGTGGACGAAGAAGACGAGGACGTGTAGCGCAGGGATGCCGACGGCGAGGGCGGGGTGTAGGAGGGGCTGAGGGGTACTGGCACAGGAAGTGAGAGCGGGGGGGAAAGGGGGCGAGCCCTCCTTCCGCCCCCCTCCCTCACTGCATCTTGCGCCTCTACCCGCCGCCCCAGGGGCAAAATGTTCTCGTAGAGCGGCCCGCCGCGTTCTTTGGGCTTCTTGGCCCTTCGCCTTCTCCAAAAGGACGAGGGGAGAGGGGGGGAGGGGCGTGGCAGCGGGGGCGTAGGAGGCAGGGGGGCTTGACTCTTGGGAGGCGCTCTCGGCGTTCCGAGAGATTTCACGGCCGCTTTCCCCTGAGCTCCGCCGCCGCCGACCACCCTCTTCCCCACCCCGTGGTCCACGCCCTTCTCTGAGTAGAAGGCCACAGTGGCCGGAGGGGGCTGCTGGTGGCCCCTCGGCATGGTCTTGGGGGTCTGGGACCCGGCCTGCTGCTCCATGCAGGGCCCCAGTCCCTCGGGGTCAATGGGACCGTAGTACCTCTTGTAACCATCAAGTCCCCCGCCTCCTCCGGCGGACGAAGTCCAGTTCGCGGGGACTTTTGCAGCGAAGGGTCCCATGTCGGGAAGGCCCCCCCTGACGGACCGAGGGTTGGCGGCCGTCGCCGATTTGGGAAGCCTCCAGCGATCCACCACGGCCAGCCTGCGATCCGGCCGGGGCAGGAAAGTGGAGCAAGGGAGGGGCGCGCCGGCAACGGGGGTGGCGGAAGGACCCGGCGCCGCTCCCGAATGCGCCAGGGTGGGAGAAGAGCCGGGCAGAGGCGTCTTGTAGACGGAATGCGCCTGCGCCTGCGCCTGCGGCGGCTGTTGCTGCTGCGCTAGAGCCAGAGCCGGGCCGCTCATTGACGTCGAGATGACGTGCGCTTGGGACGGGACGGGAACCAGAGGCGCGTGGTGGTGAGAACTCAATGATTTAGCGGCCCCCGGCGCCGTTTCATCTTCAAAGCTACAGCAGCTGTACATGCCCTGAGGAGGAATCAGAAGAGGAGGAATCAGAAGAGAGTCACAAAATCCTCCTTCGATCGGTAGCGTGAGAAAAAAAAATAACGACCGTGCGAGCGTGATAGACAAGACACTCGCCGAAAGGGTTCGGAGGGGAGCTCGATCGCCACGAGATCGCCAAGCGCTGCCGTTTGATTAACGATTGCTCAGGAAAATACATGAACTGGAATAATTACAAGTCGGTGAGGAAATATGATCTCCGATGTAATAAGCACGCGCGGGTGGTGAGCCACCGCAACGTCAAGGACGTGGTCAAAGGAAACGGATATCCGGAATTTCAATTCAATTGACTGAGTGCAATTCAATTGACCTCTGACCTCACACTTTGAAAGCCTCCCGTTACAGATACGGGCAGGCGCAGATACAAACGCGTGCTTGCGAGGGTTTATTGCCAAACCTTTTCGCTTCATACTTGGCGTCCTGACATTAAGTACTAATTCGGCGGGGGTGAATTCATTGGCGGAGCACTTTCGGTGTCGCGTGATCAGGAACCGAACGAGCGTGGCCCTTGTGCAAAAACCCCCCCCCATCGTACGTTGAAAAGACTTACCCTGCTGATGGCTAGGAGGAAATCCAGTTTGCCTGAGCTGGTGGCCATGCAATGGCGCAACTTCCAGTAGACCAAGTGCTCCCAGGCAAAAACCAGTAGGCTGAGGCCCATAGCCACCAGAAGCATGTAGAAGACCCCAGCCATGTTGTCAATATCTAGCTTACTGCTCATCACCTCAATTTTGTCATTATGGCAGATACCTGACAGCCAAAGGCGCTCCAGCATTTCAATTTCATCTGCAAAAAAAAAAAAAGGGGGGGGGGGACAAGTGGGGGAGGAGGGAAAATAGTTGAGGGTGAGATCGACACAGCAGGGATGGAGATCGCTCGAGACAAAAGTTTTTTTTTTAACAACCCCCCCCCCCCCCCGCGGCTCCTGATCTTCATGAGGTCTGGGGTCAGCCGTACAAACACAACAAAGAGGAAGGTCACCCAGACGGAATCCAAAACAATCAAGTGGCTGCGGAAGTTAAATGACACCGACAACCTCATCTCCACATAGTCGGCAAGAGTAAATGAATAGAGGACGAGGAAGGGGCGGGGGGGGGCACCAACGGGGAGGGCCGAACAGGTACGGAATGGAAGGTCGGGTCCAACGAGAGAGAATGTTGATCAAGCGAGAACGATTTGGTCCTAACCACAAACGGCAGGAAGGCCCCGCCGGCCCCAAGGCGATGCCTGCCAAAGGGGGGGGGGGGGGCGCGATCGCAAAGAAAGCGCGGGTCGAGACTGACAGAAACAGGCGCAAGGGCAAGATCGTAATCATTTAATTGTGGCGGCCCAGACGGTCGGAACGGCCGTCGAGGCGGCGCGCTCGGAGGAATTCCGAGATTCCCATCGCTTGGCCTGCCGGCAATCGGGCGCCCCCCCCCCCCACCCCCGCTTTACCTCAAACAGAGATTTTGCCTTAATGAGCTGGGCCACCTAACAAATCTCAACGGCCCCGCCGACCGACGACTGGCCGCCGGGTGTCGCCGGCGTAACCATAGCGATGGCCGGCCTCCGAGTCACGATGGAAACAAAGAGGCGTTCTCAACCAAGTCGGCTGCTAATGAGAGCTTTCTCGTCGCGCTAATGGCGCCGCCAGGAAAAATAAATCGATCGCGCAAGTCCGAGTCCAATGGCCGAGTCACGCCGCCGCTTTGACGCCGCCCCGTCAAAAGCTTTCCGACAGGGGCCATCATTATATGTCTGAGCCACGTGGGCAAACGCGCCCCCCCCCCGTAGAACATCGTTAGCGCGCCAACAGATGGACACACTGCAGCTCAACGGCAGGTAACAAGTCAGCGATTCCGATTCGCTAAACGCATCCCGTACGATCTCAAAACACAAACTCTCTGCCGTTCGCTGGCCGCCAGCTCAGGTCTGCCAAATCGGACGATTCACACGCCACCTCCGTTGTTGGCGGCAGGCGGGGTCACAGGTCAGGCGGAGCTGGCAAGCTGCACAAAGCTGCCTCGCACCACAAAGGTAGCGGCAAAAGTTGGATGCGCATATTCCACAGTCGGTTTTCCGGTCTGCGCGATTAACACACGTGGCAGCGCAAAAACGGCATTTGTGGGGACGCGGCAACGCATCCAAAAAAGAAAAGATGCTTTGTATTAAAAAAAAATCGCGTATGGGGAATGTGTGCCATCTTTTCACTTGCACTGTAGTCCATCGGGGTGGGGGTGGGGGGGGGGGGGGGGTTGGGGGGGGGGGTTCCCCTCTTGTGGTCATTTGAGATATTTTTTTTCTCTTCACTTTGAAAATGTTTTTTAAAGTTTTGGCGGTCAAGCGTTTAAGATGTTGTCATTGTACGTTCCGTTCGTCATTTCGGTCAGCGACTCTCTTGTTTTGCGTGAAGCCCACCGAGTTGCTCCCAAGTTCACCCGGCCGGCCTCGCCTTGAGGAGAAGAGAAAAAGAGAAAAAGGCTTGCAACCCTGACCCCCCCCCCCCTAACCCGCTCTTTGACAACACCGCACCACGGCGCTGCCCTTGTTCGCACCGGTGTTCCGAAATCAATTTTCTGCTGACCTGCAAGCTCGTGCCAGCTGGAAGTCATTAGGAAACGCCGTCCTGTTCCTTACCAAAGGACAAAAGGGCGAATGCCGCCTGCGTCGGCTCTCGTGCAGTTATTTTTTTAATCACCATGAATAAAGAATTGCCATTTCAATCCTCTCATATATGGGAGAAGACCGGGGGTGGGGGGTGGGGGGGGGGGGTTGAGACAAACTGCTGGTGACTAGGCCCAATTATTTTTAAAAAAAAAATGTTTTTTGTGCGTCTCCACGCTTGCACACTGTTGCCGCCAAACATGTCCGGGGAGGCCCAGCTCCTCCGCAGATGGATCGTCAAGCAAACAATCGTGTGCTATAATCACGACATGACAAATACCTCCAGAGCTAACTGCTCGAGAGCAAAAAAACCCCTTTCCGCAGCTTTTTTGCACTTATTGAATAATATGTACCGGGAATTTAAAAAACAAAACGTTTTGGAAAAATGGAAATGGGGCTGAGTGAGTGAGATCAATGGTACGGCGTTTACCAGAGGCGGCGATAGCGAGATCAAAAACAATCTTCTAGCAAAGCTTGTAAAAGGACATGATGTAACCCGGTGACATGTTGTTAGCCCAGCTCCAAGTGCCACACAAGAGTTGGGAAGCGGCCCTTAAGGGGGGGGGGGGCCCGCCACCCCCCCCCACCCCTTTCCTCCACATCGGAGCAAGGTAATCCGGCTCTCGTAGTAATCCACTCCAATAAAAGCTTTTGTCTCATTCAAAAGCGACCCTGAAAGCCGACGCGCCCGTTGCGGATAAGCGCCGGCGCGTGCCGAAAAACACCGATTGTGGAAAAAAAATGATCAATGCATCCACACATAAACACATGTAAAAATCAGACACCGACGCACAATCGTCATGTCGTGTCAAGGTAACAAAGCAAAACGAAAAATGTTCGAGACCACCGCCATCGTGTCTACGCAGCGGCAGACGACGGCCTTGTTTAATAGATCTTGGCACCAAATGGGCACAATCAGTGCGTAATCAGCTGAAACGTCTGCGTGCCAGAAACAACGAAAAGGCCTTTGTCCCCTACGCCGTAAGCAAAGCTGATCTGGCGCCGAGCGAGCGAGCGACGGTGACAATAAATGCGTGACATGGACAATGTAAAATGACAAGTACAAAACTGATTTTCTCAAGTGTGCGCACACACAGGCACATACAGGCACAGGCACACACAAGCTGCCTCCCATTATCCCAAATGCGGTTTGCACTTATAAGGTTTCCACTGCTAACAAATGTACATGTCTCCCCCCGCCCCCCACCCCCGCCTTTTCATTTCCGTCCAAAATCTTTCGACGAATGTTGCAAAGCGCTGTTTGGACAGCCAAACAGCGCCAAAGTGCCTCGACAAAAATCACTCGGTCCTCAAGAACAAGGAGCACTGCGACGAAAGCCTGACGTCCTCTCTGACAAGTAGCCCAAGACATTTTCGAGCTTCATCAACACCACCCCAACATATTCATTCATTCATTCATCTTCCGAGCCGCTTGATCCTCACTAGGGTCGCGGGGGGTGCTGGAGCCTATCCCAGCTGTCTTCGGGCAGTAGGCAAGGGACACCCTGAATCGGTTGCCAGCCAATCACAGGGCACACAGAGACGAACAACCATCCACGCTCACACTCACACCTAGGGACAATTTAGAGTGTTCAATCAGCCTGCCACACATGTTTTTGGAATGTGGGAGGAAACCGGAGCACCCGGAGAAAACCCACGCAGGCCCGGGGAGAACATGAAAACTCCACACAGGGAGGCCGGAGCTGGAATCGAACCCGGTACCTCTGCACTGTGAAGCCGACGTGCTAACCACTGGACTACCGGGCCGCCCTCACCCCAATATAAGATCCTCAAAAAACAACAACAACAACAACAATGATTGAAGCCATTGTCTGTCATTAAGTCATTCAGTACCAGCCAATTCTGGACCAAGTCTGAAAAGACGTTTAAAAACGTCTTTGGGAGTGAATGAGTTAAAATGGTCGATGACGTCCCCCGTTGGTATCAGTGGTCATGTTGATCCACCGTTGGGACAAAAAGCTTCTCATACTTGCCAAAAGCAAAGGAATCAGGTTGAGAGCTCTTCCCAAACTCTCTTTCAAAGGTCTTAAAGCCATGAATGAGGCAAAAAAAGCGGCAGCCGTGTACTAGGAGGGCTCGTCTGCATCGGAATTTCACGTTCCGTTCTGCAACAAAGCGACCAAAAAGCCCGAAACAAAGACATGCTTACTCACGTGTATGTTTTCCGTCAATATTTCTCAGTCATTGTTGTCGCAAAACATGCAGACTTGCAATCTTGGGGCGACATAACGATGACGGGTTCCCACAGACCGAGGGAAGAGGTGGCCTTTGACTCAACTTTGATCGTTGGACCTTCGAGACCTTTTATCGTCGAGCATATGAGCTCCGCTCGACACTTTCGATTGGTTCGCGAGGCGTAAAAATACGAGGCCGCTGCCCAGGGGCGACAAAATGGAGCTCAAAGTTGGTCAAGACAACAAAGTTGGTCGCTCCTGAATAAAGAGCGCCTCTGCTGGCTGCAGCCGAGTACTGCGCTCCATCGCGGAGCAAAGAAGCGACCGACGAAGAAGCCGAACGCGGTCGACTCACTGAATGTGGGATTCTTCTTCTCCTCTTTAGTCGCCCGCAAGCCACGTTTTGGACTTTCTTTCATCGGGTTTTCTTGGCCTGCCTGCCCCGTGTCAGCGTCAGCCAATCGGGAACGCGAAGCCAATCGCCACTCAAGTCGCGATGATCCTTTTCGACTTGAGACTCATTAACATCATTTCATTTTATTGTTTTTTGTTTTTTTTTCCCCCTCCCCCCAAGCAGAGGAAGCGAATCGCAATTCGGAGTCCAAAACACGAGGGGAGGCCCTTGGTCGAGCAATCTTTTCAGTGGCCAATCATATTCCTCTCGATGCCGGTCGCAGTTTCATTTCCCGCCCACAGGCGGACGGTAAAGAGAGCTTTTAGGCATCTCTCTTCCCGCCGCAACCGCCATCGCATCACCTCTCCTGCACGCCATTACTCCCCCATGTCATGATAAAAAAAAAAAAACTCTCTCTTTCTCTCCCCCACCTTCTCACGCTCTCTCTCCCTCTTTCCGTCTCTCTCTCTCTCGCTCTCGCCGCCATTACTCCCCTGGTCTTAAAATCTCACCCTTTTGCTCTCTCCACCCCTCCATCCTTCCCTTCTCCCTCTCCCCCCCCTTTTTCCTCTCTCTCTCTCCCCCCCCCTTTCTCCCACTTTCTTTCTCTCTCACCCATCTGCTACTCTCCCTCTCACCCACTTTTTCCTCTCTCTCTCTCTCTCTCTCTCTCTCTCTCTCTCTCTCGCTCTCTCTCTCTCTCTCTCTCCCTCTTTCCGTCTCTCTCTCTCTCTCTCTCCGCCATTACTCCCCTGGTTCTACAATCTCACCCTTTTGCTCTCTCCACCTCTCCATCCTTCCCCCTCTCCTTCTTACCCTCTCTTCCTCTTTCCATCCCTCTCTCTCCCCCCTTTCTCCCCCTTTCTTTCTCTCTCACCCATCTGCTACTCTCCCGCTCACCCCCCTTTTTCCTCTCTCTCTCTCTCTCTCTCTCTCTCTCCGCCATTACTCCCCTGGTCCTAAAATCTCACCCTTTTGCTCTCTCCACCTCTCCATCCTTCCCCCTCTCCTTCTTACCCTCTCTTCCTCTTTCCATCCCTCTCTCTCCCCCCTTTCTCCCCCTTTCTTTCTCTCTCACCCATCTGCTACTCTCCCGCTCACCCCCCTTTTTCCTCTCTCTCTCTCTCTCTCTCTCTCTCTCTCTCCGCCATTACTCCCCTGGTCATAAAATCTCACCCTTTTGCTCTCTCCACCTCTCCATCCTTCCCCCTCTCCTTCTTACGCTCTCTCCCTCTTTCCGTCCCTCTCTCTCTCCCCCTTTCTTTCTCTCTCACCCATCTGCTACTCTCCCTCTCACCCCCCTTTTTCCTCTCTCTCTCTCTCTCTCTCTCTCTCTCTCTCTCTCTCTCCCTTTTTCCGTCTCTCTCTCTCTCCGCCATTACTCCCCTGGTCCTAAAATCTCACCCTTTTGCTCCCTCCACCTCTCCATCCTTCCCCTCTCTCCCTCTTTCCGTCCCTCTCTCTCCCCCCCTTTGTCCCCCTTTCTTTCTCTCTCACCCATCTGCTACTCTCCCTCTCACCCCCCTTTTTACTCTCTCTCTCTCTCTCTCTCCCTCTCTCCCTCCCTCAATGTATGTAATTGTTTGCTCCGCGTCATTCTCACCATCTCCCACCAGCTGCAGAAGGGCCAGGTCGAGAGGACGTTTCCAGCGTGAGTTTTTGTGCAGGGCGATACCGTAGCCTGTGGTGGCAAAAACCTTCCCCGAGCCTATGGTCATCACCTTGAAGAGAAGAAGAAAAAAAAGGGGGGAGGGGGGACAACGGGCACTTTAAACAAAGCTGAACGTAGACGTCGACTTCACTTTATTTATGTGCGCCGCGTCTCAGCACGGCGTGTGCTCGGGAGCTGGTTCGTACCTTACAACCTTCGTCCTTCCTGGCCATATAGTTCAACACTGCAGCGTCATAAATAAAAGCGTCCAGTTTCCTGAATAAGGATCAAAGAAAAAAAGGCATTCGTCATTTCATGGGAGTTGGAGCGGAGGACGCAGGGGCTGGGGGGAGGGTCATCACGACGGAGGGACGAAACGGTGACGGAGCGTCGTCGGGGTGCAAAATATTCGGACTGCTTTCACATAATCTGCCCGCAAATTGGCAAGTCATGAACTAATTGCTCCCGGAAAAGGGAGTTGGCGGAGTAGAAAGCCGCAGTAAGCGCACCTGGAGGACGACATTTCAAATTTCAGCCTCGGCGTGCAAAAGCGGTGGCTGGAAAAAACAAGGAGCATAAAATGACGCCGAGAGGAGGGAAGTGGACGCGGAGGAGGCGGAGGCTCAGAGGATGAGGATTTATACCGCTGTGAAGAGCGCGGTGACAAGGGGGTGGGGGGGGGGAGAAAATTTACACACTTCAGGGTGAAACGACAGGGGCGAGAGTGGCGAGGATTAGAAAGTTTAAATAGGGACGGAGCAAAAGCGAGCGAGCTAAAGAAGCATGAGATGCGAGAGGGAGGATTGTCAACGAGCGCTGCGCGCAAAGTGCCGAACGTGCAGCAAAAAATGATTCGTACAAAAAACAATAAACAAATAATGAAACTAAAAATCTAAAGCCAAAGACTAACAATGACGAGTTTGAAAGCTGGCCAGCGAGGGGGCGTGGACTTGCCGATTGCTCAGCACCTCTAATAGCGTTCGTTCGCAGAACCGGGGGGCATCGGCAAGGGGCGGAGGAGCTAGCGAGGCCATTTTGGATCTTGAACAGGACTCTCAAATGAGCCAGGGAAGCGGCTCATGCCTATGCAGCGGTTACGGTCCTCGGAAGAGGGAGGTCTGCGTCGCTGTGGGCGTGGTCACAGCTGACTTCAATCGTGGCCGATCAAGGCCACTCCTTGAGCGACAAAGCACATCTGCACTGGGAAGTGGGCGCTTAGGAGACCCCCCCCCCTCCCCGAGGAGCTGCTTTGGTTTTCATTTCTGTGGGGTTTTTTTTTATATGGCGGGATAATCGAGAGATGAGCATCCCCATGGTGTCTTTGACGCTCAATTGAGTGGGCCCGGCCGGCTTGCTTCCCGGCCCGGAAGACCGGACACTAAAAATCTGCCGTCATAAATCGAGCGCTCATCAAAGAATCTCAGCTCGGCGGCGATGATGATGATGATGATGATAAGGGACTCTTTCGGAAGCTTTCCACGTCAAGAAAACACACCGTCGCCGCCACGACGGACAGACCGATTCAAATTAAATTCACGTCCGATTTGATTGTCACGCCGCGGTGTGACCAAGGACGGTCGAATCCATACCGTGACAGGGAAACACCGAATGAGCGGGACTAAGTTCGGTCACACCAACCCGGTCTTGAGGTTGAGAATGGCGTCCTCCACTCCTCTCTGGTTGTATTTGCCCATGTACTGGTGCATATCCGGGTAGTTGGAGCGGATGTTTTTTTCCGTGCTGCCGTTGGGCACCGTGCCGAACTTCAGCGGTGGGTACTGCTCCTCGGGATGCTGAAACTGAAAGCCGAAGAAGGCGAGCCGTCAGACACTTCGGGCTATGCACCAATCCGACCCTCTTTTCTATCCTTTTGTTCCTCTTTGAACAGCGTCAAATCTTCAGGGGGGGTAGACAAGCTGGGGACTTTTAGGATTTAGAACTGATTTTTAAGTCGTCAAGTAGTGCGGTCAGAGCATTACGTTTCTATTTCATCCTTTTCTCCACCGTAATCCATTTTAATGTTGAAGATTCACGGCATTTGACTCCCCCTATGACTTCCATTTGACCCCCCCCCGCCCCAACCTCCTCTCCCAGTACAGCTCATTATCATTCAAGCGACAAAGTACCTTCTTGTCGGAGAGCCCTGACACCGTGTCAATGTACTCCTCCTGGATCATGAAGGCGGCCAGGTTAGCCGTGTACGAGGCCAAGAAAATGACGGCGAAGAAGGCCCAGATCAGGACCATGATCTTGCTCGTTGTCCCTCTGGGGTTCTCCACCGGCACGGAATTGTTGAAGACTATGGCCCACAGAAGCCACACGGACTTTCCGATCGTGAAAGTAGACCCGCCGGCCTCTGTCCGGAGAGAGGATGGGGGGTGGGGGTGGGGGTGGGGGGGAGAAAACTCATCATTCAAGTGGCCGTGACGCTCCGCCACCATCTGGCAGTCAAGTCGAGGAGGGAGGAGAAGGACTCGCTTAAATCGAGCGGCCGACGCATCCCAGACGCGAAATATCGCAGGAGTGCGACAAACGACGCCGCCGAATAATAATAAATGGCCTCTTCAATGTCCGACGCACTCGGATGCGGTTCGACAAGTCCCTCTTCGCCTGCTCGCGCTTGATTCGAACAACCGGGCGATTTATGTTCGGCGCTCCCGCTCACCAGGTGGGGGTTACATTTGAGTCGAGCGCACTTTACCACAATGGCCCCACAGATGCTAGCGATGCCCCGAAATGACACGGCTCATATTTCCCGTACGCCGGGGTGCCGACCACCCACCGTGCGCTGGCGTGGAGGAGGCGCGAAGCGGCCTTTTAAACGGAATTCTCGGCGACCGCTCACTCAGAAAGTGAGAGAGAGAAAAAATAAAAAGAAGATCACAACAAATATGACACAGGGACCCGCTGAGGGGTTCTCCAATCAACGGGCTGCTAAATCAACCTGGACCCAAGGTGTCAACGCTGCCCAAGCGGGAAGACCATTTTGCAAACCCCCAAATACAAATCAATCAATCACAAAGACTGATATCAAGACCGCAAGACTTTTTCGATCAAGTGGGCACTTTCAGCTGCAGGCACTGACTCGCTTGGCCGTCGAGTTGCTCGTGATTTGATTTTGAGACGGTTTGCGGTGCCAGTCGGTCAAGATTGGACTTTTTTGGACTGAAGATCTACTTTGCGATCGACCAACCTCCCGCGATCGAGCAGTTACCGCAGATGAGCAACGGCTGTAACGACCCCGAAGATGAAGGAAACATTAAAAAAAAATAAAAATCAAGTCGACGCAGGAGTTGATGAGTGAGCAAAGTCGTCACTCACTCTTGCCAGTTTGTAGACTGCGGTTGTAGCCCACGGGACTGAAGAACTCAAAGATGAAGACAGTCACAGCCACCACGGTCAGGCACATGACGAACATCATCACCCACACCGCCGGGCTGTAAGGCTCTTTGGAGGCAAACGGGAAGACATCCGGTTCAATTCAAAAGAAACGCTTTGACGAAAGAACACTCCCCGTTTGGAATTCGGAATTTGAGAGGAGGCCCCTTACCGAGGAACGCGGAAGGCGATACCGTTCCGTTGCTACGCGAGACCATGACGCTGATCCCCGTTTCCACAAAAGGGACGGAGAAATCCACAACCTCGGAACGCTCCTCGTTGATCGTCAGAGAGCCGATGGCCATGTCCGCCCGCTTGTATACCACCTGGAAAGGGATGGCCGCCAAACGCGCGATTATCCTTTGGACACGGAGCATTCGTAGACCCGTCAAATGCGCCTTGCGTTCAGGGAACGACGTGGTACAAGTGTAGAACATGCGTGTGCCCTCCGCATCTGGGTTCAAGGTCAAGGAATTTTAAAAAAATGTGTTTGAAGACCAGTTTTAAGGACAGACGGAGAGCGGGACTCGCCTACCGTTTAAAGGAAGGTCTTTCCAAAGCGAAGGACCAACAACGGAAAAAAAATACCCTCTTGCTTAGTCCCCACTACCTCAGAATCAGAATCAGAAGCATCTTTATTGGCCAAGTATGGAGAACACACAAGGAATTTGTCTCCGGTATAACACGCTGCACTAGTATCATCGTAAACAACAAAATTATTGAACCATTTTAGAGTATACCAGTAGTTTTGTAGTACCATTTTGTGGTGCAAGAAGAGTGACTATGTCAGTGACTGTTTAAGGAGTTAATGGCTAGAGGGAAGAAGCTGTTTAAGTGTCTACTGGATTTGGTGTGCATGGATCTGTAGCGTCTGCCTGAGGGGAGTGGCTGAAAAAGGTGGTGGGCAGGGTGCGGGGGATCCAGGAGGATTTTCCGTGCCCTTGTCTTGATTCTTGCAGTGTGCAAGTCCTCAAGAGTGGGTAGGGCGGTGCCAACGATTTTTTTCTGCCGTCCTAACTGTCCGTTGAAGTCGGATTTTGTCCTTTTTTGTGGCGGCCCCAAACCAAACCGTGATGGAAGAACACAGGATTGATTCGATGACTGCCGTGTAGAACTGTCGATGGAGGAGCGCCAAGAAGCGATTGGCCAAATAAAATCATTCCCAAAATGTACAGGGAGCCTTTGGAGAAATGTGCTCCAGTTCGGAGGCGAGGTGGCAGTATTACGGAGCAACTGCGGACGCTTGATGGAGGATAGGCTAACTCCAAAATAGCGTACGGTGCGGCAAGTCTGACTACCACAACTAGTTGCCTTCAATCCGAGGGTCCAGTTCCGGGTCGCGGGCGAGCGAGAGCTCAGCTTTACTTTGGGCAAAAGGCGGACCGGACTGGACCGGACCGCCTCCTTTCCTGACAGTAGCGGGGCTCGTATTGCGACGGCGAATCAAACTAGCCAGAAGCTCTCTGACATGGTCGATGCCTTTTCTTTGGTTCGGAGAAAGCGCCGGGATGGGTTTGCAGGAGCGTGCGTTTACCATCATGCCCGTCCATTTAATTAGTGCCACCGTCTGCTTTGCGATTTTTGCTTAATGGCCACCCAAGGGGCCCGAGGAATGTCGCATACGGCAAAATTGACAGAAAATCCCGCACGAGTAAACGCGGCGACAGCACTCGCCTCTCCGATCATGCCGTTCCAAACGCCGTCGATTTTCTTGCCGTGCTTCCCGTTGGTCACTAGGTAGAGGTCGTAGGTGAAGCCGACGATCTTGGCCAATCTCTTGAGGATGTCGATGCAGAAGCCCTTGCAGCATTGCTTCATGGGAGCCACTCCCTCGTGATTGGCGCTATAAACCAGTCGCACGAAAAAGGGGGGGAGAGTGCAGATATTTGGCGTCAACAACGACCAATAGTTTGACGACGGAGGTTCTCCACCCTTCGCTTTCCATCCGCAATTGGGCCCAAGTTTTCTCGTCAAACGCAACAAAGTGGGGGTCATTTCCAAATTCGTCACACGCCAACGTCATTTTTTTGGAGATCTTTCCTTCTGTAAAAGGAGGCACCCAAACCTGGTATTGAGAGGCCGTCGACAGGGCACCGAGTCCCGGATGCAAGTTCCCGACGCGGGGTCTGCCAGCTCCACGATGACAAACGGTCGTTCCTCGAGCGTGACCACGCGCAGATGCTGAGCGTCGTCCGGAGGTTTAAGGAAAGGCCCGTAGCGGGACCAGGCCGGATAGCGCAGTCTCAGTACGCCGTTCTCCCACCAGCCTACCTGGGGAAGACAGAGAAGCGGGCGTCAAACAAAGGCGCGATTGCAGATCGCTTGCATCATACTTTGCGCTTCTTGAAAAACACAAAGGAATTTAGTCAGAGACCTGACGTGCAAATTAGAAGCGGCGGGAGAATGCCGCTCTTATTATTGACCTCAATGAGAGAATTATTGAAATCCACATAACAAAAAAAAAAGTGTAAGTACAGTGACGACATTTAATCACATTCGCAAACAAAAGATTTCAAGCCATTTCAAAACAAAAGGACATCAATAAAAAGTAGCTTAACCCTCGTAGTGCACCGCTTGCGATAAATGTAAAATGATGTCTTTGAATCAAAGGCAAAGGCATTCAGAAAAACACGAGAGCTGAAACTTATGGAGGGGCTTCTAAAATGGCCTAAATATCATGACGTCACCGGCTGATAATTCTCAGGCATTGCAGCAATAATAAAAAAACGTTTTGATACCTTAATCTTCACAATTTACATATTTTGCACCATAGAGACCCATTATAATTCATATTTTTGAATGCATCGTAAACCTAATGTGTAAACATGCATTTCACGCGATTTTTACGTCAATCGCTTTGTTTCCGCTTGGACAGACGTAAGCATGCCACATTGTTGGGTTGAGGTCATTCCAATTTTGCAACTTTAGGTGGCGCCAGAGGATCGCAAATGAGTTTGCCTTTTTGCAGGAGGCAAATGCAGGAGGGACCTCCAGACACAAATTTTTTTTCCCTTTTGCAAAAAATAAAGAATCAAAAATCCCAAAGAACTAATAAAACTATATATGTATGGATAGGACAGATGCCTCTGAAAATTTTGAGTGTTTGAAAAAAAAAAAATGTTTTTATAACACAAAATACATCATTACAAAAATTGTAAAATGCGTAACTTAAGGCCTTTTTAATTTGGAGCACACAAGCGTTAAAAACGATCTGTTGGCAACTTGCTAGCAGCATAACGGCGAAATGCCACTTCACCACCGTGTTTGTACTCAACGTCTTCCATTAATTTTCTTTGGAAGGACTTTTCCCTTACATGAAGAGCGGCACTCAAGTTTTGACCGAGTGGTTCTCCCGTAAAAGGCGGCCCAACAGCGGCGATAGAAAGCGACTCCATCGTCACACTCAAAGACGCAACGCTAATGAGATTGCGTCATTTCATCCACCTTACGCTGCTAAAATCAACTAGTACAAAGCAGCTACACGGCCACAAATTGACCAATGAGATGAACGACCTTCTCTGTGACAGCCTCAAAAAAAAAAAAAAAAATAGAAAATCACGTTATCTCCATAAAGGTGTTATTTACTGCAGGCATGGCCGTGCTGCTTCCATGATATTATTACAGATATTGTGGACGTTCGACTTACTTGCGACACACGGCTCTAAATCACAATTGCGATGGCCGCGTTATGCTGGACGGGAGCAAATTACCTGGCAAAATCATGCCCGCGCAAAGGCTACGTTGATTGATGGCACCGGACTCGGCATCCAGATTTGTTGCGCTCGTCATCCGTTGACGCGCAGAGCCGCGAAATAACCACTTGGACATTACGGCCGGGAGTAAAATGCGACGCGGGGACACGTGACGGTGAAAATTGGATAAAACGTGTAACCCCCCCCAAGCCCGTGCTTCATTAAAAATGTATCAGTTGCAATTAAAATCTCACACTTCAATCAGAGTCTGAGCAAAGGACCTACAGGGGGACAACATGCGTGAAGCCCGTACGAGCCATTAGCAAGCACCCGCCGCGCTGCGCTCTGACTCATGTGTTGCTTTGTTCTTTGGTCACGATAACATGTTTGCACGGGCGGGCTGCACATTATGCGCATGGAAAAATATCAGAATGTGGATTCAGGAATTTGCTTCACTTAGGTGCTAAAAAGCACACAATTTTGTTTGGGTTGTTTTTTTTTTTCTTGACGACAAATGTTTTGAGCAACAGGAACGTGAAGGAATTTGAATGATGCGATCCTCACTAGGGTCGCGGGGGGTGCTGGAGCCTATCCCAGCCGTCTTCGGGCAGTAGGCGGGGGACACCCTGAACTGGTGGCCAGCCAATCGCAGGGCACACAGAAACGAACAACCATTCACACTCACACTCACCCAGGGACAATTTAGAGCGTCCAATCAGCCTGCCTTGCATGTTTTTGGAATGTGGAAGGAAACCGGAGCACCCGGAGAAAACCCACGCAGGCCCGGGGAGAACATGCAAACTCCACACAGGGAGGCCGGAGCTGGAATCGAACCCAGTACCTCTGCACTGTGAAGCCCACGTGCTAACCACTGGAACTACCGGGCCGCCCACCAACGATTCAATGATTGCACATAAAACCGGATGCTGCCGAAAAAAAAAAAGTTAAATACAACTGAACCGTACCTCGGCAGTGATTCATTCAAGAGCCAGCAGAGGTCCTCGTACTGCGCTTCGAGAATGACTGACGGTCAAGCAAGGACAAGGAAGATCTCCTGACCCAATACTTTTGGCCAACAGCGGAAAATATGTGCAATATTTTGCACCAATGCAAAAAATGTGGAGAACTAGCAAAAAAGTACGTTCGCCTCAATTAGCCCACACGTGCGCACACACACACACACACACTACGGTCTTTGAGTTACATTCTAATTTGGATTATGTAAAATGTTGACTTCTGCGGACAAATTTTCAATCCTTTTTTTTTTTTTTTAAACATCCCATAATGTGACGTAAGCGCAATATTCATGGAAAACTTTGGCCTTAACTCAGCCTGTATTTGAGCGTCGCATAGGGCTGATTGCCAGCTGTAATCAGCTCAAGAACGCTCACTTTCACAGCCGGCGTCAACGTGTTCCGTTCCGCTCGGCCACATCGCGCCGGTGTGCAGAAAAACGAGTGCGGCTGAGAGAAAAATCTCCATCCTTGACAATTTGCCTCGCTTTGATGGATGCATTTTGCCCTTAATGCAGATTCACCGCAAACCTGCGTCGAAGATTCATCGATGCTTTTGGGGTGTGTTGTTCAGCTCGTTTGAAACTACGCGCTTATGAAATCTGCATTGTCGTCGGCCTTTGCGATGTGGCATTCGCTCGGGTGGAATGTGAAGATTCTGAAAAGCACAAACGCCGATGGTGCACGCTCACCTCATGATAAAAGCCACCTTTTTAAGCCTGGTGACAAGGGTGACTAAGGCGACATCCACACAACGCGCACAAATGAAAACCGGGTGTGCTTATGTGGAGCAGCCACACACACACACAGAAAAATGTGCTTAATTGTGTTGAATGGGGGCGGCTCGGTAGTCCAGTGGTTAGCACGTCAGCTTCACAGTGCAGAGGTACCGGGTTCGATTCCAGCTCCGGCCTCCCTGTGTGGAGTTTGCATGTTCTCCCCGGGCCTGCGTGGGGTTTCTCCGGGTGCTCCGGTTTCCTCCCACATTCCAAAAACATGCGTGGCAGGCTGATTGGACGCTCTAAATTGTCCCTAGGTGTGAGTGTGAGTGCGAATGGTTGTTCGTTTCTGTGTGCCCTGCGATTGGCTGGCAACCAATTCAGGGTGTCCCCCGCCTACTGCCCGAAGACAGCTGGGATAGGCTCCAGCACCCCCCGCGACCCTAGTGAGGATCAAGCGGCTCGGAAGATGAATGAATGAATGAATGAATGTGTTGAATGGATTCTGGGGTCGGTTTATTTATTCATTCATTCATTCATTCATCTTCCTAACCGCTTGATCCTCACTAGGGTCGCGGGGGGTGCTGGAGCCTATCCCAGCTGTCTTCGGGCAGTAGGCGGGGGGCACCCTGAATCGGTTGCCAGCCAATCGCAGGGCACACAGAGACGAACAACCATCCACGCTCACACTCACACCTAGGGACAATTTAGAGTGTTCAATCAGCCTGCCATGCATATTTTTGGAATGTGGGAGGAAACCGGAGCACCCGGAGAAAACCCACGCAGGCCCGGGGAGAACATGCAAACTCCACACAGGGAGGCCGGAGCTGGAATCGAACCCGGTACCTCTGCACTGTGAAGCCGACGTGCTAACCACTGGACTACCGGGCCGCCCGGTTTATTTATTGATTGATTTTTATTTTTCTATTTTTAACACCGAATCAAAACAAGAAAAAGTATCAAACAGGTTTAATGACAATAAAAATAATTACCCAGAGGGAAAAAAACCCCAACTATCTGCGAGTCAAAGTCATTTTCAAGGAATGTTTTTGCGCGCGGCGGCGGCGGCGTAAATGCTTATTTGGCCCTCGGTCGCCGCGGCGCAGCGTTTTAGCAGCCGAGCGAGGACGGCTCCTGCGCTTGCGGTAATGGCGCGGTCATTGTAATGCCAACATTAAATATTCAGGGAGCGCCAATAGCGTGGATGTGCATACTCGGCAGATACAGGGGGGGGGGGGGGGGGGGGGGGGCTCTTATCCGCTTTCGCTGCGTTTGTGTGCAGTAGCATCCGTGCAAGGAGGGACTGCGCATACAGATTGCGCTCTCATTTCTACGTGTCAAGGCTTTCACGCGTGTGCCTGTGTGTGTTTGTGTGTGTGTGTATGTGTGAATGTGTGTGTGTGTGTGTGTGTGTGTCTCGGGGGCGGGGTACGGTACCCTTGGTTTGAGTCGAAGGACCTGCGTAGGAGCATCTAATTGAAAGGGAGTTCAGGGACGTGGCAGGCGGAGTCAGCAGGTGACAACACAGGATGGGCTATTAAGTCCAGCGGGGTCGGGGGGGGGGGGGGGGGGGCGGGGGCTGAGAACCTCCAAACGTGTCTATTTGTGCTCGTGTGCATAAACGGTACAGCACAGTCTTTGGTTCGGACGACGTTTGTGATTATGGCTTCATTCCCCCCCCCCCCCCCACCGGTGTAAGAACACAATAGTCGTCCATCGCACCGCAAGGGCAACATGCCAAGGCGTTGTCAAAGAAATGCCAGCTATGTAAGAACATGCGCAAATTTGAATTTCATTCGGAAGGTCGCAACGGAGAATGCGGGTGACAAATGACAACAATCAGCGTCTCTTTCATTTCTTTCCAAATGAACCTTGAAAGCGGGAAACGTCTCGGTCCATATTTATGACGACAGCGTCGCACTTTTGTTTCTTGATCGATTTAAGAAAAAGGAAAACATTTTGCACCAGAATGTACGCGGGGCGCTACAGAGCAACAGGAAGAACTCGGACGGCCGTTGAATGAATTTATTTTCCTGTGCTAATGCTCCTCCTGTTTCAAAGTCTACTAGCACTAGCAATGTTTTTCTTTTAATTCGCGCGGAAGATGTCCGATGCGTGAAACCTTCAAAGGCCAACCCCCCCTCGCCCCCCCAACCCCAAGCGCCTTCAGCGACTCGTAGTTAGCGAGCTAGCTTCGCCAACACCCCGCGCCCCTGTCGCGGCACCTTTCGTTTTGGGCTGTGATTGCACAAAAGCGAATTATGCTAGCTGCAGCTAGCTGCTAACTGGCTAGCAGTGATTCACGTTGTCATGGGTCGTGTGTGTTATTGATGACATTTTTTTTTTTTTACTCAAAAGATCAGCTACATACTTTTATCACTTGTGACAAAAAGGCAACTTTTGTTTTGTTTTGTGTATAGACAACAGATGAAGTGTTTTAAGCGTCCTTCAGCATGCTAATATTAGCGTGTTTCTGCTCTTTTCCTTTTTTTTTTTTTTTTTTTTTGGTGTACGCCTTTATGGCTGTTAAGAAGATTAAAATGTTTCTCTCCAATTGCCTGCACAGTTAATCAAAGTTTTATGATGTCAGTTCGACCTTGGAATGGACACGATTCATTTCCAAATGAAATTCGAACAAAACAGAGGTCGACCAGCCTCCCGATACAGATTAGGCCAAAGGGTTTTTAGCTTTCGCTGGACATAATGATCAAAAAGGGAAAGTTTTTTTTTTTTTTTTTTGACAACGCAAAGAGAGCGCAGTCAAAAAAGATGCAGCCGGCATCTCCCGACAGCCTCGGGCAACTGGAAGAAATATTGAACTTTACGTGAACGTGAACCCCTGTTGACCTTTCCGATTCTCACTGTCAGATTTATGTTTGGACATGCCAATGCTTGCGTGCACAGATTTGTTCATGTAGCATGTAAGGAAATATCAGCACAAATTCTCCTCCGACTGCTTTACAAGCGTCGAGATAACTGCCGAACTCATGAAAAAGACCGACGTGAGAGCAATGACGTTTTCACGATTTTGCCGTTTTCCAACCTGCGCGCACCTTAATTGCCATCGTTTGGTTGCTTCGCCCAGGCAATTAGCTCGCTCCGCTTACACAGCCCGGACACAATAGCTTACAAAAGAGCTCTCCGTACTTATTTAGATTCCCGAGGAGGCGGACATCCGTCCCCAAAAAAAAGCGCTCAAAAGCTAGCGGGTGGCTAATGCCTCTTGGTCGTAGCGTGGAAAGCCCCACAATGCTTTCCCTGAAGGCCAAAGCCTTGAATGGATACTTTTTTGGGGGGGGGGAGCGCAAGCATATAGGGACATGTACGCATTAAAAAAAATTTTTCAGTGGTGTGTGAGTTCCTGCATTTGGAGTTTGAGAACGGAGACGGGCTTGATTCTGGATTTTTAAAAAATTTTTTTTAAATCATTCCAATTGGGAGTTTTTCTTAAAAACGCGCTTCTTCTCTACAGTGTGTTAAATTCAAAACACATTTTGATTTCACAAGGACGTTCAAATAACCGGTTGGATCTTTTCTTGTCATCAACGTTCAGCACAAACACATGCAACACAGGGAAGGGGAAGAAAAAAAACCTGATTTCATGTCCTTACATCTTCCCATCCTCTCCCAGGTGTCCAGGAAATGACATCCAGGAAGGGATTGGCCAGGTAGCCGTCAGCGTCGAAGGAGTAATCTCGGCCACCGAGCGTAATGTTACTGAAGTACCTGTGTGGGGAATACACACGAGAGACAGAGAGAGAGAGAGAGAGACGGTCAGCTTGGAAGAGCAAACGCATCCTTGTCTGGTGGCTGTCAGACTTCATTTGGTGATTAGATCTTTGCTCAAATCATCTGACGCACTGTGAAGCCACTAATAAATCCTTTTGTCCCGATAATCCCGCTGGACGGACGTTTTAATTGTCTGCCGGCGTCGAGCCGTCCGTTGCGGCGGGGCGGCAGAACGCAGTAGCGGACGGTGAACAGCAGGGAGCAGCGCAAACACAAATGGCAAGAAGAGCATCGGCCGTCCCCCCCCCGGACGTGGTTCGGAAGCAAATGAGAGCGATGGAGTCGTCATTCGCTTGTAATTGCTGCACTTGCGCTGCCGTTCATTCGGCAAATAAGCTAGCAAATGACGTCTTTGGCTCATTCATTCATTCTTTTTCCAAGCCGCTTGATCCTCACTAGGGTCGCGGGGGGTGCTGGAGCCCATCCCAGCTGTCTCCGGGCAGTAGGCGGGGGACACCCTGAATCGGTTGCCAGCCAATCGCAGGGCACACAGAAACGAACAACCAACCACGCTCACACTCACACCTAGGGACAATTTAGAGTGTTCAACCAGCCTGCCACGCATGTTTTTGGAATGTGGGAGGAAACCGGAGCACCCGGAGAAAACCCACGCATGCCCGGGGAGAACATGCAAACTCCGCACAGGGAGGCCGGAGCTGGAATCGAACCCGGTACCTCTGCACTGTGAAGCCCACGTGCTAACCACTGGACTACAGGGCCGCCCGTCTTTGGCTCATTTTCCAGACTAATCCATCCATACCACCGGTGATGTTTGCGGTATCTCAAGGAGCCGGACCGAGTGGCATTTAAAAACGAGCGGTGATGATAAGCCCGAGCTCTCGGGCTACCTGTTGGAGTGCGCCGGTGCCGTTGCCGTTTGCACAGGCTAAGAGGAATATATTAAAGTGGGTCATAAATATACATGAGACACGGTCCGCTTGCTGCAGATGTCCGGATTATTTTGCCAATTCGCCAGCAGACGCAGCGGCAACATCAATTTTTGCGCGGACGGTCGCCGGCTCCGAAACTCGAGTCCACCAGCCGTCCACCGACTTAAATCCCAACCTCCCTCCGGGGCCCGCCGCTCTCCTCTCACCTCATCCTGCCCCGCATTCTCTGCGTCTGATTGGCATCGGCGGCGCAGTTGGTGACAAAGTTGGGCCCGCCCGTCGTCCCGTAATCCTTGCGCGTGGCCACGGCCCCGTGCGTCAGCACCGAGACCCCTCGCGCGATCCTCCGCCGGGGCTCGTCCCTCCATCCCTGGGGCCGCACGGCAAACAGAGCCCTGGGCATGCTCTCCATGCTTAAACCCGAGAGGGCCGGCCCCACGGCGAACCACATGTGCGAGCCGCCGGCCTGACCCGCCGCCCAGGCCGCTCGGAACACCAGCTCGGCCTCCTCCTGGGAGCAGTACAGCAAGCGGACCTGCCGGACAGCAGGAAAGTGCGGGGACGGGGAAGTGTGGGGGGGGGGGGGGAGGGGGGGTAAGGGGGGTGGGGGAAGAGAGCAGACAAACACACACAAGCTAGTGAGATACGGAGGGCAGAGGGGAGACGTGGAGAAAGAGGGTTGGGGGAGCGCAGGGAGAAGGATGGAGCAGAGGTGCAACTGGACGGGACGGGTGGAGGAGCACCGGTATGCGAGACCATGTGGAGAGATAACAAATGTGCCGGGTGAGAACAGGAGGAGAGGCGGCGGGTAAAGCCTCGCGATAAGACTCAAGCGGGTGTATGGTTCGGAAAGCGAGAGGGAATGGAAGCAACTGGTCGGAGATGGGAAAACGTCAACGTCATTCCCGTGAGAATGGATTGCGGGAAAGGAAAAGCAAAGATGGCACACGGCTGGTCTAATGGAGAAAGATCAAGGATGGCAGGAGATGATGGTGCCATGAATAAGAAGACAACAGTTGGCGGGGGGGACAAAATATTGCGGAAGAGCTCTCGGGGCTGGACAGGAGGAGGGGGAAAATTGACCAAAAGGGGATCTGTAAAGGGGTCCGGGTAGTGGTGGTGGGGAGTGGGGGGGGGGGTCAGAGTGGGGTGGAGAGAGAGAGACTGAAAGCACATTTTGAGAACTGCACCTTCATTGAATTTGGAACCGTAATGGCTTGGCAAAACAATCATGCCGGTGTGCCAGTAAACCTCCAGTGAATTAAGCGAGGCAAGAGAGGGACGGTGGAGGGACGGTGGGGGGGGTGATCGACGCTGAACTACACAGAATGGGCGACAAATTAAGATTGGAAGGAGAAAATCTGCGTTCAAAACACACACACACACACACACACCCGTGCGCAAAATGGAGGAAGTGAGGCGAGCGGAGAGAAAACACTGACGAGGCAGAAGCTGCGGCAGGGACGCCACAAAAGAGATAGATCACGAGAGATTCCAGGAAGAATTGATCCCGAGACCGCGGTGTCGACAATACTACAGAGGATATTACCATAAAACGCAGGCGGCGGCGGCGGCGGGAGCGGGAGAGCCGGGGCCGGCGTGTAAGGCAAACTCACACGGCATCACTAAACGATCGCAAGCGTTTGATTAGCCCTTTCGCCGGAAAACATCGCAAAGCATCGCTGCAGGCGGCTGCGTTATATTCACCGTCGCACGAGCATGCGTTTTGGAAATACAAAACGCATGCATGCCCTTCTCAAACGCGCGATCGTACGCACACAAACACACACACACATTCCTGCACTTGTGGCACAGTGAGGACCAAGTAACAAGGCCGACAAAGCGAGGACCACCCTTTCTGCTTGACAAACACACACACACACACACACACACACACACGCAGTCTTACGGTCTTGGAGCGGCCATGCCGGGGCATTAACGACGCCATTGAGACCTTGACCAAAGGCACGCTACAAGACGGACGGAAGATCACACTCCAGTGTTCATGAATGGCCACGCGGGGACGTGCGGGCATGGAGGTGTGCAGGGCAGTGAGGAGGGAGGGTGGTGGGGGGGAGTTAGCGTGAGCTTGTCTCCGGGCAAAGAACCGCACACGGGGGGGAGCCAAGCACAAGGAGACAAAAGATTGGTGGTGTTTTAAGTCGGAGTACCGAGGGGTTCAAGGGGAGCTTTAAGGAACGATGAATGGAGGCAAGATGGCGGCAGGTGTTTCAAACGCGGGGAGGTACGAGGCAGTCGGCGCAGGCACGCAAGAAGACGAGAAGCGGCGAGACAAGATCCACAAGGCTATTTGGTCAAGGTTCCAGCTGAGCCCGACGCCATTGGCAAAAATGACTTTTCCGCAATGACCTCCCCCCTCCCCCGCCTCCCTCTTTTCTGTTCAACAGGGAGCCCGGAGATCTCCACCGCGTCAATACTGTGAAAAAGTTGAACGAGCGCAGGCAAGATGATGTCGCATCTGTTTAAGCTCGACATGATCTCTCGAGAATTGATTAGGAAAGCAAACGAAGCGTTCAAGGCTGGATTGCGTTTCGAACTGGGCTATTTTACACCGAAATGTGGCGTATGTCGGGGGGGATGGGGGGGGGGTGTCCTGCAGCAGCAGCAGACTCCATTCACACGCATGACTGAGAATGCCCGATTTTATCCAATCCTTTTCAGACTGGAGGTCAAACTGATTGGCTTTTGACTCGACGTGAGACTTGATTCCAGTTTGAACGTTTGTGTGCTTTTTTACCGTCCTTGTTATTCGTTTTTTCGCAAGTTTTTTGGAGCGCAGCCTTATTTTGATGGTTTCCCAACCCGATCAGCTGTCACAGGGAAGCAGTGACCGCTCGGGCGAAGGCGAAAGTGACAGCTGGAAACTGTCAGCTTCGGTCAGACTTTTTCTCTCCAGACCCCCCCCCACCCCCACCAAAAAAAAAACAACCCTTGAACCTAATTCAACAAATAGGACAAAATGAACATCAATAGGCGATATAAAACAGCGTCTGCCATTTATACCCGTTGCCAACACACGCAACTTAGCGCCCGCTAGTTGGCAGCAGAGCAAATCGGGCCCTTCGTTTCTGACGCATCCGATACCAATTTGGAGAAAGAGAAACTTGTCAAAGTGTGGCAAATGTCGCGCTGTACACCGCCGACTTTCTGCATAAGAAGAAGAAACCGATAACGATCACCAAATTAAGTCACTTGTGCAATATGCAGATAAAATCCCTGCGTGGCTTGATGTACAGGCGGCGTCATCTCAAGTCACAATCTCGTATCTCTTAGGGCAAAGATTACAATTATCGTCTTGCGGTTTTTTCAAAATGAATTTTGGATCGCGAAAAAAAAAAAAAAAAAAGATCAGATGCCAGCAAGGCAAGAAGCATGGCGTCACATCTTTAGCACCGTGTCCTCCATTCTTCTTGAGACCAACGCGCCTCGTGCCAACAAATCCGTCAAAGTGACTTCCGGCGTTTGTTGCGCCGTTGAACTGTGAATGTGTTAGTTGATGAGGGGGGAGAGCAGAACAGAGGAGGAGGGGAGGAGCGAGAAAGAGCGACGCCGAGGGACCGAGGGAGAGATGAAGAAGGAAGGAAAAAAAAGCCAGGGCGCCCGCCTGGGAGCCAGGGCGCCCGCCTGGGAGCCAGGGCGCCCGCCTGGGAGCCAGGGCGACCTCCCCCCCAACCACACCCCCTTCAATGATAGTCGCTGCACTCCCCCGCCCCCGTCTCACCTGCGCTTCGTTCTCCTTCAGTAACCTGCGCGTGCGCGCGCCGCCAGGGTCGTCGGTCACGTTGAGGATGACCACGCTCTTCTTCTCCCATCCGATGAAGGAGCCGTCCGTCAGGCCTTCCACCACCGACAGGAACTCCTGGTAGCCGTGGTGACGCGTGGACACCACCGAGAAGGCAGTCCAGTCGTACTCCTCCAGCACCTCAAATATGACCTCCAGTTGGAGGGCCGTAGAGGAGCTGAACTGGAGAAAGATGGAACCCGATTCCTGATTTGGGGGGAAGACAGCAGCAGACGAGGTTAAACAAAACAAAACAAAACAAACAAACAAAAAAAGAGAGCGCAAAAAAAAAAAACGCAAGGAGGGGAAGCTCAATTTCGGCCTACATCATAAAACGTTTATTTCTACGTGAATTCTACTCTCTGTTCCTTTTCCCCCAAAAAATGAGACGGTTGCCTTCAGTATAAGGTCGGTGATTGGCTCATTTTGCCGTCAATCAAAAAGAGATTCAGCCTCAGACAGATCATCCAATCGTCATGCAGAAAAGCTCAGCGTCCGGGCCCGCCCATAAATGCCCACCGTCCAGACTCCCAGAGATGCCGAGCGTCCGCGCTTATCATTTGATCACTGACTTTTTGACATTTTAGGGGAAGCTGAACTTCCCCTTGCGGTCTTTTGAACAATGGCCTCCGCTTTCGACTCCGAAAGGGGTTCGTTTTGATTTACGCGCAACGTCGAAGCAACGCGCGGCTTGAAGTTTTAATGGGGCCGGTGCAGCTGCGGGGCTAAAACATCTCAGATTGTCGCGCAGATTCCTATGAAGTCCAGATGGGAGCCTTCCTTTAAGAAAAAAGACCGTTCGCAGCGGGGAGGACGACGCGAGGCGACGGCGCAGCTTTCAAGGAAGTTCATCCATCCAGAGTGCCGCAATTTAATTCACCGGCGAAGCGCAAACGCCAGCCTTGATGCTTAAGGTCGGTGAACTACACGGGATGAACTACTATCGGTGCAGCAACACTTGCAACCGACACTCGAACACTCTGCGGATTATTTACATGATCCCGTAGTAATATGAAGAGCAGTTTTGGAAAATAAAGAAAAGAAAATCCCAATGGAAGTGAGTAGAATACATATGGCAATTAGCACAACAGAAGCTACTTTAAAAAAATTTTTTTCTTCCCACATTAGCGACGTCGAGGCTATTTATGTCGCAATCCTCTCTTGTCACCCCACTTTTGTGTACTGGATGTCTGTAACCTCCTTCTTCCCACTTCTGCTTAGTGTTAAAACACAGATGTCACCACACATTTTGGTGCGGCTTTGAATGGGGGGGGGGCGAGTTCAAACGAGCAGCTGTTCCCTCAGTTAAGTAACATGCCCGCTTGTCTCAAGTCGATTTCAGGGCGCAAAGTTTTCAATAGAGAACGAATTAATCACACACACACACGCGCGCACCGCCGACATCTCCTCCTCAGCCACGCAATAGCAACCGCCGCCGCCCCCTACCTGTGGCATCCTCCCCAGCCCCGCTCCCCCTCCTACAGCCACTATGGGCAGTCCCGTTTGCGCCGACACAAACTCCAGCATGGGGGCCAGAGGACCCCAGGCCGTGCGCGGGGGCCTCTCCTCTTCATAAACCAGACCCTGCAGGGGCCGCGCGGCCAGCAGCTCACACAGCTGGGACAGCACCGTCTTCGGGCTGCTGTCGTTCACCTTGAGGATGGGGGCGGGGGGGGGGGGGGGAGTGATGAAAGAGAGGACAAAAGAGACATGGGGCGGGGGGGTGAAAAGATTTAGCAGACCAGATTAGTGTGTCTTAACGTTGTGTTACAGATATGGAGGGTGCAGGTAAGATGCATGAGGTGAACAAAGCGGGATTTCGCGAAGGAGCCGACTCGCCCGTTGTGAAAAGCCTCGCTAATGAATGACTCGCAACAATGGCCGCCCCGTTGCCCCCCGCTCCCTTCGAGCGAGGCCGAATGAGCGCAGAGGAGCGCGACAATCTCCAACCTGTAGCCAGATGACGTTGGCGGAGCCCCACTGGGTGACCACGCTCTCCCCCAGGGAGCCGTACACGCGGCCGAAGCCGGGGTACGCCACCCGTCCCCCGGGCCCGGCCGGCGCTGCCTCCGCCAGCGCCGTGGCGCCGGCGTGGATGACGGCGATGTTGAAGTTCATCATTGGCCCCGCGTCGCGCTCCCGCGGGCTGGGCCGCAGCAGCAGGTGGGGCGAGGCGTCCGCCGCGCCTCGCCACTCCGCCAGGACCAGTAGCAGGGAGAGAGTCGGTATGGCCACCATGGCAACCTGCCGAGGGGGGAGGCCGATATGTACGGCGCAAAGAGAGGGTGCCTGCAAGGGCGAGAGAGAGAGAGAGAGAAACGAGGGAGATTAAGTTAGTCTGAAATGCTTTTTGCTCCAATATCCGCGACGGAGGACCTGAAAGGGGATCAATAGAGTCAAAGAATTAGATGAGAAGAAGGTCGCGTAGGGAAAAACAGCCGAGAGGAAGGACGCCAGAAAGTGATCCAAGAGTGCACCCGGCCGGGTCAGAAGAGGGCGTTGCGGGCGGCCTTGGGGGGGTCCGCTTCGCCTTCCAAGCACCTGTCGCCGATGTCGCCAAAGTTTACAGTGTCAATTCCGTTCGTTGTTCTCGGAAATTGGACTCATTTATCCCCAACACATACCGAATATAAGACGGCCCTGATTATAAGACCACCCCCTCTTTAGCAAGACTCAAGTTTGGAAAAAAAAAAAAAAAAAGACACAATTTTGAACACCAAATTAATTTTTACACAGAAAATAATTACAGTACATCTGAAACCAAACGATTAGAACCATATATTTATTTATCATATTTATTTATAAAGAACACGTTATTTTGCCTCGTTCAAATCTGATGTGCAATCACATTCGTAAATGAATGGCTTCTGGTTTTTGAAATGTGAATTACATCGTAACTTCTCCTCAGCTGCCGATTTTTCTCCGGATTGTCACTACGTTTCTCCATTTTCCGTTATTATTTTCTTCTCTTTTCCTCATTCCCGCTACTTTTTATTTTTCTTCTTCGTGCTACCGCCATTTTTATTTGTATTTTTCGTGCCAGGGGTTCACTTTGGACTGGGTAAGTCAAGTTCGGCAATCGCTGCGATGATATCTGGCGCCATCTAGCGTCGTGAATGGGTATGACGTCTAGATCCCGAATATAAGACGACCCCGACTTTTTCCGTTTTATTATATCGTCTTATATTTGGGCCAACGTGGTAGTTCACATACAAGACAACTCAGTGTGCTCCACGCGAGCAAAGATAAAAACACCTCAAAGCATTTACAGACAACGGCCAATGACATTCACAATCAAATGCACTTTTAAATGCACCGCATTTTTTTTTTCAGTGAAACTGATTTGTAATTACTTTTTAATTACAACATGTAATTACAACATTTTACGTGCTTTTACTGTGTAATCCGTTAAATAAGTGAACAGCTTCAAATGATGCCGATGGCAGAGCCGTGCACGCGTATGTGGCGTTTCCATGTCGTGTCAATGCTAGATTTGTCATTTAATTAGTGGCCGTATTCACGGATAAACCCGTCGTATAAATCTGTGCCGAAGGCCCAGGTCCCGGATGCACGCGCAACCCTACCAGGAGGAAAATGAACCCCACGGCAGGAGGAGGAGGAGGAAAGCTCGGGAAATGGAGAAGCGAGAGCGCGCCGGGAAGATGCAATTGTTGCCATCTCGGTTGCAGGCTGTGAAGGAACAATATGAGAAAGGGAGCGGGGCCTGTCGAGGAAAGCGGGGCATCGGCGGTAATAGCGGGCAGAGGCAATGATGGGGGTGTGGTGATGGGGTGGGGGGGGGGGGTTGTGCTGCATGAATGATAACGACAATTAAGTTCGCTGCAGCCACCCTCACCCGCACAGCTGCAGGCGCGTACGCGCGAGATGAATGCGCGGGTACAGCTTGCCGCCAACAGCTGCGAAACTACCGCCAGGGTGAATCCCTTTTGGTGCGCGGAAGGGTGACGGTTACCCGGGAGAGAGCACCGTTCAAAGGCAGGGCGGCGTTTTGGATTTTCTACCGATGCCGAGCACCCTGTTTCCACCCGTCTCCATTTTCGTGCTCCTTTCTCTTCCAACCGCCCACTTACCCATTGGCCTCCATCTATCCTTCCATCCATCCATCCATCCTTCCTTCCTTCCTTCCTTCCTTCCTTCCTTCCTTCCATCCTTCCTTCCTTCCTTCCTTCCATCCTCTCTCCCTCCTTCCATCCTTCCTTCCTTCCTTCCTTCCTTCCTTTCTTCCTTCCTACCATCCTCTCTCCCTCCTTCCATCCATCCATCCATCCATCCATCCTTCCTTCCATCCTCTCTCCCTCCTTCCATCCATCCATCCATCCTTCCTTCCTTCCTTCCATCCTCTCTCCCTCCTTCCATCCTCTCTCCCTCCTTCCATCCTCCTTCCTTCCTTCCTTCCTTCCTTCCTTCCTTCCTTCCTTCCTTCCTTCCTTCCTTCCTTCCTTCCTTCCTTCCTTCCTTCCTTCCTTCCTCCCTCCCTCCCTCCCTCCCTCCCTCCCTCCCTCCCTCCCTCCCTCCCTCCTCCCTCCCTCCCTTCCTTCCTTCCTTCCTTCCTTCCTTCCTTCCTTCCTTCCTTCCTTCCTTCCTTCCTCCTTCCTTCCTTCCTTCCTTCCTTCCTTCCTTCCTTCCTTCCTTCCTTCCTTCCTTCCTTCCTCCCTCCCTCCCTCCCTCCCTCCCTTCCTTCTTCCTTCCTTCCACTGATTAAAACGGGTCAGCCAGGACAACACTGCCATTCGCCTAAAAGTGAGTCCCCCCCCCCCCCCCCCGCCCCCACTCCGCCTCCATTCGCAAGCCCGTCCCGCTCTTCTGATGATTCTCACTCCATCTTCATCCGACTCGAGGCCCTCTCGTTGCTGCCTACAGTCTGATGATTCTTTGACCCTCATCGGTCTTTCTGGTGCGGAGAGGAAAATAGGAAAACAGCTCCAATATGGCGGATCTGACCCCACATTTGGAGCGAGGATGTGCTTCTTGAGGAGAGAAGGGAACAAAAAAAAAAAAAGAAAAAGACAAATGAGGCACGGCGGTGGCACCAAATGCGAGGGGAGCTGCATGAAAAAGGGTATTGATTTGTGGGACGGCGTGCACGTGTTCCGCCTAAATAAATACACTGCCAGAGCTGATATTGTCTGTCACGGGGCCACGCGTGCATTTCGGTGTGTGTGTGTGTGTGTGTGTGTGTCAGAGGGAACTCGGAGAAAGGAAGTGAGTGAGGCGGGTGAGAAAAAAAAATTGAGGTGTGGAGAGATGTGCAGTGAGAGAGAATGGGAAGATGCGATAATGAAGGAAGAGGGTGTGTGTGTGTGGGGGGGGGACAAGGCATTTTTTTAGTGCGCTGTAAGGCGCGGAGGATGTAACCGGAACAGCAGCAGAAATATGGTCCGTCGTATAATTTGACGGAGATATATTCTGTAGTGTAGCGAGCTGCGAGCCGTTAACTGTTCGGGGGCTTGTCACGGGTATTTCACTCTCGGGGAGACGCGGCTCAGCTCTGCCCACGTGTGCCAAAGTCGGCCTTCTTGCGGGTGTCAACGCAGTGGCGTCGACGTCCTCTGGTAACGTGTTCCCGTGAGATATTTTTAGTCGGGTATTGTAGAAAAACAACAAAGGCCTTTAAGGTGTGCTGGATAAATACAACAAAATAATATAACAAATACAAAGTGCATGAAAAGTACGGCTCAGCATCGCCGATGCAGAGTGGGCTCGGTATGTGGGAATCTCCCGTGGAGTTAAATCCAGACTTTAAGTCGGACTCCTGATACTGTCGATTTAATGTAGCTTTCGTTTTCTTGAAAGTCCTCGTCGATGCTACCCAGCCCCGAGCAAGCCCGAGCCGCAATACCGCCATGACAGTAAACCCCACAATCATTTCACTTGACTTTGCGCCTCCAAACAATCTTGTGTCACAATGGAAATCTTTACACCCCCCCCCCTTTTGATGGACAATAAGTAGGATCACAAACATCTCTTGGCGAACGTGACCTTTTGACCTTATCCTCATGGTACGTTCACAACTTTTGATTGATCAGAGCGCGCGATGACATCAGGAACCAAACATTGCATTTTGCCAACAAGCAGACCCCCCCCCCCCCCCAAAAAAAAAATTATATATATTTGTGACAAGCCAACACCCAAGCACCTTCAAGGAATACTTGGAGCGCACCGACGAAGCGTATTTGAAGCGTTTGCACCACAACGTCACGTCAGAAGCCGTCGCTGGCGTGCGCGCGGCTCTCAAAGAAACACCTGCGCCACTTGGAAACTTTATCGCTCTTTTAAGTAGCTGCAGGCAAATTAACTTCTTCGCAAGGCGCTTATCATTCGACTGCGGGGAGCAGCAAAGGGAGAAATTGTGTTTGGGAAAGAGAAAAACGTGAAGGTGGAAAGATCCCACACGGGAGCTTCCCGGCTCCGAGTGTTGCGAGTTGAACAAGTCATTTTGACTGCCAGCAGTCCAGACAACAAAGCGCATGTTTTGTTTTGGGGTTTTGTTTTTTTCCTTGACTTAACATGGAGCGGATAGAGCAGCGTGCCGAAAGGCATCGTGTTCGATGCCAATGTCCGGTCTAGCAGTCCAGCACAAACCCCCTCCATGGCGATAGCGACACTTTAAGCTACAGGTACACCCTGTACTGACCGGGCGCATAACCGACAAAAAAAACCGTTGACGTCGGAAGAGTTTCGGGTGTCATTCCCCTCCGACGCTGGCGCCTTGACTTGTCGCGAACGCACTTTACTCAGTTTACGGTTCTCCAACTGCCTTTCGTTCAAAGTCTGCGGCAAAAGGCCGCATTTCCCGCGCAAGCTAGCAACAGGCGAACAGCTGCGACGCCCACGAGCAATGTTAGCCGCCAACTTCGTTCGCTCCAAGCTGGGTTACGTTTTTGGAATCGAGTCGTACAAACGTTTTGGTTTTGGGCGGCAAAGTCGTATTTGGTCAAGCGGTCCGAGCGTATTTTTGTCAATTCATTGTCGTTCGGTGTCCAGCCGCAGGAGGCAAACGCAGGAAAACGCTTCTCGTAAATGGCCGCAAAGGTGTCGGCCATTTACGAGAAATCGCCCCATCTGGCGCAAAGGGCTCCTTTCCCCAAGTGAAGAATATTTGCTCTTTTCCTCATTTGTGCACAGAGCGTCCTTGCTCCACAGCTCGGGCGCACCATACGGATACGACACGATACCGAGACGACACGGTGTCAGCGCGGTGTGGTGCCCGCAATTTGTGTTTCTTGGCCATTGTGTGTGCGAGAAGGGGAAAGAGTGCAGCTGGAGCTCAATGCTCTCCGTGCTAATTGGCCCAGACTTCAATCACAGCCAGCGGAGTGTGTTCTCTGTCGCAAGAGATCCGCGCTCTCTCTCCTTCGTGCACACGCCGCTTTGCGATGCCAGCGTATAACTCCTCGCTTCATGCCTCCCTTGCCTTCCCTCTGCATCATGTTGAGCTCCAGTCGCCATGTTCCCTCCTCTCCCAAGGCATACATTTCTTTATCTTTGCCTTCTTTCACTTACGCCTTACACCCCCCCCCCCTCCCTCCCCTGCTCAACAGCAGCTCGCCCTCTTCCCTCTTTGATCCGTGTCATGTCGACGAGCTGCCGGCAAGTGATCAGTGCGGCACCACGCGTCCTCTAAAGGCTGGGCGATAGGGACGGAAAATTCTTTCAACGCAAATGAATGGAAGCCACTCGAGTGTAAAAATGATTAAAATTATGATTAAAATTCACAAAACAAAAGAAAAGATATATTGTCGTTTTGAACATTCATTGTTGCACATCACAAAAATGAAAATATGACAAGCAGTATGAAGGCAAATAAAATGGCGGTTATATTCTAACCAGTGAATACACTTTGGATGTTATTAGCCGCTCCTCGCGAGTGATTCATTTCTGCTTTTCGGACGGTTGTGCTTATCGTGCAGCTGCTGCATTATTTCTCTCCTGACACTTCCTAATTTAGCTGCTAATTTGCTGCTCAATCGGTTAATCTCAGCTGCAACGCGTTTCCGGACAGACTCGTGTTCAAATTCCTACCGCTACCGCACCACCAAGCACTCATTCTGGTGCTGAAGTATATTTCCCCGTTAGCTTAGCAGTCAGCGCGGCTTCTTCTTGCTCGACGTGTCCCGTGTTGAGCTACTCCTCGGGCTCCTTTAGTGATCATGATTCTTTGTCAGATGTGTGACAGGCAAGGATGAGTTACTTCAAGGAGAGAATAGCGTTCGGCTGTGCTAGCTTAGCAAGCTGTAGCTCATACCTGGCCTGTCACACACTGCTGCGGCAGAGCAAGTTAGCGTAGCGGCTAATGTGTCCCGTGTTGAGCTACTCCTCGGGCTTCTTTAGTGATCATGATTCTTTGTCAGACGCGTGACAGGCAAGGATGAGTTACTTCAAGGAGAGAATAGCGTTCGGCTGTGCTAGCTTAGCAAGCTGTAGCTCATACCTGGCCTGTCACACACTGCTGCGGCAGAGCAAGTTAGCGTAGCGGCTAACGTGTCCCGTGTTGAGCTACTCCTCGGGCTTCTTTAGTGATCATGATTCTCGTAAGACATGTGACAGGCAAGGATGAGTTACTTCAAGGAGAGAATAGAGTTCGGCTGTGCTAGCTTAGCAAGCTGTGGCTCATACCTGGCCCTGTCACACACTGCTGCGGCAGAGCAAGTTAGCGTAGCGGCTAACGTGTCCCGTGTTGAGCTACTCCTCGGGCTCCTTTAGTGATCATGATTCTTTGTCAGACGTGTGACAGGCAAGGATGAGTTACTTCAAGGAGAGAATAGCGTTCGGCTGTGCTAGCTAGCAAGCTGTAGCTCATACCTGGCCCTGTCACACACTGCTGCGGCAGAGCAAGTTAGCTTAGCGGCTAACGTGTCCCGTGTTGAGCTACTCCTCGGGCTCCTTTAGTGATCATGATTCTTTGTCAGACGTGTGACAGGCAAAGATGAGTTACTTCAAGGAGAGAATAGCGTTCGGCTGTGCTAGCTTAGCAAGCTGTAGCTCATACCTGGCCTGTCACACACTGCTGCGGCACAGCAAGTTAGCGTAGCGGCTAACGTGTCCCGTGTTGAGCTACTCCTCGGGCTCCTTTAGTGATCATGATTCTTTGTCAGATGTGTGACAGGCAAGGATGAGTTACTTCAAGGTAACTTCAGCGCAAGTTAGCGTAGCGGCTAGCATTCCACCGCGACAGCTTGGTGACTGTTCAACATGGACGCGCTGCTTGTAGCCTGTCACAACAACAACAACAAGACTGTGCCAGCAGGCGGCAGCTCCCCCAACACTGTGATCAGACTTTCTTGAAGACATTTTCACACCGAGACCGATACGCAAACAGGCGGAAGAGTCCGAATCTCTACTTTTTGCCACATATAGCGTACCGTCTACCGCGCAGCAAGTGCAGACAAGGCCAACTTCCTTTTATCTCAATAGGAGACGCTATCAATTGATCAAATTATATATCAGATCGGTTCAGAAGCCAATATCCCCAATGACGAGTTGAGAGGGGGGGCTGATTTAAAACAGGAAAAATCAACTGCGGCTATCAGACGAATGCTAATATGTTGTAATTATCCACGCGCTCATTCAGAAGCATTCAAATATTCCGACAAGACGGGCAAACGATGGCTGCACTCACATTGCCATTAACCCGTAAAAAGCTGCGCTACCCCCCCCTCGCCCCCCCCCCCCCCCCCCGACTTTTATCATCTTTTTAAGGAGAAGCCCGACGTACAAACACCACCCAAAACATTTCCATCTGCCCTTTTAGTGCTCTACAACCTTTTGCCGGACAAACGAGAGCAACCACCTTGACATTCCACTCTCGTGTGCCTCTTTGCCGTCATTTTATTTTGACATTTCGGGCCCCCTTCGATTTCCATGTGGTCACTGGGAACTGAATTTGAGCTTCGGGCATCTCAGACCTCAGATTCAAACGACCTCTTTTTGAACCCTGACTGAAGATTCCCTTCCTGTCAGAAGCCGCCGGAGCATTTCATGATATACGGTGAGGGGGGGCATCCATTTCATTCTTTGACGCCGCATGTGGTCCTAGATGGGAGCCGTGTCGGATTTTTTTGTAGATATGACGATTAAAAAAGAAAAATGAGCCCTTACACCAGATTAACTTTGGTTAAACATACGTTGCGCGTGACATCATCTCGTCTTCTGCGCACGCGGACCGCTTTGGAGACCGCATTTAACATGGAGTGTGAATACTTCTACTCAAGTGGATTCCGAGAGCACTTTACACCAACCACCGCCGTGTACCAAGTGCCGTGCGTGGAGCAAAAAAAAAAATCTAGGTGGTCAGACAGAGGGCTTGCCGAATGTCGATTCTAAAGAGAGGCTCCGTCCCCTCTCCGAGCGTCCGCTTAGTTCCTCTCATCAAGATTTGAAAACAAATACCAGAATCTTAAAAAAGAAGTTTAAAATGCATCGGGAGCCAAGAAAGGGATGCCAGAGGAGGAGTCAAGAAGCGAGGGGCAGCATTCTGGAGCAACTGGAGACGCTTCGTGGAGGACAGTGCATTATATTAATCCAGCACACAAAGTTAAAAAAAAAATAATAATCAAATGTCACCTCAAAACCCCGAATTGAGCGCCAAGACCCACAGTGTGAACCGAGCCAAAGTACGAGTTATTCAAAAATGAAAAATATCCAAGCGTATGAATGACTCTGTTATGATAGATCTTATAGATACCCCGTTACTCCACTCTTTCAAATATTTGGGTGATCTTATTTTGCCACTCGAGCGGGGCAAAATATTAGAAACACCTCTCTCGGTATGCTAAACAGTTGACAGCTCAATCATGGCTCCTTTTCCTTTCCGCTTGATGAAAATAGAGTTGATTTCGCCGCGGCGTCAGCGTGCAGCGCTATTTACATAACGCGCTGTACGTTCATGAATAAAATGCCAGGCTCTGATTGCTGTTGCTTTTTTTTTTTGTTTCAGCAACCTAATGCATCGGCACTTTTGGACCTAGCGCCAATAAGGCTTTTGCCGCACTCTAAGCGCAACTAAACTGGACAATCGCAAAAAAAACCAGCACATTTGACGATTGACCCTGGCACACCGACTAACTCGCTGTAAACGGCAAAATTGCGACCTCTTGTGTTCTTATTGGGAACTCACTTATTTATATATATTCATTCATCTTCCTAACCGCTTGATCCTCACTAGGGTCGCGGGGGGTGCTGGAGCCTATCCCAGCTGTCTTCGGGCAGTAGGCTGAATCGGTTGCCAGCCAATCGCAGGGCACACAGAAACGAACAACCATTCACACTCACACTCACACCTAGAGACAATTTAGAGTGTTCAATCAGCCTGCCACGCACGTTTTTGGAATGTGGGAGGAAACCGGAGCACCCGGAGAAAACCCACGCAGGCCCGGGGAGAACATGCAAACTCTCCACACTGGGAGGCCGGAGCTGGAATCGAACCCGGTACCTCTGCACTGTGAAGCCGACGTGCTAACCACTGGACTACCGGGCCGCCCCCCCCCCCCCACTATTTTTATTTTTTTTTACGCCAAGGAAAGAAGGCAACTCTGCCCCGCCAGGTTAATCCGGTGCAGTCAGTTCAGCCCATAGGCCCCGCCCAATGCCGACACTTTACCCGCTTCCATTTTCCACACCGGAGTGACAAGAGGTTCCCCGGAGTTTTGACCCACCGTACTGCCACCCCCCCCCCCCCACACACACACACATTCACACAATCACCAGTTCCACGGTCGTTTCCGCGGGCATCAATCTCGGTGACGGACTGCCGCAAACACTGTGTGAGGTTAAACATGCCTGCGTCTTTCTCCACCTTTGCTCTGTCATTGTGTGTGTGTGTGTGTCTATGTGTGTGTGTGTCTGCCGGTCTGCCCCCCCCTGCTATCTGTGCCTCCCCCCATCTCCAACCGCTCTTTTCCACGAGTCCCCGACATTGTTGAAACGTTGGAATAGGTTCTAGCTCAGCTCTTTGTCGGGCCTCATCCGGTCCCATCGTGAGCGTTGAGTTGCTCCCGAGGGTTAGTAGCCCTTAGCTGTTGCTAAGGGGGGGGGGGGGGGGCAACGTAAAATAAAATGATATAAAATACAAGCTATTATTACACGCCAGCCTTTACAAAAGTCTTAATCCAGTTGCGCATTCGTTATTTTGATTCGTCGGAAATGTAAAGCACTGCGAGCCACCCGTATTTATACGGCCATTTCAAAAACGCTTTAAAAAGTTAAACAAACGCGGGTGTTTAGGTTTTACGTCCTATGCTGAACATAAAAGAGAGACCGTTTTAACGGGGAAATTTCATTCAAAAAACAATAAAGAATTAACAATAGCCTTCAGGCCAACACGCTTATGACCATTTAAAGTCTGATTAACCCGAAATGAATTTCAGCTGCCCCCCCCCCCCCCGGCCCCCCCTCCACCTTTTTTTGGGTTCCCTTTCATAAACTCATTTTTGAATTCAGGAGATTTTTTTTAACCCTTTCACGGACAGCGGTTACTACAGTGGACATTGGGCTCATTTTCTAAATTCGCAAAAATCTGGTATCCGAACGGTGGTGTGTGGACTTTTTAGATCCACTTTCCTTACGTAACACTTCTCTGTATTGTATTGTAATCCAAGAACTTAATAAGGAGGCAAGAGATATGAGAAATGTGAAGCGCAATGAATGAATATTTTAACGCAAATCTGAGGAACAAACGTCAGGGACAGGGAAGGCGATCGCCTTAGGAAGCGCTCTGATGAATTTAGGAGGGCCGGGAGGGCGGGAGGACACGGGTGAGGATGATGGCAGCCCGGAGAACATCATTGGTTCTAGAAGATCTGTTGGGCAAGCCCGGTGGAGATGGGGCCGGGGGGGGCGGGGTCACGTGACAGCCGCTACTGCGATGCTGAGCTTGCGCACACACACACACACACACACACTGCAGATGCTTCTTGGATGTGTTCATTCACGTGAGTTTGCTCCATTACGACTAATTAACTGGGCTTGCTAAGAAGAAAAAATCGATCTAAGCAATGGAGGCTGAAAACAAGGAAGCAAACGAGCACAACAAGCTAACGGCGGGCTTTGATGTAGCGGAGCAGCCAAGTCACTTGATGAGCTGTCATGAAAGGTTACCAATAAGATAAGATAAGATAAAATAAATCGCAGTACTATTTACATTTTTCCTTCACATCATTGAATTATTATTATTATTATGATTGTTATTTTTTATTCATCAGCCTGACAGCAGTCGGTAGGAACGAGCGTGGGTATATCTCCTTCTTGCAGCGCGGGTGTAACAGTCTCTGGCTGAAGGAGCTACCAAGTGCTGTCAGGGCGGGCTTGAGGGGGGTGGGAGGGACTGGCCATCATAGCTTTTAGCTTAGTTAGCATCCTTCTGTTGCCCACCTCCTCCAGATACAATACACCGGGGCTGCACTAGTTTGCATCAAAGCCGACCCAAGTGGACTTAGCATCTGCTTCGGGCACCGCAAGCACTTAGCCACCAAGGCAAAAAAAAAAATGTTTTTAATCTTTTTGGCGTCAACGTTAAGGAAGCGCAAGAACATAAATTGTTAGGATAAGTCCGGCTGCTCATGAATCGGTGGTGATTCAAATCGAGATTCATGTCGGTGTGGAAAAGCGATCGTTGAATCCGAATTTCCAGACGCGGATCTGAACGAATTTTTTGGAGGGATACTCCCGCTAACGTATGCGCGCGGGTGTGGGTGTCGTTAGCCAAGCGAATGAGCGTTACGTCGACTGCTAAGCTGCATACTCAATGAAGTAGCTAGCTAGCCTGCTAGCTTAGCTACAGCTTTGTTATTTGAACTTTGTTATTCTTGCTTTTGTTTTGTTTGTTTTTTTTTTAACCAAATGTAATTAACCTGATGACACTTTGACAGTAAACGTCTATAGTTATATAATGTAGCTTCCGTTAGTTAATAAGTTGGCTTCAAGCAAGCTCTCCAGGGTGAACCATCGCTAACTTTTATCAATCATCCTCCCGTTCACGACATGACAGGCTCTCAAAGAATTACCAAAGGAGTACAGTGGGATAACCCGATTGGATCCCGGTTTTCTCAATTAGTTTTGTTCGTCACATCCGCCTGTCAACGTCCGACACACCGTAGCGTCTCTTCAACATCTAATTAGCCGAAGCTGGCCGACGGAAGCTGTAGCTTGGAAACTCGGACTTGTTGACTTTGCAGATCAAGATTTCGTATCGTAAGTTCTGATGAGAACGGGGAGATCGATTCAGTTTGAAGCTCCTCTTGTTCAAAATTGGTAAAACGCCGCGAGCTCGGTGAAATTGCGAGAGTCCGCATGGAAGCACTTGACGCTGCCTACTGGGACGCCAACAGGGAAAGGCAGATGGTTAACTCGCTTTTTCAGCCGCCGCAAATGAAAAGAATTATTGCCAGAGCTAAATGCCACAAATATATAGCGGCGAAGCCCCAATTGCTTACATTTTTCTTTTTGGGGGGGGGGGGGGCATTAGCAAGTCACAGGAGAATTATGACGTCATATTATTAAGTTGGAGGCTGTAAACTCGAGACACCACCTTTTTCAAAAAATATACGTAATTTTTTTTTTTGGTGGTGTGGTGGGGGAGAATAATATCTGACACCTCATAAAGTCGGCATATTACCCATCGGGAATTTGAACTGAAGTTTGTAATAATAATAAATGGCGTGCACCATCTGTGTATTGTATTGTATTTTATCTGCGGAGAGGTACCGGGTTCGATTCCAGCTCCGGCCTCCCTGTGTGGAGTTTGCATGTTCTCCCCGGGCCTGCGTGGGTTTTCTCCGGGTGCTCCGGTTTCCTCCCACATTCCAAAAACATTGCGGGCTGATTGAACACTCTACATTGTCCCTAGGTGTGAGTGTGAGTGCGAATGGTTGTTCGTCTCCGTGTGCCCTGCGATTGGCTGGCAACCGATTCAGGGTGTCCCCCGCCTACTGCCCGAAGACAGCTGGGATAGGCTCCAGCACCCCCCGCGACCCTAGTGAGGATCAAGCGGCTCGGAAGATGAATGAATGAATGAATGTATCTGCGGAGTTTGCCCTGGCGGAGGCAATCGCTAGCAGGCCCGATAGCCTCTGCGAGCGCTTCATCTAGGCAACTCTTAACGCCGAGAGGAACACCCGCATCACGGGCCGTAATGGCACTAAAGCAACAACCTGCGATCTCGTTCAAGACTAATTGACTAATTGTATGCTAATGAGCTTCACCTTTGTGACTGCTGTGCTGAAGATCGATGTTGGCGGGAGGGGGGGGGGGCGGCGGACTTTGCTGCTGTGCAGCATATCGGCAAACGGCGGCTTCACCATATTCGCTTCAAACAAGACGAATTACAATGACAACCTCGAGCAACATACTTGCAGCAGAATGTCAAATACGGCGGCAACATTTTACCAGTGTTGCAAGGCACATTTGCGGTTGATGGAAGGTGGCAAAATGGCCGCCCCCTTTGATGGACAAAAAAAACCCAAAAAACGGTACGTTTTGCTGCTTAACTCATATTCCACAAACGCAATCGTCATTAGTATGCCGTCTTGAGACTAGCGCAGGCGCACGGAAAGAAAATATTTTGTGACTAGAACTCATTTTTGTGCACCGTGGCCGAGATTGGGTTTCTTGAAAGACTAATTAACAGCATACGCAAAGAATAGGTGATCCAAATAGATATTTGCGCCGTTTCCGAATCTGCTCATTGATTCCAAAACTTGCTGATTGGCCTAAAAAAAAATAAAAAAAATCTTGATTGTTTGAAGTCTAATATGAACCACACACTAATCACAATTGTTCTCCACAGAAGCAGCAAACTGGGAAAAGGTGAAAAGGTCAGCCCAAGCCACGACCGGACCGGACCGATTTTTCGGTCTTTTCTTGTTCGTCTTCTGCGGCGTTAACGAGCGGTCGGCAAACTTAGCGTAGTGACGCATTGCTGTCGCCAACTGTTTTTCTTCCTCCATTTCAAGGAAACCGCCGTGAATTCACGTGGGCCGGATGTTGTGAAGTTTGGTGCTGCCATCTAGTGGTTGGAGGGGGTTCTGAAGTGCGCTTGCATATTTGCACTCATTAGAAGAAAAAAAAAACGATTGAAAAATGGCAGACAGATGTACGTTCCATAAAAGAACGGCTTGACGACTTTATTCTCGTAACTCCTCAACGTGCCACCAGCCTTCCCCCCCCCCCCTTTCCGCTGCTTTTACTCATCCCTCCCCATCCGCCCTGTGCCTTCTCTTCACCTCCTCGCACCTCCCGTCATGCCGGCCTCCACACCCGCTGTCACCACCAGCACCCTCTGCCTTCTTCTGCACGCACGACTTTCCGGGGGGGGGGCAACTGTACGTAAACCACGTGGGGGTCTGAGCCCCGCAGTCAAAGCGCCACTTCCCCCGCGCCAGAGGCGCAAAAAGCAAGCGGCGGCGGTGCGCCTGCGTGCAGATGATGAGCAGGCATCGCTCACCTGTGGGTGCGAAGGAGCAGATCGAAATGGAGAGCGGCTAATTAGCAGAAACACGGGCGGGAGTGGGGGGGGGGGGTGAAAACACGCAAAACAACGCGTCGGTTGCCAATTTGCAGCTGCGCGAAGGCTCTGACACTCGGTTACTGCAGCAAATCTGCCAAGAAATAATGAAATAAAACGACACTCGTGCGGTCTCGCTTGTGGTCGGCGGCCTGAACTTCAGCCTCGGCGGTCTCCGTAGACCTCGGGGGGCACAAACCGATGAGGGCGGACCATAGCGGGGGCTAATGCCGATGCCTCCGATCACGGTGGCGGTTTGTTCTTCACCTCAAGTGACGTGCAAACAAAAGTTGGCGCGGGAGCCCCGCAGACCAAACTCCTCATGCCTCGCGCCTTGCCTGCGCGAGCGGCACAAAAAAAAAAAAAAAAAAAGCCGAAGCTCCCAAAACGAGTCTGCCCGGAAACGGTTGGCGGCCGGCTGCGGGACGAACGGGGGCGATCCTGCGGCAGGCAGGCGCAAACCCGAAAGCGGGAGCGCACGGCAGGCATCAACAGATACCATCGCGCATCCGCAGCGGTGCCGCGGCGCGCCGGCGTTTTGGAGCGCAAAGTCGGCGGAGTGAAATTCCTCGCAAAAAAAAATAAAAAAATCGCTCTCGTGCCGAAGATTTTCGCTCATGACTCAACGGAATGCCAGCGAGCGCGCCGGGCGCAACATGCGGCTGCTGACTTTTTGCAGAGGCGCACCAATGACAGAAGGGTCAAACGCGCTAGCCGCATGCACCTCGCCGCCCCCCCCCCCCCACCTCCGCCCGCCCCCGGCCGTCGAACATGCCGACAACCGGCCCCGCGTTACCCCCCCCCCCGCCTTGTCCACCTCCTCCTCCAGCGTCAATGACGCGACTTCTTTCCCAGTCACAATTAATCCGATATATGCGCGCGGGGGGGGGGCGCGTGCGTGCGCGTGTTAGCGGCGCAAAGATGATGAAAATAAAAGGCACTTACTGTTTTTCACCAGCCTTTCCCCCCTCTTTCCGTGCGTCCCTCCATCCTTTTTCACATCCTTCCGTTTTGAGGTATCCGTTTTGGCGCGTGTGTGTGTGCGTGTGTGTGTGTGTGAGCGCGCGCGTGTCCCCCCCACCCCCCCGACACCCCCCTGGGCGCCTCGCGTACACTCACTCACTCACGCACGCACACACACACACGCGGAGAAATGCCGGGGAAAATATCTCTCAAAACATACATATATGATCTACGTGTATCCTCGGATCTCTCTCTCTCTCTCCCCCTCTCTCTCTCTCTCTGTCTCTCCCCCCCCACCCCCCACTCTCTCACTTCTCTCTCCCCTCTCACACACACTCTCCCCTCTTTGCCTGTCTTTTGGTTAAAATTCAGTATAGGCGCCCCGTCACCTAGCAACCGTCAACCTCTCTCTCTCTCCCTCTCTCTCTCTCTGCATCCCTCCGTCCCCCCCCCCCCCCCGCCCCCCATCACCGGCGACACGTGTTGAATGCTAAACTTAGCGGAGCGGAATAAAATTAATAAAGGGATGGAGGGCTCTAGCCAAGCCCCCCCCCCCAACCCTCCCACCTCCCAACACCAACCCGCAACCCCATCACCACGCCCCCCCCCCTCCCCTTATAATACTGCCTCTCCTCTCCCGCTCTTTCACTCTTGTGCGTATCATAATGCAATATAAATATTTACCAGAACCACTCAGCCTTCTGATTGCGCCGCCCCCCTCCCTCCTCCTCCTCCTTTCTCCTCCTCCTCCACTGAGATCTTCTGCATTAACCCCTCCCACCCCACCCTTCTCCATCCTCATCCATCCATCCATCCATGCATCCATCCATCTCCGGCACCAAACGGCGAAAGCTCCACGTGATTGTCAACCAGTTGGCATTGTGTACGGTGGATATCAAAAGTCTACACACCCCTGAAATTGTGTTGGCGATATATACAAAAATGAGATTGACAAGAATCGTTTCGTGCCTGATAACCTGTGCAACTGGTTTCGTTTTTTTCCCTCCTCATTTTGAAAGGGAAAGTCAAAATAAGCGATCATGGAAAAAAATATATATGGTTGCATTAGTGTGCACACCCTCTGAAATTGGCAGTGTTCAGAATGAACAAATGACAACTCTGGTTAACAGGGAGTCAGTACACCATTTAAAGCGCTTCGCATTAACTATCGAGTTATATCGAGTTACTATTGGGGGTGGGGGGGGGGGTGTCGGAGCCTATCCCAGCTGTCTTCAAGGGACACCCCGAACAGGTTGCCAGCCAATCGCAGGGCACACAACAATCCAACAACCATCCGCGCTCACACAATTAAGAATCAAAATGGCCGCTGGCGACGTCCACACGTCGTCCGGCGTGATGGGCACTTTGAGCACATCGGGCCCATATGGCGCTACGGGCTTCAAACGTGGGCTGTATCAAGCCGACTGCTGCTCCAGATGGTGCGGAAAGACGGCTTGCCGCGTGATAAGGGATCCGCTTGGGCGATATGTACGCGCTCACTCGCCGGCCCGATGTCCATGTGACGACTTTGCCTTACGGCGGCGAAGGTGACGTGGCAACTGTTTGCATATTTCTCTCTCTCGCTAAGCCGTTTGCCACACGCACTTCATCTTGATTGGCATTCGTCAATCAAGTCGTTCTCATCATCTCACCACAGATGCCCCCCCCCCGCCACCCTTTTGATTTTTTTTTTCTTTCCGTGCTGCGCTGTTTTCCCGTTATGGTTCATAAAAAGCCGCATGAGGCGCATTGCTTTGCCGGTGCCCGTTTTCCGTCCTGCCAAATTCTCTCCACTTTAGTGTCTGACGTGAGTGTCGTTTGCGCTTGTGTGTGAGTTTGAGAATGTTGCTGCTGTTTGGTCTAATCTGATGCGATTTGGACTCTCCTATCTTCTATTTACGCATCTGTTTAGCTCCGAGCAAACAAGCAAACAGTAAGTCTCGCTCTCTCCGTCTCTCTCGCGCGCTTTCACAAACACACACACACACACACACACACACATAAACGTACGCTGTGTGCACACGCAGGCATGCACTTTACATTCTGTGCCGGATGCAATTGTCCTTCTCTATTCTGAGCAGATATAAAAGGACCGAGGAGGTTTGAAGAGGGCTTCCAGGGACCCGGCGCTTCTCAGCGGGGGGGGGGGGGGGGTTTCAGCCGAGTGTTCACATTTCCAAAGGATCATGACCACAACATTCCTGGGAAAATCACAATTGTCCCAAAAGCGCTGAGTCATCTCGAGACCAGGCCACAGGGGGGCGGGGCTACTCATGTGGCCCTCGGGGGCTCACCCTGGGGCCCCCCGTGCCGCGGAGGATGGCTGACGCACCCTTCATCCATCCATTTTCTGAACCGCTTAATCCTCACTAGGGTCGCGGGGGGGTGCTGGAGCCCATCCCAGCTGTCTCCGGGCAGTAGGCGGGGGACACCCTGAATCGGTTGCCAGCCAATCGCAGGGCACACAGAGACGAACAACCATCCACGCTCAAACTCACACCTAGGGACAATTTAGAGCGTTCAATCAGCCTGCCACGCATGTTTTTGGAATGTGGGAGGAAACCGGAGCACCCGGAGAAAACCCACGCAGGCAACATGCAAACTCCACACAGGGAGGCCGGAGCTGGAATCGAACCCGGTACCTCTGCACTGTGAAGCCGACGTGCTAACCACTGGACTACCGGGCCGCCCGGCTGATGCACCCGTATTGACAAACGTGACTTCAGGAATTTCCGAGTGACAGCCGCCCGTCGTCGTTGCCGAGAGGTGCCATTTAAACAGCAAACGGACGAAAACGTTCCGGTGTCTCGGCGGCCTGAGGTTTGGGACAGCAAGATATACGTCATACCGTGCGACGGGCAATTTGTTCGGGTGAAACGCACCTTGAAGTGCCCTCCGGTAGAGGCGGAACTCCCCCCAGATCCTGCCAGGCTATTAGAAATGAACACAATCCTTACTTGCATTAAAAAAAGAGCACTTAAAAAAAGGGGCGGCCCGGTAGTCCAGTGGTTAGCACGTCGTCTTCACAGTGCAGAGGTACCGGGTTCGATTCCAGCTCCGGCCTCCCTGTGTGGAGTTTGCATGTTCTCCCCGGGCCTGCGTGGGTTTTCTCCGGGTGCTCCGGTTTCCTCCCACATTCCAAAAACATGCGTGGCAGGCTGACTGAACACTCTAAATTGTCCCTAGGTGTGAGTGTGAGCGCGAATGGTTGTTCGTTTCTGTGTGCCCTGCGATTGGCTGGCAACCGATTCAGGGTGTCCCCCGCCTACTGCCCGAAGACAGCTGGGATAGGCTCCAGCACCCCCCACTTCAAAAAAAAAAAAAAAAAAAAAAACAATAACGGGGCTGTGAATAATGAATCTCAAACTATGGCTCCACGAGCAGCTGAAAGGGAATGCAATGGAAGCCCTCTCATAAGGCCAAATAATTGAAACGGTGCGAGGATGTGCAAAGAGAAGCATTATTAAGAGTTAAAAAAATGAAGTCGGCTAGTGTACGGATGGGAACGAGGCCGCCGCCGCCGCTTGATGAAGCCATTACGGCGCATGTAATGCGCCCCCCCCCTTTGATGAGCACGTTGGCCCACATCCGGCAGTACGGCGGCGGCGCAATTCCAATCCGACGTCGCGCGATTGCAATTCCTGGAAGTTACTTGAGCATTTGGATGATGCGACTGCTTGCGTCCTGGTTTACTGCGCGGTTAATTTCACAACGCGATGTTTGGATTTCATTCGAATGTATATTGGATTACATTTTGACGAAAAAAAAAAAGGGGGAAGGCTTGAATAATAACCAACGTGCTTCTCCCTAGCCCTGCTCGATAGAATGTGATTTATATTTAAAAAAAAAAAAAACAAGATGACTATGAAACTAAATAAACGCTCCGCATGTGTTTGACACACGCTTCTGATTTTACTCCAATTACCTGCCCGTGTTTTTTTTTTTTTAAAAGACACACGACTTAAAAGTCTGCCAGCTTAATGCTCCCAGATAATGGGAAATGCCGCGACAGGTTAGCATATAGCAACTATTTTTCACTGTTGTAACGCTTTAAGGGGCGGAAACATTTGATCGCAAACGGTGAAGCAACACACATAGACAGACATTATCACAGTAGCCACGGGTGTAGATTCTTCATTTTTAAAATTAAAAATTCATCCATCCATCCATCCATTTTCTGAACCGCTTAACCCTCACTAGGGTCGCGGGGGGGTGCTGGAGCCTATCCCAGCCGTCTTCGGGCAGTAGGCGGGGGACACCCTGGATCAGTTGCCAGCCAATCGCACGGCACACAGAGACGAACAACCATCCGCGCTCACAATCACACCTAGGGAGAATTTAGAGCGTCCAATCAGCCTGCCATGCATGTTTTTGGAACGTGGGAGGAAACCGGAGCACCCGGAGAAAACCCACGCAGGCCCGGGGAGAACATGCAAACTCCACACAGGGAGGCCGGAGCTGGAATCGAACCCGGTACCTCTGCACTGTGAAGCCAACGTGCTAACCACTGGACTACCGGGCCGCCCACAGGTTAACATATAGCAACTATTTTTCACTGTTGTAACGCTTTAAGGAGGGGAAACATTTGATCGCAAACGGTGAAGCAACACACATAGACAGAACATATCACAGTAGCCAATTTTTTTTTTAATTTAAAATTACTTTTATGTAGATACTGCGGCAACCGAAACATTGCTCATCAACAATATTTGTCCAACCAAATGGCATATTCAATTTTTTTTTAAGTACCAATGTCAAATCCCGCATTTTACTTCACGCAGCGAGTCCGTAATTTGCCCAGGCAATCAAGTCCCGGAAAAGCCTAAAAATGCTGGAGAAGGCGTAAGGAAAGTGATGCGGTGTCGCTTTTTCCAAGCGTCTTTTAATTCCTCCGCCTAACACTCGATTAGCGCATTTACTTTGGAATGACTTGGTGAGTTGATCTCGTTCACACTCTCGCTTTCTCGCTCGCACGCCCGGCCGGAAAGTGAGAAAGAGCGACAATTGAATTTTCTTTCCATCGCAGAGCGAAATAGATGAGGAGGCAGGAGGGGGGGGAGCGGGGTGGACCATGGACCATCGCTATCCGAGCGTAGCGCTCCTCCGCTCGTGTCTCCGATGAGTACGTCGGGGTAGCGCCCTTCTGATCACGGATCCCCCCCCCCCGAAGGCCCTTCCACACCCCCGTCATCCGGCTGCTCACACACGCTGCAGCATGGATTCCGTTATTGTTTATCCGCAGAGACAAAACAAGGATTTTCCCTCCATCCAGGCCATCCATGGGGGGTGAGGGGGGGGTCTCCAGAAAGTCGCCTTCCAACAAGCCGTCCTCCTAGCGCACTGCCCCTCCCTGGCAGGATCCATCATTCACATCCTCTGATGGGACACCACCAAACCTTTGACCTTGGCTCGCGAACGCGCCACCAGATTGGAAAGCCGGCAATGCGGCGATGGCAGCCAGCCCATCGCTTAATGATTTGTCCCCCCCCCCCTCTCACCCCCCACCCCCACCCCCCGTCAACATTTGTCACCTGGAATTGGATTCAATCATTTTGGAGTGGGTGAACTTGGACGGCCAGCTTCATCATCTGTTATTTCTTTTTTTTTTATTTTGTCCAATCAGATTTTAGATTCTGCGTGTCGTCATGTAAAAATCATCTGTTCAAGGCCTTCGTTTTGACACCCACTGATTGGTTGAGATCACAACGTGTGCCCCCCCCCCCAGAGATTGATTTCTCGGGGAGGATGATGAAAACTACATTTTAATGTGTACTTTTCGGGGCAAAACTGGACATTGCGAGGTCATTTCACAGCGTTACGGGCTGTGTCGATACGACTTGGAAAAGGATTTTTGGGGCACCTTGAGCAGCGGCGTCTTCCGGCGCTAAAGCTAGCTTACAAAGACAAGCAGGAGCAAAGGAAGGAGGTCTGGATCAACATTTTTGGTGAGTAAAAATGTGTTTGAAGTCTTTTTTTTTCTTGGGGTTATGTTATTTGAGAACATTTGGAGATGAGGTACTGGAAGTTAAAGGTGACTGTATTGCTTGCTTTAGTAATAACTATGTAACTACATAACTAAAAATGCCTCTGTCTTTTCCTTACTGCCACAGCATTATACTGTATTGATTTTTTTTTTTTGTATTATTTTGCAACGTGAATTAAAAGACATTTTATTCACGTCACTCGCCGCAGTCATAAAGCAGTCGGTTGCCTCTACGCCAGACACGCGATTTATACGCAATGCAAACGTGTGTGGATAAACACGCCGTGTCAAACATTAGGTGGTTAAAGTTGACCTGCCATTTGATTTCATTTTAATACTTTTTGGGGTGAAAGTGAAACTAATCCGATGCTTAGGGTGCATTGTACTCTCAAAAATAGATCATTTAAATACCAGACACACAACTAGCCCCACCCCCTCTTACTCTCGCCATGTACACATGACCTTAATGGCGTCGACTTCAACCGCTAAATGAAAATGTCATCTGGGCCTAGCGGACCCGTTTGTTGTGATCCTCGTAAGGGCGCGAGCCCCTTCATTTCGCCGCAGCCGATTGGTCCGCAGTTCCATTGGCTGGCGAGAATGCTCGCGTTACTACCAAGCATGTGCGAGCTTGCGGGGTGCGGCGAGGGCAACGCGTGTTTGATAATTAGCAACGCAACACTGGAAAACGTCCCACTGTGCAAACGTGAAAAGACTCCCGTCTGCTCAAATTCCAGAGGGGAAACGAAGGATATGGAGGAAAAGGTAGCAAAAGGTTTTGCTCTCTGCTTTCGAAGCACATGCGCTGCAATGTAAACACACATTTCTACGTCGGCATCATTAATTAGCGGTATGGCGAGAAATCATTAGCTATGATGTACTGTACAAAGTACCTACGGAAGGAAAAAAAAAAAATCAATTGACTGATGTGTGAACTTTTGTAACCTACTGCGGAATAATCGGCCAAGAGCGACGGTTGCAACATTTAGTGAGCCGAGGAACCCATCTGACATTGGAAAAAAAAAAAAAATCTCATCTGAGATAACCATGTTACTACCATGTTACTACCGTGTTACTACCGCGTTACTACCATAAAAGACAGTAGAAGAATAAATGAAGAAAGAACAAGTGGAAGAAGAGTCACGCTGACCAATGTGTGACTTTTAAATCGTGAAGCGTGCTAAGGATCTGAGAACTCTCTCATGCCTCCTTTTACAAAACAACCCTGAAAGCAGAATCCTCCCCAACCCCGCCCCCCCCACCCCCCCAAAAAAAATCCATGATGCTAATCAATGCCTCGATCAAGTCTTGAATACGCATCCGGGCTGTCATCCCGTAAATTGTGCTGAGTCAGAGCTGAGTGTGCGCCGAGTCCACTGGGATGGACGGACGGACAGACGGAGCGGCACCTCCCGTGCTCTGAACCGCCTCCCTCTTTCCAAACACTGATCTGATAAGATACAGTGGGAGCAAAGAGCAGCATGAAATGTGCTTTTGCTGCACTTTCATGAGAGCGGAGACGCGTGGCGAGCTCACATAAGTTTGGCCCCGCCTCAAGGCACCGGCAAACGACAACAAAAACGCCAGCAGAGAGATTCTCCGCGTTACTACCGCGTTACTACCGTGTTACTACCGCGTTACTACCATGTTACTACCGTGTTACTACCGCGTTACTACCATAAAAGACAGTAGAAGAATAAATGAAGAAAGAACAAGTGGAAGAAGAGTCACGCCGACCAATGTGTGACTTTTAAAATCGTGAAGCGTTCTAAATGGTGGCAACTTCCCGACGCTTCCTTTTATTATTTTTTTTTTTTGGTGGACATTCTGAATAACCGAATGGCATATTTGAACATGTTTCCGAATGGTCAGAGTCAAGCGGTGCGTGCTCACGAGTGTGTTTTCGTTATTTCTTCTTTCATATGACAGCAATCGAAACCTGTTCAGACCTGAAAACACTCTGTCATTTTCAAACTGGTTGTTTGACTTGGTTTTTAACCAACGTTTTACTTTGGAGTTGAACATTGCGGTTCCCTGGGATGGAAACAAACTTATTTAGTTCAGAAATTTATCAAAGAAATGAACGGTGAATAATTATGACATTAAGACCTGGGGGGGGGGGCAATAATAAAGTCAAGTCAAGTCAAGAGTATTTATAGAGCACTTTCGAACAGCCATCGCTGCATACAAAGTGCTGTACATGGAGCGATTTAACATACACAATAAACAGTAAGACGAATCGGTAATAAAGGCGGTGGAAAGCACCAAGCAGTAAAATCAAGTAAAAAAAATAAAGTTTAAATACAGCCTTGTAGGATGACATTTTTCAATTTCTGTTTTTCACTTTTACATAATGTTCAAATTCATTGCCGTTGCGTCAAATTTGAATGGTCATACCCTTAAAATGTGGGCTCATTAGCGAAACCAAAAAAAAACATTTAAATACACTGGGCAACTCTGTGAATAAAGTAACTGAGCAAGTGGAAATTTTATGCAATATAAAAACGGATGTTGATTGGCGAGAGCGTTTTTGTTTTTTTTGTTTTTTTGCCGACCCAATGAGGTAGCCATGGCCCACCCCCAAGGGTAAAAGTCTAGCTGCGCCACTAGAAGGGAGAAGAGTGTGAAAGAGGGAGGGCGCACAGGTGAGTCGCTCGCCAAGTACAGTGGGCGTGGCGTGCACCGCAGGGGGGAGGGGTGGGGGGTGGGGGGAGTTGAGGACGAGAGAAAAAGATAAGCAAAGAACAGGCAAAGGAATGCGAAGGCAGCAAAGCTCGCAGAGAGGGAGGAGACTGCCACGCCGCGCATGGAAAGTCCACCGAGGACAAAAACAAAAACAGAGGCTTGCCAAGCGAAGGAGTGGAACAGGTAGAGTTGGTTGTTTGGCTCTCTGTCACAGTTGTGGCAGCTAAAAAAGAGACAACCGAGGAAGTGGGGGTGGTGGGGGCGGCGGGGGGGGGGGGGGTGGAACCGCTGCAAAGATCGGAAAGTTCTACTAAAATGCAGAGCTGCGCAGAGTAAGACGAGACGCACTCATTGACGGAAAGAAGCTCGTGGAGCTGTGACGACAGCAGGGGAGAAGGAAATCCCCCCACACCCTTCCCGCTCCCCCCCCCCTCCAGAAGAGGAGCGTTTCCAGAAAGGTCACGGGTGGTGTGCCAAAGCGTGTCTGCATGCGAGCTAGCCCAAAAACAAAAGCAAGAAAAGCAAAGCGGCAGCACCATGTTGGTGAAGGAGTACCGCATATGCATGCCGCTCACTGTGGATGAGGTAAGTGTGTCCTGCCGTCACCCGAGTTTTGATGACCGCCGCCGAGGAGGGGGGGGGGAATGTTTTCACACCCGGCGACGGGATTACGCTAAAGCCACTCGACTAATTTGCCGGGAATTTTGCGATGGGCTGAAGCAACGATCATACTCAGTTTTTAGTTGTTTTTAATGATTCCGTTTAGCCTTGATTTTCCGATAAGTGACAAAAAAACAACAACAAAAAAAACAAAAATAACAATATTGCGGTCAACGTCCCTTTTTCAGTGATTGGTGATGGGTACAGTTCTGAGGTGGGGGGGGTTTCAATGCGAACTCTGGTGCTTCGGTGTGGGTTCAGAGTCCCTCCTGATCAACAAAAATAAGCTAATTGCAAATTCCACCGACTGCCACTCTATATTTTGATCAAAATGTATCACGTGCTTATTTTTTCAACCAACTTTTCTCATGTTTTTTCTTATCTGAAACAAGCACAAGCTAAATGCTAACGTGATACATAAAATATGTCTTTTCGGTTCGTCTTCGGCAAAAAGTAAAGGCTAATGAAGCAGGCTAAATTACAGGCTAATGAAGCATTGCTAAATTACTTCACACATTGAATTGCAGTATTTTAAGCGTTGACGATGACAACTTCACCAAATTCGACCCAACAAGTCTGCCGAATACACGAGGCACTAATTGTAATAAACGCCGGCCGTGTTCATGCTAGCAGTCAATGTAAAATCCCCATTGACGGGCTAACAGCAAATTAATTAGTAGCAATTTCGGAGACGAATATTCCTACTAATAACCAAAAGCATATATTCTTCCTAATCTGTGAAAAAAAAATAAGATCGATGAATAAAGAGCAGTCTACATTTTTTACACACTATATATCTTACAGCTCATATGGCGCCACACTGCCCCAAGAGGCCAAGGCGCACACAGCAGGAGCAGCCAATATTTAGTCTTCCATGTTTGTAATTGCTCTATTGTAATGCTATGTTACCAATTGATTTTCCGACTGGTTAACACACGTCTGCCCCCCCCCAGTACAGAAGTGGCGAGTTCGATTCCGTCTCGGGCCTTCTTGTGTGTAGTTTGCATGTTGTCCTCGTGCCTGCGTGGCACATAAAGTAAACCCCGCTGAACAAAAATAGCCAAATTTCTCGGTGTTCACTTTAATATTGTTCATACAATGCGGCGCTATTTCCCTGCGTCACAAAAATGTTTTAAGCGATGCTAATCAAATTAAGAGCAAGGTCATGGAGGAAACGCCTCGCATTGTGCGACGCGACATACTTTCGGTTGCGCTTTTCACAATGAGGACAAATATATTACATAACTGAGCACAAGAAAGCAAAAGTATTTTCTCCGGGATGATTTGCTAGTTGACTGGCAACACCGTTGCTCTATGACACATGAGTATCGCCGACATTCACTTCTCCCCCCTCCCGCATATCAAAGCACTCCATGCTGCGCAGTTGCAAACTCGTTGGACCGGATTACCGTTTGGCGATACCCACGACGCAAAGAAAACAAACACAAAAAAAAAAACTTTGACCTTGCAAGTTTATGTACAATGTCGGGATTTCACAGGGATGAGCGTGTCCTCTTCCTATTTGACTCCACCCCCCTCCCCCTCAGCCCCTCCCCCTCCTTGTTTTACCTGTTAACAATGACAGGAGCCCATGATGGGCTCACGGGAGCTTCATCCTGCAGCAAATCCTCCTTGACCTGAAATAATCTAAGAACGACTGCGGCTCATTTAAGACGCCGTCACATCAGGGGTGCACTTATAACGCTCACCTTTAAATCCTTTCGGGGGCGGGGGGGGGGGGGGGGGGGATTTAAAAGTCGCGGGTATGAGCCATCAACTTGAACAACACATGAGCCGGGCCGCTCAGCCACCAAATACCGAGTCGGAGAATCCAATTTGCCGTATGATTGGCGTGATGGCGTCTGGTGAGAAACGTGCGAGTCCCGAGCGAGGTGCTTCAAGTCAATTAAAGCTCGTGTCCACAACTCGCGCTGTCAATCTCGATGAGATTGACGTTATTTAATCAGATACTTTTGGTACTAATAGTCAATAAGAATCATCATAATTTCCTGATTTTTGGTTTTCAAAAAAGACAAAAAAAAAAAGAAATGACTTTCTGACTCAAAGACGGGTGACATTAATTCACAAAAAAGCTTTTTGCTCGCTTTTAAGCGAGATTTTGATAAACTTTCTTTCAAGAACGAAAACAAATGAAAGGAATACCATGACCACGTTTCTGTCGATGACAAGGCAGAACTGGAGAAACGACTTTAAGCAAAGCAGAAACATGATGAGAAAGTGGACAAAAGGATGCCGCCTAATTGGATTTGAAGTCAACACACCCCTGTTGAAATACCAGCTTGCTTTTTTTTTTGGGAGCGAAGAAAAATGAGGCCAAGATAAATCGTGTCAAAACATTTGCCACCATTTTGTGGCATCCACTGCAGCCTGGTCATCCCGGATGGGGAATTCTCCCATCTGCGGCCCCTTCTCAAGGCCCAACTTCTTCAAATCTAGGTGGAGGGAACTATGAACAGTTCCAAATACGAAAGATCCAGCCCTGAAAAAAAAAAGTCTGCCTACAACAGCTGAAGTTTATTTGGGGTTCATCCAAGGCCATTTAAGTCACTGGCATTTCACATGAATTCGAACGTGATTGGTTCATTCCAAAAACAGCCACATGCCTACTTAGAAGAGGCTGCGCGTGCAATTAATTGTGCAAGCACTAACTCAGTTGTTTATTTCTACATATATTCTCAAAAATATATTTTTATTTAAATCAGCGCAGTTGAAAGTTTGGAAATGATTCATCCCGGGTTCTTTGTTTTTTTTACAATGCATCACAAAAAACTGTCATTTGAACAGGGGTGTGTCAATTTTTTAATATTAATTGTATTTGTATAAAAATAGTTGGTTTTTTTAAATAATAAATGGATACCATTTGGTTTCATATGCGGAAGAGAAGACAATGTGACGAGTCTTCAATGACCATTCCATAAAAATGCCATAAAATTAGACATAATTGAAAGTTTTTTGTTAGTTTTCAAATTGTAATGAGATTTTTTTTTTCCCCGGCATATAAAAATATTCATCCGTGATTGAACATTTGACATCTTTCATTGGGTTTGGCCTGCTATTGGAAAGACAAAGAGTTGAACATTAATGCAAAGTTGTCTTTTTAACGATTCTAAAAAATAAAAAAAAATTACGCCGCAAAACATTTCCCCATTCACGGGGGGAGGGAGAGCCGGACGGGTTGGCTGTTTGCAAAGTCATCCTCACCTTTATTCTCTGAAAACTGCGGGATGCAAATGAATGCCAAGTCTCTTGTCACTGTCCTTTTTTTTTTTTTTTTAAGAATTTGTGCTTGAAAAGCAGACGAGCCTGTTGGACGTCACGCGTTGCTAGGATTGTCTGAAAGATAAACATCCAAATCTTTCGTGTGAAATGGAGCCGCTCATCTGGCAGGGCCCGTTCTGCCTTGGCTGTGCCAAAATAAAGAAAAAAAAAAAAGATCTTTTTAATGACTTGTAAGTAAATGTTGCGTGTTGACGCTGTACAGTAATTAGAGCGAGGAGGAGCGTCATCAAAATGTCATTAGTGAAGGATGATGCCTCAAATCTTCTTTTTCACCTCTTTTGTCATCTGCCTCGGTGTGACAGAAATGAATAACATTTTGCACGCGTTGGAATTTTTTCTTTCCATCCTATGCGAATCAAGCTCTTTTTTTAAATCAAAGTCGACAAGAATTATTTATGAGAAATCATGTTCAGCCAAGGCAAGATCGATGGAAAGCAAGATCAGCGGGGAAGTATATGAACGTGCCGGAACTCAACTTGACGAGAGGTTGAAAAGATTGTGACGGCAAGCCAAACGACCTCGTACACACACACGGCGTGTATCGTTATTAGCATCAAGAATAACACGTTTGTCCTTTGACAGCATGGATTCATCCCATACACAGCGCTCCAAAAAATATATATACGGTATATCTGGATTATTTTAGGGCGGCCCGGTAGTCCAGTGGCTAGCACGTGGGCTTCACAGTGCAGAGGTACCGGGTTCGATTCCAGCTCCGGCCTCCCTGTGTGGAGTTTGCATGTTCTCCCCGGGCCTGCGTGGGTTTTCTCCGGGTGCTCCGGTTTCCTCCCACATTCCAAAATCATGCGTGGCAGGCTGATTGAACACTCTAAATTGTCCCTAGGTGTGAGTGTGAGCGTGAATGGTTGTTCGTTTCTGTGTGCCCTGCGATTGGCTGGCCACCAGTTCAGGGTGTCCCCCGCCTACTGCCCGGAGACAGCTGGGATAGGCTCCAGCACCCCCCGCGACCCTAGTGAGGATCAAGTGGCTCGGAAGATGAATGAATGAATGAATATATCTGGATTATTTATATCGGGGACGACAAGATCGTGAAACGTTTGCTACTCAAGCGACACGGTGCATTCGGGGTACGTTCTTAACGTGGGGAATTTGTAAAAGCAACGTTCCGTTCAGGGCTAGGTGGTGTCAAACAGTCAAAAGATTCTGCCTATAATTCATGTGTGTCTTTGCCAATATGTGTTGTTGTTTTTTTTTTAATAGTCGAATCGGTTATTGGATTTTTTTTTCTGCCAAATATTGGACTCGGCATCAAAAAACACATCTGTCAGGCCCTATTTGTAACTTGCATCTTGTCCCCAAAAGGCCTGATCAATTTCTCCAATGATTGACATGATAGAAAACTATTGCATGCTTTTTTTTTGTTTATACTATCTAGGGGCACATTGACACTCCCCAGCATCGCTAAACAGTGGCACATAATAAACACGCATTGTGTGTGCAGGCCAGGGGGGAGACGGCGGCATTGGGATGCAGAATTATGTGGCATATTTGTTTGCGATAACGTCAGACACACTTTTTTTTTTTTTTGCTCTCACTGGACAAACATGCAGCTATTGAACAATGCAGCCAGCCAGAAAAAGAAAACATTTTCTTGTGTACACGCTCAAAGCTTAAGCAAACAAACGGAATGAGAGAACGCCGTTGAAATTTAACCAGATATTTTTAGACACAAACACTTTGGGAATCAAATAGTAATCAAAAGTATTTCAGACAGGGATCTTAAATAGCATAAAACAAGCACTGATGTTTCTAGTGGGGGAGGGGGGGAGAGATCCCAAGTTGTCACAAACAGTGGCAACGTAAGATGGCTGCTCTCCGGCTTCATTATTGATAGTCCATTCAGAGTTCTTGGGCAACAAAGTCAAGATGGCGTCTGCCGACAGCAGACTCCCGGTCTACCGTATATTCATTCATTCATTCATCTTCCGAGCCGCTTGATCCTCACTAGGGTCGCGGGGGGTGCTGGAGCCTATCCCAGCTGTCTTCGGGCAGTAGGCGGGGGGGACCCCGAATCGGTTGCCAGCCAATCGCAGGGCACACATAGACGAACAACCATCCACGCTCACACTCACACCTAGGGACAATTTAGAGCGTCCAATCAGCCTGCCACGCATGTTTTTGGAATGTGGGAGGAAACCGGAGCACCCGGAGAAAACCCACGCAGGCCCGGGGAGAACACGCAATCTCCGCACAGGGAGGCCGGAGATGGAATTGAACCCGGTACCTCTGCACTGTGAAGCCCACGTGCTAACCACTGGACTACCGGGCCGCCCTCTACCGTATATCTGTGCCGTAAATGTTACGTACTACTCGTCAGCGGCTGTTCTCAAAGGGCGTCATTGTTGACCGGTCGTGACGGCGCTGCGCCAACAGAATATGTCAGCTTCAACGTTACGGCGCCAAGTCGCGTATTCATCCCCTCGCGTTGGCGTGATCAAAGATTGTTTGAGTCTCCTCAATGTGGGGAAAACGTTGCCTGAAATCCCCCGTGTCTTGCTCCGGGGCTCCAGTACAGGATCGGGCAACTGTACATGATCAGCAAGCACAGCTGCGAGCAGAGCGAGAGTGGAGAAGGGGTGGAGGTGGTGAGGAACGAGGCCGATACTCACCCCCAGCACGGCCCGGGACAGGTGACGGAGAAAAGAATCTACCTCAGCAGGTAAGAAGAATTCTGTTTTCATTTGGGTCAGCGCCATGAAGGCATCCGATTGCGTTTCGTTGGATGACTAACTGCACAAGCTGTGATCCAAATCTGACTTCAGCTCGTGCACTCAAAGTATTTTCGACAAACACCTTCCCGGAGTGACGTTTGAACTGTCTGCATGCAAAGTCCAAATGCCAGAGACATGCTGAGGCCGATACCGCATGACAGTTCCAAGACGGCTTAAGAATTCTCATGCGCGAGTACATGTTGTGTGAGAGGCGCAATCTTTTTTTTCAGTAATTATGGCACTTGCCATGATTATTTTTGTCCTGTTATGAGCCGAGCCGTTTCTGGGTAAAGTTTGCACATATGTGCCGCAATTGACAGTGACATTGTTGCCATTGATAAAGATAATGGTGATAAGTCCCTCCAAATTTTTTAACTGCTAAATTAATTTCCCACACCTAATCTCACCCAACTCATTAACCTCAAGCAACCTCGACGCCTATTCTAATCACCACTTTAAAGCCACCAACTAATCCGAAAATAAACTCTGAAAGAAGAAATGTTCACACCGCGGAGGATTTTACGAATCTTTCTGTGCTCATGGGACTTTCGGTCCCCATTACTAGAATATGACAGAACTTATACACATACAGATTCATATTCGATGCTGAAATCTTACCACCCAGTCCTGTAAGTACAAAGCTGCCCAAATGCACTCTGTACATTGTGACTTCACTCCAGAAATTTTTGGTCCTCATCAGCAAAGTTGAGCTGTTGCACACGCATTCTTGTACTTGGTATCTAATGGGTACATTGAGCTGAGCAGAACTCGGAGGAGTCCTCACACCCTTCGCCAAAGTAAGGACCGTGAACGCCATAGTGGCTCACCCCAACGACTTCACATCCTCATCGGTAAAGATAATGGCGATACTCCCCTCCAAATTTTTTAACTGCTAAATTAATTTCCCACACCTAATCTCACCCAACTCATTAACCTCAAGCAACCTCGACGCTTATTCTAATCACCACTTTAAAGCCACCAACTAATCCGAAAATAAACTCTGAAAGAAGAAATGTTCACACCGCGGAGGATTTTCCCAATCTTTCTGTGCTCCTTGGAATTGCGGTCCCCATTACTAGAATATGCCAGAACTTACACACATACAGATTCATATTCGATGCTGAAATCTTACCACCCAGTCCTGTAAGTACAAAGCTGCCCAAATGCACTCAGTACATTGTGACTTCACTCCAGAAATTTTTGGTCCACATCAGCAAAGTTGAGCTGTTGCACACGCATTCTTGTACTTGGTATCTAATGGGTACATTGAGCTGAGCAGAACTTGGCGGAGTCCTCACACCGTTCGCCAAAGTAAGGACCTTGAACGCCATAGTGGCTCACCACAACGACTTCGCATCCTCATCGGTAAAAATATGCCGCAGGTTTCCACAAGTCACATAAAAGTTGCATTATTCACATCCTCAGCAGGCAGCGGGAAGGACTAAAATGGAGTTCACTCATTAGCATATTTGATTTTGACTCATAGTACTTGTATATATTTTTTTACTTCACTTGTTTATTTTTAAATACATTTTTTTAAATCTCTGGACTATGCTTCGGATCAACATGGTATTAGCACAAATGCCATGTAGCTATAGTTCGTGTGTTAGCAAACTCATTCCTACATTTAGCTCCCTTAGGCCATGGGTGTCAAACACAATGCCCAGGGGCCAAATCTGGCCCACCGCATCATTTTACGTGATCCATGCGAACCACTTTTTTGGTGGTGGGGGGGGCAAGGGTACGAAAAGTGCTTTTGAAATCAAACCCGATTGATCCAGCGATTGCCATAAAAACGGCGAGCCAGCCGGCAAGCGTGTGGCGTATGACCTGAAAAGAACCTGAAAAAGTATTTCGTTTCCAAGAAAGGCATCCTCACCCCAACCAAATTTATCTTTCATGGAAATTGACGCATCACCGCATGATCACGCCCCAACAACGATTTTGACTGCTTGCAACCACGTGACGCGGAACAAGCGTTAGCCATGACTTTCCAACCATGAATCACGCTAAACAAAAAGTGCCGTGAAGAGAGTTGCCCACAGGTAATCTGGCGACGAAACTCATTTCTTGAATTTGTTTTCTCTGTGTGCGCGTGTGTGTGTGTGTGTGTGTGTGCGCGTATGGCACCACTCCCCGTCCTCGTTCCTCCCGTTGCGGTTTCAGCAAACTGCCAGCCTGGGCAAAGGCGTTTGCCCCGCGGTTCTTCTACGTGACGGAGAAGGCCTGGAATTTCTACCCGTACACCATCACAGGTGCTTGTCGGTTTGTTTGTTTGTTTGTTTTGCCTCATTGTTAAGCGGCGCTTTCACGCCCAATCATTATGCAGCTCATGTTTACCTTCAACAAATGTTTGCACGAGTGCCATCAAATATTGATCATATTTGCTCGCATGTGTGTCTGAGCGCATGAGAGCAAATCCATGTCGATGCATGTGGGAAGAGCTAACGCAGTTTCCCACACCCCTCCCCTTTTTTTTTTCTTCCCCATATTCAACATCTGCGGCATGACAGAATACTCGGTAAGTCTTCTTTCCGTATCATACGTAGATTGCCAATAGAACTCAAGCGATGTGTAGACACCTGGGCCTAAATCGGGACTGCGCAAAGTGATTAAGTGAGTCGAAAATAAACCGAAGTGAATCGTGAATTTGTCCAATCGGAGTCGATACTCCGCCCGAATACAAACAACAGTTTTGGCCTTCCATCCATCCATCCATCCATCCATCTTCTACCGCTTATCCGGGGCCGGGTCGCGGGGGCAACAGCTTTAGCAGGGAAGCCCAGACTTCCCTCTCCCTAGCTACTTCGTCCAGCTCTCCCCGGGGGATCCCGAGGCGTTCCCAGGCCAGCTGGGTGACATAGTCTCTCCAGCGTGTCCTGGGTCTTCCTCGGGGTCTCCTCCCGTTGGGACATGCCCGGAACACCTCACCGGGGAGGCATTCAGGAGGCATCCGAATCAGATGCCCAAGCCACCTCACCTTGGATCGGTGCAGCGTCTGCTGTGATGCGGACGTTGTATCGGTCTGTCGTGGTGAAGAAGGAGCTGAGCCAAAGGGCGAAGCTCTCAATTTACCAGTCGATCTACGTCCCAACCCTCATCTATGGTCACGAGCTATGGGTCGTGACCGAAAGAACGAGATCCCGGATACAAGCGGCCGAAATGAGTTTTCTCCGCGGGGTGTCCGGGCTCTCCCTTAGAGATAAGGTGAGAAGCTCGGTCATCCGGGAGGGGCTCCGAGTCGAGCCGCTTCTCCTCCACATCGAGAGGAGCCAGATGAGGTGGCTTGGGCAGTTTTGGCCTTCCATTTTTTTTTTTCGGACGTCGGATTTCTCCGTTTATTATAGTTTTGGGTTGTTTTTAATTCAAAAAATAACCATTTTTTTAAAAAGCATTTTGTGTTTTCATTTCATTTCACCATATTTGAAGTTGGCAGTCATTTCATGAGTTTTGGTCGTCAACTCTAACCAACGTTGCTTTCCGCTCGCCTTCCAGTTGTCATTTCTGCCCAAGTTCAGCGTCCGTATTGAGACGCGATTCGAGAACAACAACGGCTCCAACGACAATGTGAGTATGGTCGAAGTGAGAGACAAATTAGCCACCGGAGTAACCCGCATCACTTTGTTGCTTTCTATTTTACAAGACATCGTGAAGTTCCCTTAATCGGTATTACATTAAAAAAATTTTTTTTAAATTTTAATGTCACTCCCAGTAATTCCATTCGCTTTGTATTTATTTTTTCACTACGAGGGGAAATTCAATTTCCAGTCTAATTCCTAATTTCGACATTTTGGCCCGGATCGGACTCCCGACGTTCGCCTGCGCCGTCCACCAAATTAAATTATATTTAATTATAAATTATATTTAATTATATTATTATACTAAATTATATTAATAGCGTCTTCGGGAAGGAATTACCGGGCTTCTTTTTACGTCAGACTTTTGCCTGATGTGCGCTTCGAAGCTCGTCTTTGTTTGTTTTTAAATCTCCTGACGTGTTTTTTCCTCTCTGTTTTGGACTAAGATATTCGGCACGCCGACGCCCGCGGAGCATGTGAGTTTCCTGGATATCCTGAGTGACCCCATACCCGAAAAGCACTACAAAGAGTCCGAGGTGCGTCCGTCCGGTCATTCGACACAAAAGGCGTCCGCGTCGGAGGCTTACAATTGGCGCCTTTGAATCCAGAAGCTGACATGCGCACCAGTTAAGCCTTCTCGTAAAAAAAAAAATAATAATAATAATAATTACGAGCAAAAAGACAACAAGAGCGCAAGCGAATCCAAGGAGGATATTGAAATGTCCGTTGTAATCACCCTTAAGTCGCCGATGCACACGGTGCCACTTTATGGGCCGCGCGGCGCAAAGCGTTTTTGCTCGCCCGCAATCCCGCCCCTTCACGCGCCTCGCAGGGCCGGCCGGCCGGCTTTTTCCGCCGGCTCGGCGCTTTTGCTGATGGGACCTGTGTGTTTGCTCGGCCCAGGACCTGTCTCGCTGGCAGTCGCGTAAGACTCAGCGAGGGCCTCTAGAGGAGGGCTGGAGGAAGGACCACCAGCCCATCATGTGCTCCTACAAGAAAGTGCACTGCAGCTTCGAGGTGTACGGCTTGCAGACCAAGACTGAGGATTTCATCCACAAAGTGAGACGCAAACCTTGTGTCTTGATTTTTTTTTGGGGGGGGGGGGGAAAGCTGCCAAAAGTATTCATGACAGTCTTCCTTGTTTACTTGATGGTGATGACGTGCGGGCGGCTAATTAGGCCGCAGCTTTTATTGTCATGACTAATTAAGGAAACAATATTCGCAAAGGGGCGGCCCGGTAGCCCAGTGGTTAGCACGTCAGCTTCACAGTGCAGAGGTACCGGGTTCGATTCCAGCTCCGGCCTCCCTGTGTGGAGTTTGCATGTTCTCCCCGGGCCTGCGTGGGTTTTCTCCGGGTGCTCCGGTTTCCTCCCACATTCCAAAAATATGCGTGGCAGGCTGATTGGACGCTCTAAATTGTCCCTAGGTGTGAGTGTGAGTGCGAATGGTTGTTCGTCTCTGTGTGCCCTGCGATTGGCTGGCAACCGATTCAGGGTGTCCCCCGCCTACTGCCCGGAGACGGCTGGGATAGGCTCCAGCACCCCCTGCGACCCTAGTGAGGATCAAGCGGCTCGGAAGATGAATGAATGAATGAATCCTTTGTGAATATTCATTCATTCATTCATCTTCCTAACCGCTTGATCCTCACTAGGGTCGCGGGGGGTGCTGGAGCCTATGAATGAATGAATATTCAATATGTGGGAGGAAACCGGAGCACCCGGAGAAAACCCACGCAGGCCCGGGGAGAACGTGCAAACTCCACACAGGGAGGCCGGAGCTGGAATCGAACCCGGTACCTCTGCACTGTGAAGCCGACGTGCTAACCACTGGACTACCGGGCCGCCTTCGCAAAGGATAGAAAGACAAAAACGAATTTCCATGAACAACCGATGTTCCCTTCAAAGCCTTGCGCATGTGCAGTCGCGCACTGTTCTCAGCCCCTTAGCGCACGGGCAAATGTATGCAGCGCATCCCCCCCCCCCTCTAAAAAAATGTTATGATTATTACATCATTTGCTTTCATTAATTTCTGAACAATTGAAATCCGGTTCGCGACATAAAATCTGGCGTTTAATCCCGAACCAATTCAGATGCAAATTTCAGCTCACGTTATCCGGATGTCCAGTCAATGATTTGATATCGCGGTGGTTTGAATTTTATTTTATTTTTTTTGGGGGGGGGGTCGCATCCCCATGTCAGGTTTTGGACGAGTGCGATGGCGACGTCGCCAGCGTCTTGAATGTTTGCGTGAATGCCGAGCGTTTTACCGTCTTGTCATCTGTTCTTTCGTCAGAACATTCGGGACATCCTCCTGATTGGTCACCGGCAAGCAGTGGCTTGGGTGGACGAATGGCACGGTGGGTCAAAGAACACCCGACGCTTCGCTCCGTGACGTCAACGTGCAAATGGTGCACTTGACCTTTGGATTGACCTTGACCTTTGGACCGACCTTGACCTTTGGACCATTGGATTAATAATTAGCGATTCTTTATCATCTCTTCGGCCAAATTCAAATGACGCCGTGCCCCCCCCCCTTCGGTACTTCGCTTGTTGCCGATTCACTCGGTAATGTATTTTCATTTGCGACCGAAACTTCATCCAGCGCATTTTTACCTCACGATTTGGCAGGTTTTCCGGCTATTTTTCTTCTTTCTTCGTTGACCAGTCAAGAAATGTTGCTTTTTAATTCATTAATTTTTTTTTTTACATAAACCGAGACCATGGACGTGAGGGTCCCGTTGGGAAATTCCCTCCGAGGCCCGTGCAGCGTTCTCGGATTGCGTCTGTTTGGAGAGGCAAGAGCACGCTGCCCTCCCGTAATCATTTCCGAATGCAGCCGATGTTGTAAGCCAATCAGCAGCTCGCGCTTTGAACTGTGTTCCGTCTGTCACGCTTGACGCACCGCTGCACCGTGCCCCCCCGCCCCAGACGGAGCGCCCTCGAAAGCGCGCCGACACTCCGCTTTTGGTGCCCTCTGAATAACCAAACAACACATTTCGACGCAGTGCATGCATGCAAAACATTTTCCAACGCGGCCCCCGTAGAGCTCAAAACTTAACGGAAGTGCCGCGGCTCTGTGTGGAGGGTTTTTGTTTTGTTTAGTTTTTTCCTAGAATTAGGGCAAAAACCGTACACTCCAACTCATTATGCAAATATGCAAATCCCAGATGAATAGTCATGAGCCACCGTGGTCATTAAATCAAGTTGTTTTTTTTTTAAATCAAATGTTACAAATTTGCAGGAAAAGGTTCGTATTGGAAAATAAAAACATTTCCACACACGCAACGTGAAGACAACACCGGGATTGGGAATCGACAGCTGTGTAGCTTGAAGTAAAAAACACTTTTTAGTGAGGCTAGTGTGTCAGCGTCTGCTAGGGAGACCCAAAAGAAACATAAAAATGACGCCCCCCAAAAATGGGTCCGTTGACGAGATGAATGTAGTGAATGAGCAGATTATTTTCATTATTCAACGACAACAATGCCAAGATTGATTTCTAGAGTGAAAGAGTGACATCATGACACATTTCCACTGTATTGGCCTTTTCGGGATTGATGCCCCGCCTCTCGCCCCGCCCCAATGGCGAGAGCATGGACACGCAGTTAGCACCAAAGTGACCCAAAAGTTATGAACAACATTTGAAAGACATCAGGAAGTCTCAAGTCCAAATCTTCCCGCTTGAAGCAAATGCCAACTTGATGTGGCAAAAAAAAAAAAAAAAAAAAATCAAGCAAGTCAAGTCGAGCTGTCGCCACATTTCAAGCATACATCATCACCTGTCAGAAGCCAAGCCCTAAAAAGCTTGATGATTGCCTGCCATTAGACGCGACGAAATGCTGCCAACACACTGCGCTCTAATTAGACACGGACGGGGCTTCGGTGGCATCTTGGGGTTTTTCCCGTTCTACCACTTTTCCCACTGAAATTAGTGGGCAGGAGTGATGCGTGGTGACACGCGACCAATTTGGCAATATGGTAAACAACCTGCGGCTCATCAGCTAATTCCTTTGGAAGGCTGGTAAGGTGGGCCTTCGGCCCACAAAAGTGTTGTTGCTTGGTTCGACTTTTTGTTCATCTTCATTGCTTATCGTGAAAATAAAGAGATGTTTAGCTCTACTAAATAACTAATAATTTCATTGCAATGCTTGTGGGTAGACAACATTTGTTCGCTATGATGCCCGCGCGATCGTAGTGAGCCACCGCCTGAGCGGCGCAGTGGCGGCGCGCAGCGGCGCGGTGAAGTAGGTACGTTTTGAAAAGGGACAGACGGAAGGACAGACCGCGTGCGGGACGACGCGCAATATATACATAGATTATTTATTTTATTATTATTTATTTTATTTCTTGTATTCTTTGGCGTTCGACTCAGCATGACTTAGATTTGTTCTTGATTTTACTGCTTGGTGCTTTCTACCGCCTTTATTACCGATTCGTCTTACTGTTTATTGTGCATGTTAAATCGCTCCGTGTACAGCACTTTGTATGCAGCGATGGCTGTTTTGAGAGTGCTCGAGAAATACTCTTGACTTGACTTTTATCATGCTTTTTAGCGTCCTCAAAATGGTCCAAAAAAAAGCAGCGGAGGATCAACTCTTTGCTCCTTACTGAGACAACAGCTTAAGTGGCGATCTCCTAGCTTTGTTGTGGGGGGGCGTGCTACATACGAGGCCGATGGTGCGCGATCTTATGACTCATCATCACGTAATTAGCGGGAAGTCCCGTCTTAGGCTTTCAAACTGCTAGCGGGGGCGTTCCGAGGCGATCGCAACCCGCCGGCGATGGCGCGCACTGGCCAGTCAGTCTTGCCCACTGCCCCTCCGCCCCCCCAAAAAAAGCGTGTTTAATGCGGCAGTGGGAAAGGGGTATTAGAGCGCAAAAAATGGGGACGAAGTGACTTTTTCAGCAAGTCGGAGGTTAAAAATTGATAGTTCACACGTTACCTTTGTTGGGCAGTCATCAAACCGAAGGTTGTGATTTTTCTCTATTTGGGGGAAGACGCGCAAATTAATCGGTGTGTGTGTGTGTTTTGCACTCATAGGGCTGAGCTTGGAGGAGGTGAGACAGTACGAGAAGATGATGCAGCAGAAGACCAACATCAAAGTCAAACAAAGCACAGGTGAGGAAAAGAAAAAAAAAAAGTTTCCTCCCTTTCTGGTGGGTTTATGCAACTCAAACGCCGGTGCGGGCCAGCTCGCCGGAGCTAAGCGGTGGAACGGAGCCACCTGGCGCGCATGTTCCCAACACGCCCCCTGCTGGTTAGTGTTGCCAACCTCGGCCTGATGCAGAGGTGGCAAAAATGAAAAAAAATGCTTTACTTCAATCGGATTTAAAAAAAAAAAGTCCCGCTCCAAAATTTACTCAACCAGAAACCCATTTCGCTTTGGATAACTCGGCCGGGCGGACTAAACGTCCGCGCGCGGATTAGTTTGCTCGAAATGAAGAGGCAAAAGCACTTTTCCCCAACCGGGAATTTGTCCGTTGGCGAAGGCGCAGTTCGATTCGCCGCTCACATTTAAGCCCCGCCCTCTCTTTGTAGGACAGGAAGTAGTCTTCGGAAAAAAAAAAACTATCCAAGGGCAGACAATCTGAGATTCTCAGCAATATCGCAGATCCAAACCTCAGTGGGGGCCCCCCCACTCTTTATCTCTCGCTCATCACCCACTCCCGTGCGTGTGCGATGATGATGACGACTTCAAGGTGCCGCAAATGTGCAGTCCTTGCTCAAGAGGCCGCAGCTCGACTCGCCTGCCCGCTGCTCGCGTATACCCCCCCCCCAACCCCCCACCCCGAGCACGCAGGCACATTAATGGTTTGCATTTCATTCATCCACCATAATAAAATGAAACGGAGGTCATTTTGCTCCGGCGAGTTGTAAAAAGTGGCCTCGTGCGATATAGCGTCCAGTCCAGGGTGTCGTCCGTATCGCTCTCAAAGTCAGCCGGCGACAACCCCACCCCCCCCTTCCCGCCCACCTCAAGGGGAAAACCAGTGGCTGGACTTGAATCGCAAAAAGGGGGGGTTCAACTCATGGCAAGCTGAAGTGTGAAGCGCCACTTAGCCTGATTGGACTCGAGTAAATTGCAAACGGGTCATTTCTCATCCGTCTTTCGATTTCCGACACGCCGTGTGAGAAAACGGCCAATTGAAAAATGGGATAAAAATTGGGCGCGTTTTTTTTTTTTAACATTACAACAAAAGTAACGACACTCAAACGGCGCTAGTTTTTATTAATTTCTAATTTTTTTCAATTTTCTTTATATTCCTTCTGTGTAAGACGACAGGGAAAAAAAAAAAAGATGATCTGAATTTTATCCTGCCAAATGTCAGTATGGCCTGAAAAAAAAAAAAAAAAAATCTCAATTTGACTCTTTGCGGCTTTCAGGAGCTCCGAACTCGTCCGCTCCCGTGTACTCTCGCTCCATGTCGGTGACGGACGAGCGCACCCTGAAGAAGATGGGCGCGTCCGAGCCCTCGGGTGGCTCCGCCGTTCCGCAGGGGCCCGTCCGGCTCAACTCCTCCTCCGAATGAGGACATCAAACGCAGCCGACGTTTGGAGTGACTTGTTGATTCTTTCATGTACATAGAGGACAACAAAGCTATTTTTTTTTTTGTTTTTTGTTTTTTCGAACGAGGAATATTTCTGCTGACGCATTCATGGAACAACAACGGCACCTCGGCAGTAAATAGGGTCGCAAAATTTGGGGAATTTTCAAAGTTGGACACCTCCCATGGGACTTCAATCCTTTGCAAAATTGACAAAGCTTTACAAGTGTTTGCAGCCTCACGTCACAACGCCGCCGCCGCCGTCTCGAGTTTCTGACCAAGCCGCTTCACTAGCATACTACAAGCCCCGTTCTCAAACTAAAATAAGAATCATTTACAGAGAACTCGCATCCAGATTCGTCCAAAAATTGCAGCGCTAAGCTAGCAAATCACACCCAAAACGAGCCGACGTTAGCCACAGCCTTAGCATGATTTATTGAAGTGGAATGCGATTAATCAGAAGCGTTCCAAAAATGGACGTGAAATTTTCCAAACCTATGCAATGCAACTATTTTTGTTGTCGTTTTTTTTTGTTTTTTGTTTTTTTTTCTGACATTCATAACCTACTTCATGCAAACAGTATTCCCAGAGAAATGAAGCAAGGCCCACATTGCAAGGTTCCTTCCGGATCTTCACCAAACAACATCTTTTCAACCAAACACTTTCCACATTCACATTTGGAAGCATTCGCACAAAAAATCTTCCGGACGCCTCGTCCAAAAACTGGCAATGGACATGCCTACCCCAAATGTCACCGCGCTCAAATGGAACTTGCCTCAAGAGGATTTCGAAAGGAGCCCTTGGACTGTTAAAGATCAAAGGTCAATCTGGAAAAGCCCCGAAGTGCTGATTTGAGGTGTTTTCTCTGTTTTTCTTGCTTGGTGCTCATACTGTAGCTGTAAAAAATCCTGCGAGCCGAGCTCCAGGTGTTTAGGGGAGTGGAGCTCGAGAGCGGCACGCGGTCAACGCTTACGGGTCTGCCTCTCTCGGGTCGGGGGTCGGGCTAAAACGTCAATTATGAGTCAATGACGTTGCCTCTGGTGAGTTTCTTTGCTTCATTTGGAAGCAAAGAAGACGCTTTCTGTGAGGAAGCAATTTGCATAACGTTAGATGTAGCGTACGGTTTTCTAGGAATCAAACGGGGAAATGTATCAGGAAACGATATGGTGTCTTTTTTTTTTTTCCTTTTTTCAATAAATATAAAATTATTTCCGGTGAATGGCGTCTGTGAAATCTGCGCAGGCGGGTGGAGGCAACGGACTCAATGGCGCACATCCTCAAGGGGAAAAGAATGAAAATGTTACAGTTGCGTCGTACACGCTTAAAAATTGTATGGCGGTCCGGCACCACTGGGGGGGGGGGGGGGGGGGGGGGGGGCTTGAGCCAGGGGTGGGGAATTATTTTTTTGCATAGGGCCACATGAGAACCAGAAAATATTACGGAGGGCCGGATCAAAAGGGGTGAGCTAAATTTGACATAATATTAATTGGATTTCTTTATTTAAAAAGCAGTATTTTGCATTTTTGGGCACGACTTTAAGAGTACATTATTCCGTCGTATCGAACGGGATTTGCTTGACTTGGCGCTACCGCGGGCTTCCTTATCGTCTCCCCCTTCCTCCCTATGCTCTGCAAGTAACTGCGCCACCTGGCGTTGAAATGTCTGTCATTGCAAGTCCAAATGAAATTAATGCAGTCGTTGACATTGAACCTTAATTGTGTAGCAACCTTCCGGCGGGCCGGATTAAAAAGAGCAACGGGCCGGATTTGGCCCGCGGGCCGTAGTTTGCCCATCCCTGCCTTAGGGAGTGCGGTCACATCATCCCTCTCTGTTGGGGCTTTCCAAATCCTCCATTGATTAGAATGCGCCATCTCCTCTTAAGATGATCAAAGTACGTCGCGGTCTTATTTTGTGGACGTGCGCGTGCCCCCCCCCCCCCCCCCCCCCCCCCCCCCCGGAGAACCGCGAAGGAAGATGTACCGGTGTTCATTATATGGAAATGTTCCCCGCGGTACGTTCTCATAGATCCTGACCCTGCAAGCTCGGAATCATGCCGCCATTCCCGCTCTGCCCATCACATCCCACAAATAGTGTGCGGGAAGGGAAGACGGGAGGCTCGCCTGCATTGCCACTGAGGCGGGGGGGGGGCTGCTGCACACCTTCTGTCAAGACTCAGTAGAAACACACCAGAGAAAAGCGAGTGAAGTATGCAAAATCATCAGATGGGAAAGACAACCTGCGCCCAGCATCTCCTCTCATCATTACAATTCATCAATTCCATTGAAAAGAAAGAAAGACGGAAATGTTGAGGAAAAAGCTGAATATTAAAAAAAAATAGCTTAACCACGTGAAATGAACGTGCACGTGCGTTCTACTAATAATCGATGACATTGAAAGGAGCGAAAACACAAATTGCCCCGAGCGCATTCAAAACACCAAAAAAATTTGAAAACGAGTCAATTGACACAGTAGAACTGAACCACAAAAAATTCACAACTTCCGTCAAAGTTGATCTCAATGACGACGAGACATTTTTCTCTTTTGTCGCCTTTCATCAACACGGCCCGTAACCCCCGAAAGACAAAAATCCAAACCGGCGCCAACAGTGAACCAGAACGCTGTCAAAAGCCATTCAGGAAAATCAGAGTAGCGGTTTTGACGTCGCCATTCAAAACGGAGCACTCGGCGTGTTATTAGATTGCGTGGCGCTAGCACAGCAAACAAGGTGCCCCCCCCCGCACATTACAGTGTCAGCAATCCCACTTATGAGCCCACTCGACCACGCAAATGGCTGGAAATCCTCCTGCGCGCTCTCCAATTTGTAACGGCAGACCCGGGATGACTTTTCACGGGACTTTATCAGGCAGCCGGCAGGGTGGAAAAAACTTATTGGCAATTAAGAAAGCAAATATAGATTAGCGCGGGGCTACGCGCGCGCGAGGCCCCCGATGGGATTGAGTCGGACGCCGCTGCTTTCGCACGATAATGCTCGTCAAGGCGAATGGATGGGCTGCAAAGTTCTTCGTGTGTGTGTGTGTGTGAGTGAGTGCGCGCGTCGTGCAGCACGACACTCCGAGAGTCCGGGCGGCTTTTGCGTTGATGTGTTTTCATTTCCTCAGCAGCTGATCCCATGGCCGCCGCCGCCGCGGCTGGCTAATTAATTGCGCGGCAGCTAACGAAAAGAGCCAAGTGTTAAAAAGTCTTTGCCACTTGGCGCTCCATCAAGGCCAACCCCCCCCCCCCCCCGCCCCCCCCGCCCCGGCACACACTCAACAAAAGTGAGAATGCACAATGCAAAACGAGAGCCTTTTATAAACGTCTTAATTAGCCAAGCCCATAAAACTTCCCAATTTTAATTGCCGCAGCAGCACTCTTAATTACGAAACAGTAGCCAGCATGAGAGGAATCTATTTGATGAACATGTTTTGTTTTGCCATGCTTCCCAATCTTGGATTGCGTTTTAATTTGCATTTGGCATCAGGCAAAGGGCTTGCAAGTCAATGTTTATTGTGGCAGTGGGCGTCCATTTTGCTATTTTTTATTTTTTGTCTTACCGCAATAGAAAAAGGTTCAATAAAAATGATAAATAAACAATCGGGCTTTAGCTAGTGGCTAATGCGGTATATCTGTTTTTTTTTAATTGTATTTATTTTTCATTCATTCATTCATTCATCTTCCGAGCCGCTTGATCCTCACTAGGGTCGCGGGGGGTGCTGGAGCCTATCCCAGCTGTCTTCGGGTAGTAGGCGGGGGACACCCTGAATTGGTTGCCAGCCAATCGCAGGGCACACAGAGACGAACAACCATTCATGCTCACACTCACACCTAGGGACAATTTAGAGCGTCCAATCAGCCTGCCATGCATGTTTTTTGGAATGTGGGAGGAAACCGGAGCACCCGGAGAAAACCCACGCAGGCCCGGGGAGAACATGCAAACTCCACACAGGGAGGCCGGAGCTGGAATCGAACCCGGTACCTCTGCACTGTGAAGCCGACGAGCTAACCACTGGACTACCGGGCCGCCCTGTATTTATTTTTATTTAGGTTATTTTACTAGTTTTTGTTAACTTTAATTACCTGGGTTCCACCACACCCCCCACCCCAAAAAAAACACCACACAACAAGCCTTGCTGTTTCCAATTTGTTTAGAGGACAAAAGGCACGAATGCTATATTCTCCCGAGACTCAATGTGCGTGACCTGCTGCCTGGCTTTATTTTTGTACTTCTCAGAAAATGGTGTTTGATTTCCGTAATTGTTGACTGTACATGTTGATTTGTCCTGGATTTGCTCTGTGGCTTTCTGGTCCCAACATGTCACGGCAGATCAACTTTTTAACTCGTTAGCCGAAATTCTGCTGAATTCCCAGAAGCGTCCGATGTGGAATGGAGTCGTGTCTCGCTAGCTTGCCGTCTTAATTAGAGAGCCAGCGAAGGCCCGCTGAGACAAACGGGTCATTTTGACCCGGGTCGCAGAATCAAAGCGGCTCCCCAACACCAGCAAGTGACAACAGGCCCCAATCGGCGATCAGTTGGTCCTTTACAAAAGGAAAAGGCGATTGAGTTGAATTCTCAAATCGCCTTCCCCCATTGAAACGAATGGGATTGCTATTAATACGTTCCATTTCAAGTGCAGTATTCCCCAATGGTACCGACAAATATTCGCCTTCCGTCAATTTCAGACATTTTTGACAGACACTTTTTGGAATGCTTTCACAAGTCTGAATTTTGAGTCGGGGCCCCTTCAGTGTAGTACCAGGTTGTGCCACAACAAGCACTGACGTCTACAGTGTCAGTGTCATTAACAGCATGAAGAAGAGGCAGAGAAGGTCCCTCACGACGGCGCGCTCAAGTACTCGTCGTTTGCACAGAGCATAGAGGATATGAATCGCGATATTCAAATAAATATTGTTGTATTTCTGATTTTATGTTATTTTTCTGGGGTGGCCCGGTAGTCCAGTGGTTAGCACGTTGACTTCACAGTGCAGAGGTACCGGGTTCGATTCCAGCTCCGGCCTCCCTGTGTGGAGTTTGCATGTTCTCCCCGGGCCTGCGTGGGTTTTCTCCGGGTGCTCCGGTTTCCTCCCACATTCCAAAAACGTGCGTGGCAGGCTGATTGAACACTCTAAAATTGTCCCTAGGTGTGAATGTGGGTGCGAGTGGTTGTTCGTTTCTGTGTGCCCTGCGATTGGCTGGCAACCGATTCAGGGTGTCCCCCGCCTACTGCCCGAAGACAGCTGGGATAGGCTCCAGCACCCCCCGCGACCCTAGTGAGGATCAAGCGGTACGGAAGATGAATGAATGAATGAATGAATGAATGTTATTTTTCTGCGTGTGCTAACTCATGTTAGCCTGTCTATTGAGTTTCACATTTTATGTTAGCATGAAGCTAGCAGACCTGCTGTGCATGGACTTCTTGATTGTAAGCAATCTTTGCTTTGTGGCACAATGTCCTTGCACGTGCATTGAGAGCGCCCCTTACCCCCTCCCCCCCCCCCAAACACCCCACCTGAGTGCAAAACTGTTTCCGTGGCCTCTTTTACCGTCTTCACAAGAAAGAAATGTCACAAAGCGAGACGTCCTTCAAATGTATACGTTCTAATAAAAACAGCCCGACGCACTGGCGCTTAACATGAACATCAGACAGGTGTTGTCATGCAGTTCGCCTCTTGCATCATCGCGCGAGTCCTCGCCTACTTAGGCATGCCATCTCCGCCACTGATGTACGATCCCGCATGTGTGTGTGTGTGTGTATGTGAGAGAGCATTAATCATAGGAGCAGAGCAGGAGGCTGGCCGGCCGCGCTCTCCATCTGTCTCTGTCGACAGCGCTGAGGTGTTTTTTTCCGCTGACGACCAGGCCAGGACGCAGTCAGCCCTCATGCGCCGCGATTACGGGAGGTGCGGGGAAATAAATGCTGCGCACTGAAAGGGCAGCGCTGCGGCCATCGCGTGCAGCCATGCTGCGAGGGGGGCGCGGCCGAGGTTTTTTTTTTTTTTGCTTGCCGTCATGCCACCTTCCCTGCAGGAGGTCTTGCTGAGGATGCGCGACGTCAAAGGTACCGAAAAAGGCGGCTTGAAAACCCACATTCCAAAATTCTTGCTCGAGTTTCAAACCCAAGTCCGAAAGCCTCATTTGAAACCTTCACCACGATTTCATGCGCGTAGCTGCTGTACAGCATTTACTGTTTCACGAGCGAGGAAGACTACATCGCTCCCTAAATCATTCATAACAGCTTGAAAATGCGTAATATTCGTCATAATGAACCTGGAAACGAAAAAAAAAAAGGTTAGCCTTCGGAGAAGGAACACAGGAGGTCGCATGTAAGCAAAGCGTGAACGTCAACGGGTGGGAATTTGTTTTCCGCCGCAAAGCACCCCGCATATGGCGAGGTCACCCGCGAGTATCCCCCGCACAAACTGCCGGAATGTGCGATCAAAGCGCACGCCGCGGTTAATCCCGACAGCGGCGCTGCATTGTGCGCGCGCGACCTTGGAGGAACGGAAGCTCTCCCCCGTCCTCATTAACATGGATGAAGCATAGCCGGCGGGTGGATGCGCCTCAGCCCGCCCGCTTTTCTGCAAGCTAAGGAGTAGCACACATGCAGCCAAACGACGAGGCGCTCTAAGGTACGGCCACGCGCGCGCAGACCTCCGCCATCATCCTTTTTCGCCTGTACGATGCGATCAGCTGATGAGCTAGCATTTAGCACCAAGCCCTTTGCAAATGAGCCGTTACTAAAGCAATTTTATTGTTCTGTGGTCACGAGCTATGTGTCGTGACCGAAAGAACGAGACCCCGGTTACAAGCGGCCGAAATGAGTTTTCTCCGCAGGGTGTCCGGGGTCTCCCTTAGAGATAAGGTGAGAAGCTCGGTCATCCGGGAGGGGCTCAGAGTCGAGCCGCTTCTCCTCCATATCGAGAGGAGCCAGATGAGGTGGCTTGGGCATCTTATTCGGATGCCTCCTGAGCGCCTCTCCGGTGAGGTGTTCCGGGCATGCCCCACCGGGAGGAGACCCCGAGGAAGACCCAGGACACGCTGGAGAGACTATGTCACCCAGCTTGCCTGGGAACGACTCGGGATCCCCCGGGGAGAGCTGGACGAAGTAGCTAGGGAGAGGGAAGTCTGGGCTTCCCTGCTAAAGCTGTTGCCCCCGCGACCCTGGATGGATGGAATAAAGCAATTTTTTTTCCAAACTAAGAAACTCATCACGTCATAGGACACATGAAAAAAAAAACATGTATTGCAAAACTGAAGGCAGAAGAAAATGGAGTCTTGAAGCGTACCCCAAAAAAATTCTGCCGCCTGGAAACTGCGATGGGTCAGGATAAAATTCCCACAACTGATGAATTAAAAAAAAAAGATCATGAATAATGTTTTGAAACACTTCTGATACTCAATTTGAATGAATATCAAGTTTTGTAAAGGATCGTCGGAGATAGGCACTCAGAAATAACGACAAGACACTTCTGGCTACCAACAATAGGCACTTTATTGGTCCCACACAGAAATGATAACACAGTTCAAACAAGTTGTATGAAGCTAAAGATGATATACTCTTACCGTATGCCAGTAGGATGGAGAGCCGACATCCTCAGCTGGGCGTCCGTACGCTACCCGCAGCAGACTCTGCCGAATGATCTCGGTCCTCCTCCTTTTATTCTATAATGTGTGCTAGGGAGGGGGTGAGTGGCCATTCTCACTTCCCCCCCAGCCACATTACTTTCGTTGTGTAACCAAGTGGCATATCTTATGAGAACATCCTGTTTTGTACTTTTTCCCACATACTATCAGCAGATGTACTTCTGCTTTTAATCATGAGTTTTCGGCAACAACAGGATGTGTCTCAAGAGTTTCAGTAAAAACATGTTATTCAAGCATTTATGCAATAAACAAACTTTAAACACAATAATCATTAACACAACGATATATATTGATTAATGAAAACATCACTACACTATTTATTATACCAAATAAAATCACTACATTCCATTCCGAGACGGCCTTACCCGAGGATTCTCCGTGAAATTGCCCTGGGCGCGCAGTTGTTTAACACTGCGCACAGTCGGGAGCGCATAAATATTCTTCAATACTTGACCCGTGTGTCTCCCCCGAGTAGATTTCTTCAAGGAGCTCATAAAAATAAATCTAACGGAGTTTGTCAGAGATCCGCGAGCACTGCGCTTGGGCTGTCCGGGGCCGATGTTCTTATTCTAGAGATCGTCGTCTTTTGTTGTGATTCGGCTAACAGTCAGCTTCATTTGGTATGGTCCAAATTTTAGGTTGAAATAAGTAAATGAGATTGTTTACAGAAGCTGATAAAAATGTGTTATTGCTAGATAATGAGAATGCTGTTGTTTTACAAACAAAACCAAAAAAAACCTGACAGTATTTATTCAGTGAAATTACGCAAAGTCATTGCGCAACGCGTGTAACTCGATTCGAGTAACATGAACACGACAACACTTTGATTTGAACTTACCGTGAAGATACCAAAATGTCTTTGTATGCCAGTCATTTTTGTTTTGTTTGCTTATTGAACATAAAACATATACAGTAATAATTTGACAGAAAATAAGGTAGATAAAAAAGTAAAAAAGAAAGAAATCAGTCTTCATTCAACACACTTATCATGTTCAAGGGAGTAGGATGAAGTCAAAAAAACTTATCTAGTCCTACCCCGTTATGTGTTTATATCTACTAAATCATTTTTATATCAATCAGAAAAGAAAAAGTAAGAAGAAGTCTCCATTAAGGCTCATACTTTACCCTTAACCGTGATATTTTCACAACTTTTGGTTTGTATCGGGATTATATACATCCTCACCCTGGCACTCTTGTGTCAATTTTCTCTTGTGTTCATAATACCTTTCTTTATTTATCAACTTAGTTCTGATTTATCATTATATTTAATGTTTAGAATTTATCATTTTAACTCTGATGGATGTAGGTTGTACTATTTGGTGTCCCAACTGCCAAACGACGCCATTTTTCTTTTTAAAAAATTCAAGAAAGCATGTTTCAGTGCTTTTTTTTTCTTGTTCAGGGAGTTCAATCTAGCCTCTGTTGAGCTTTGAGAAGTACATCAAAGCAGCTTGAATGTTTGAAGTGGAGATGTGAAGCACACACACTACACATGAACATGAGTAAAAGATGTTCTTTACCTTTGTTGAACTTGTTTTTGTCGCTCCGGACATAATTCGCATTGCGTAGTCCACCAAGAATTCTTGAACGAATTCCCCTTCCGAAAACGACTTCGTGTCCTGAGCGATGTTGAAGACGAAACACAAAATTCGTCCTGGTTGCAGCTTAGTAGCTTGTTGTTGGTATTTTTCCTCTCGATATCTGCGCTCTCCCAGCCTCGGTCAAATGTCGGCATTTCTCCCGCATAATTCGTCTCATGTCGACTCAGGTTGTTCGTCCTTCAAGATGACGAACGGTTCACCACAAACTAAAAACACGAGTTGACACCTGACTTCAGTAAATAAATATGTAACAGTCCGTATTGTCTTTAAGTCACGGCATTCAGCGTCCACATTGAGGGTTTTTTTTTGGGGGGGGGACATTTTGAAGAGTGACTAGTTGTTGTCAATCACTCGGACTTGGCCAGAACACCTGTGTACGTAAACGAAGCACGCATACCGTAAGCAAATTTCAAAGTAAAAGTTATGTTGTTTTATTCCAGGCACCATGCAACTTTTGGAAAGTAGCTTTTATTTTCTTAATTCCCAAAATCTTTTCACAGTCCAGGAAGAGCCCGACCGCGGGCCAACACGTCTTATCCAAAACATTTTGAAAGTACGGTAGCTATTATTTTTTTAATTCCAAGCACGGCTTCTCGGGCCAGTAAGAGCCCTGTATTTGGCCCATGGGCCGTAACATGCCGAGCTCTGGCCCACATGATGCTTGAAACATTGATCGAAAAGATCGAAAAGACTGACACTGAAGCCCACACTATAGGATTTCAGTTTAAATGTTGCACTCAGTTTTTTTTTCCTTTTTGGGGGGGGGGCGCTTAGGTGTTGAGCTCACATTGGGTTCGCTACCTCACCTGTTTGAAGCAGCAGTTTTAAGATTGCAGATTTAGGGTTACGGCTAGGACTTGAATCTAGTCAAGTCAAGGCTTTTAGCTTTTATTTTATCTCTTCAAGTACACTGTGTACTGTTATCATCAAACAAAATCTGTCTATTAATTCTAAAAACAAGTTCTGATATTGCAGACAAAGTGGAGACGCATGGAAAATCTATTAAGACTTTAATTTTATGAATGTTTCAAATACATTTTTGGGGGCATCAATAAGTTACAGAATAAATAAAATCATAGCAGCAGAAAAACTTGCCCCCCGGTCACGTGTTGTGACATCCATGTATTCCGCAAAGGGAAATACTACGTCCATCGTATCAGAATGGAGCTGGTCAAACAACATTGATCGAGATGGTGGAGGCCACAAAAAAAAAAAAAAAACAACAATAAAAAGCGCTGGAAGTCACAGGAGGCAGCATCTTACTCTCCTGCCGGTTTCTTTTCTTTGTTTGTTTGTACAAGAAATACTTGCCGATTGCTTGTGATCGTCACAACCGGCGATGCAACTGCAACTGCATCGTTGGTTGTCACGGAAGCTGCACAGCGAGCAAAAAAAAAAAAAACACACGCAGAGGACGGCGTCGCCTTCTCGTGCACGTCAAGTTTTCCCGGCCCGTTTCATCGATTTCAGGGACTCTCAAAAACCTTTTGGGTAAGGCGACCCCTGAAATTTTGGCAAGGAAACCCCTCATAATCTTAAAAGAAGGCGCCCACATGCATGGAAATGATTTAAAAGATGTCATCATTGAGAGAAATCAAGAAAATGTTGGGATCTTTTTTTTTTCACAAGACATTTTATCAGGGTTGAAAGAATAAAGTTTGGATTTTTCTCAGAGACGCTTGTAATGTGACATAAAAAAAACGATGTTTAACAGCGGAAGAAGTCCATTATAGAGTCTGAATTTTATTGTTTAATAAAACCTTTGCTTCATTTCTTGCTTCACACTTGATGCCAAGATGGCGCCCGAGTAGGCAGCCTTCGGCAAGTGCTCTTCAAGAGCCTTGCTTTTTTGTTCTTTTTTGCTGTTTTTGTCTTTTATTTTGTCACATGTTGTTTGTTGTTTCATTGTGTGGACCTGATATGGACTGTTTTCAGCGCTTTTTGGCCACGACATTCGTCAAAGGAGCAGTATCTGTGCTTGGTGGTTGCGCCTTCTCGGCAGCACGCCTGTACCAGCACAGATTTTGATTGGGAGGAATGTCGGCGCCATTGACTGTCGGTGCTGGACAGACCTGGGGCGCTTGTGTTTTTTGCGCCAGTAATGGGCAGCATTTTTCACAACCCCGATTTGTTCAGTGGCTATGTCAGCGCTGTTGGACAGTTGGCGTTGGTGCGGCTGGATGGATGGCCGCTGAAGTTGAGGATGAGGAGAGAGGAGCGTTGGCGAAGAGCGCAGATGCATATTTGGAACCGTGAGTCGCCGCTTGGAATTGAAATGGATTTCATTGGGACAGGAGAAGTTAACCAATCTCTTTTTTCGTCAATGGATGCTACAGCTTCTTGTTGACTTTGAAACTTAGCTTGTAGCCGACGTGTGCACATTTTGAGCATGACGTCTCTGATCCACTGGTTAAAGGACACTTTGATTCTCTCCTCTTTCATCTCAAACCGCTTCAAACAACAAAGCGTGTGACGGAAAAGTGGTTAGGACTGCACGACTGTCTGTGTTTTATGTTATGTGTTGTGTTTATTATTTTACCTTATGTTAACTGTTTTGTAAAGCGCTTTGTTACAGCTGCCGCTGTTGTGAAAGCGCTATATAAATCAGCATGTATTGTATTGTATTGTATTGTATTTCCCTGACCTGCAAAAAAAAAAAAAAAAAAAAGCCCCACAAAATGTGAAAGTTGCTCCTCGGATCAAGTTATTAATCAGCAAAACTGATCATATAAAAAAAATGTAATTAGCCCAAAGCTAAGGGAGGAGTCATTGGTTTAGTTTGTCTTTTTGCCGCACCGGTCACAAAATATAAATGATTTTCAGAAAAGCAGAGTTTGAGCTTGCGCGGTTCGCTCTCTCCTTGGTGCCCGCGGCTCGTTTCGCGGCTTGCGGCAGCTCGTTGTCGACCTTTGCACGCCGACTGTGCGTCTGGCATGGAGGTGAAGATCTGGTGCCACGCTCAAGCCGCGCCGCGTGCGCCCTGTCTGGTTTTTAAACGCACCCGGCGAGCGGGCTTGATGAATGGCTGCGACTCAACCGTTCAGTCAACAGCAGTCAAATCAGGCCCACAGCAGGGTTTTTTTTTTGGTGGGGGGGGGGGTCTTTTTTGGTATGTTGCCCCAATGCTGCCATGCTGGAGGCATGTTTGCGTTCATGTGTCTGGAGCACTTTATTTATTTTGTTTGTTTGTTGTTGGCTCTGCAAGCATGGGGCTGTGGCATGTCACCCCCCCCCCCCCTCCAGTGGTGCTCTTGTTTGTTGTGATTTCGAGTCCAGTCCAAGTGCTTTTCAATGACCGTCGCGATTTACTAAAAGTGAACAAGGTGTCCCCCAAATATTGACTTCCTCTTTGACGGTCCATTTTGTTTGCGGAGCAAACGAACGCATTTGACGTGTTTGGATTGCTGCAGATGCGTTTTGAACAAATTTTGCTTTCGCCAACCAGAGGGTGTGTAAAAAAGGCCAATATCATCCATTCACATTCATCCATCCATCCATTTTCTAATCCGCTTATTCCCAGGGGTCACGGGCATGCCGGAGCCAATTCCAGATGATTTTGGCTCGTAGACCCCGAACTGGTCGCCAGCCAATCGCGAGGCACACATCGCCAAATAATCATTTGCATTCACAATCACACGTAGGGACAATTTAACCTGCCGTGCATGTTTTTGGAATGTGGGAGGAAAAGCGGAGTATCCGGAGAAAACCCACGCAATCACGGGGAAAACATGCAAACCCCGCGCAGAAAGACCGTAGCCGGATTTGAACCCTGAAGCTCTGCTTGAAAATCGTTTCAATGACATGGGCCAGATTAGGCAACGAACAGGCTGAAATCTGATTTCATCTGATCGGTTCATCAAAAACCAAGATCCACTTTTTGAAGGTCAAGTTTCAAGTCATCGTGGGAAGATCAGGTCTCACAATTGCCAAGGACATTCCACAATATTGTTCCACAAGGTCTTGAGAGAATGGTAGAAACCAGTTGCAACGTTTGTGGACACGCACCAATGACTAAACTCAACGAGGGCGAGAAGAATCAAAGTCAATAAATACCCGAATCAAAACGGAAATACTTGCGTAATGGTCAGTCAAAGAACGAGAACATTTTGCGGGCCACCCCGTGCGGAGCTTTGTGTCCGTTTCTCCCGTCCTAGCTTTTATGAACTCAACACTGCAACAAATCAAACCCCCGACCTTGCGTGGAGTCAATCATTCTGACAGCAGTGCTGGCCGGCCGGATGGATGGATGGATTTTCTTTCCGTCCGGAAATTGGAAGGGAGAAAGCGCAGTCGACGGAACGAAGAAGGAAAAGAAAGTAGGAACCAAGGAAGGAATGATGCGTACTGCGGAGGGATTTTGCAGGTGCTGGAAAGACAAAAGGAAGATCGGGAGCGAGGCACCATCGGTACAAATCGCGGGGATCAACGGAGGAAAAACGTCTCGGGTCCGAGGCGGGACGACGGGAAAAGAACGAAGTCAGCAAAGATGAAAGAAGGGAGAAACTACGAAAGAAAGGACGGACGGACTGCGCGTAGCCAGCGGCAGAGCAGTCCGGACGCTTCCTCACCACTGCTCGATCATCAGATCCAACACTCGATTGATGTTGAGATCCGAATCCAGACTGAAGTCGGCCTCCGCGAAGGGAGGCGGCGGCGGCGGCGTGAGCAGTCGCAAGCCGGACGTCAGCGTCTCCAGGATGTCGGCGGCCTCGAAGGCGGCCTGCGCCCGACGCTTCCGCGACTTGCCGGAAAAGTGCGGCGGAGGCGAGGCGCAAAGGGGCGCCGGCGGCGCCGGGATGGCGTGACTCGCGGCGGGAGACGGGGGCAGCTCCAGGAGAAGCGAGGAGCAGAGAGGCAGGAAGCCGCTGTCCTCGGAGTGCCGCTGGCATTTCTGCGACGGATCCGCTTGGGGAGGAGGAGATGACGGCGGAGGAGATTTGTGGACAGAGTCTAGGAAGGAAGCCATAAAATGCTAGCGAGCCACTTTCCATCTTGAGCTCGGCTTTTCCTATTTACCAGATACTCACCGACGGAAGCGCTGCGCTCATCCAGAATGTCATCGATGGATTGTCGAGGGTCCATCTATTGACCCAGAAAAAAACAAAGTCCAGTACTTTTCCTTTTCTCAAATCCAAGAGAGCTCGACTTTTCCCGCTCGCCGCCGACGCTCACCTGCGCTTTCAGGATGGCCTCCTGGAGCTCCTCCTCCAAGCTACGAACGCCAGGCGAGTTTTGGACCGGGCTCGCCGTGATCCGCAGCGGCAGCTCAAAGTCTCGGCCGATCGTATCGGCGGGCCAAGGCCTGGAGCAGAGGACCTTTGAGAAACCAGAGTTGAGTTGGCGGACTCGGTCGAGGCGCGAAAGGCTTGGGAGAGGTCCGGCCGGACTACCTGAGCAAACAACACCTCGGTTCCAGGATCCCTTTCCAGGTCCCCCCTCCTGCACCCTGGTTCCTGTTGCAGGAACGGATGAAGGGATCTGGCGCAAGACTGGCGGGACAGGCAGAGAGTAAAACGGCGTCAGCTTGAAAGAACTCAACCGGTCCAACGTCTCCGTAGTACGTCGGTTTCGAAAATACCCTCAAAGTGATTTGCGCAAAGCCATCGTGAACAAAAAGGTGAGCTCTGTCCGGCTTTTTGGGATGAAGCCTAAATGTGCGGCGAGCGCTTGAACTCGTCCAACTGTTCATTGACCCTTTTGGTACTTGACTTCTCTAAGGAGCCAAAATTCCCGAGGGTGCCGTCCTTGAATTGACCGAGGCGTTTCCATCCCGCTCGGAAAAATTTCTTCGATAGTCAGGTGTCGTCAGGGTCTCACGAGGTCAAAAAGAGCAATTAGCAATTCTAATCGCAAACAAGAAACGTACGGGTCAATGGCGACTGTCCATTTGCTCGTTAAAGTTGTCCGAGGAGTCCCGAAACGAAAAGCCAAAAATCCAAAGTCACACGTCACTTTTTGTTCTCCACCCAAGTCGCAAAGACCCAAAAGCTTTTCCCTCACTTGTTGGACAGTGTTGGGCGGGGCTTCCCTCGCCCCGCAATTGATCCGCTCTTTCCCGTCCGAGTCGGCGGCCGGCTCGGTCCTCCAGGCGGCGCCGCGCCGCGGGGGCGACGAGGACGACGTGGGTAAACTGGGACTCGGGGTTCCGGAGGCGGTGCAGGCAGGAGCGAGGAAGACCGCGTCCAGAGGACCGCAACGTTCGCCGGACAGACTGACGGAGAGGCCGTCGGCTACGTTCGGAACGCCGTTTGGGACTCGGCGATCCGACGCGTACGTCCGTCGGTCGGGGCCGCTTCCGGGCGAGTCCGCCGAGCTGCGGCTCAAGCCGGGAAGCGGGCCAGGGGGGGCCGTGGGGGGCGGACAGAGGGGCGCAGAAGTGGCGCGCGAGGGCGGGAGCTGGAAGGGGCGAAGGCGCTGCAACAGGGCCGGCTTGGTGCCGGAGACGGGGAGGCCTCGCTTGCGCAGCTGCTGCCTCAACTCGGACACCTGAGGAGGCCAAAGCGCGTGGGGGGGTCATCCGAGGTGGCGCTCGTGAGTAACTGCGGATATGACCCATCGGGGTCCGAGATATTTCTGGATTTACGCCATCGCTTTGTCTTACTTTGAGATCAACGAGATTTGCTGGGAGGAGCTCCGGTTTGGGCGCATTGTTTGTGTCCTTTGGCGTGCGCTTGGCGGCGGCGGCGGCTGGTTCACTGGAAGAAAAAAAAATAGATTCTTTGGATTTACTCAACACAAACAGGATTAAATTTTTTCGATAATTGAATCGAAATATCTTCCTGCTTCCGCCTCATCAATATTGCCCATGGAAAGCAATTGAAACGCCATGAATCCATTTCCAGATCACCCATTTTATTTTGTTCTGTTGAAATCAAAGGAACCTACTCAAAGAGTATTTGAAGAAAGAAACGGGGGGGGGTGGCTTCAAAGCACTGAGATGATTGGACCCGTCGGGGGCATCGAATGGATTGAAACCGGAGCGTTGCGGTCGTTTTGACGAGAGGTTTCGCCTCTCAAGCCGCATCGGTTCCCGCAACGAGGCTCCGTGAGGCGGTCCTCACCCTCCCGGCATGCCCAAACCGAGCAAAGCTCGCTACGCCAACTCAAGACGCCTGCTCGGATGAGGTCGATCAATCATTTCGACTTGGGGACGCACCGACGCCGAGGACGCTAGCGGTGAGCGTAAACATTCTCCGAAACTCACGTGGAACCGCGTCATTCGCCAACCGTTTGCCCGAAGATACTTTCGGGGAAACGAATGACGACGGCGACAAAATGATGCGAGTGGACGGCGAACCCGTCGGGCGACGACAGAGTTGGCCGCGCAGACTGGCGGCCATCTTGGAATGTGCGTACAAGTCTCAGGAAATGAGCGAAAGCGAATACCTGCGCAGCACGCCGACTTGTTCCTGTTGCTGCTCCTGCTGCTGCTGCTGCGGGATTTGCAGCTGGAGAAAGACTTGTTGCTGCTGGAGCAGATGAGAATTGGCGGCGCCTAATGGCTGGGTAGGAGGGCTTTTCTGTTTGGCTCCTCCCTCTTGAAAGAGACGACACACACACGGCACAGGTAAGACTCAGGTGTCGGGTTTTGACTCTGTAGAGAGCAATTGGCTACCAATTTGCGCTTTCAGGATGGCCTCCTGGAGCTCCTCCTCCAAGCTATGAACGCCAGGCGAGTTTTGGACCGGGCTCGCCGTGATCCGCAGCGGCAGCTCAAAGTCTCGGCCGATGGTATCGGCGGGCCAAGGCCTGGAGCAGAGGACCTTCGAGAAACCAGAGTTGAGTTGGCGGACTGGGTCGAGGCGCGAAAGGCTTGGGAGAGGTCCGGCCGGACTACCTGAGCAAACAACACCTCGGTTCCAGGATCCCTTTCCAGGTCCCCCCTCCTGCACCCTGGTTCCTGTTGCAGGAACGGATGAAGGGATCTGGCGCAAGACTGGCGGGACAGGCAGAGAGTAAAACGGCGTCAGCTTGAAAGAACTCAACCGGTCCAACGTCTCCGTAGTACGTCAGTTTCGAAAATACCCTCAAAGTGGATTTGCGCAAAGCCATCGTGAACAAAAAGGTGAGGTCTGTCCGTATTTTTCGGATGAAGCCCAAATGCGCGGCGAGCGCTTGAACTCGTCCAACTGTTCATTGCCCCTTTTGGTACTCGAGTTCTCTAAGGAGCTGAACGTGAATTGGTGCCGTCCTTGAATCGACCGAGGCGTTTCCATCCCGCTCGGAAGAATTTCTTGGATTGTCAGGTGTCGTCAGGGTCTCACGATGTCAAAAAGAGCAATTAGCAATTCTAATCGCAAACGAGAAACGTACGGGTCAATGGCGACTGTCCATTCGCTCGTTCAAGTTGTCCGAGGAGTCCCGAAACGAAAAATGGTCTTGCAAGCCAAAAATCCAAGTCACACGTCACTTTTTGTTCTCCACCCAAGTCGCAAAGACCCACAAGTTTTTCCCTCACTTGTTGGACAGTGTTGGGCGGGGCTTCTCTCGCCCCGCAATTGATCCGCTCTTTCCCGTCCGAGTCGGCGGCCGGCTCGGTCCTCCAGGCGGCGCCGCGCCGCAGGGGCGACGAGGACGACGTGGGTAAACTGGGACTCGGGGTTCCGGAGGCGGTGCAGGCGGGAGCGAGGAAGACCGCGTCCAGAGGACCGCAACGTTCGCCGGACAGACTGACGGAGAGGCCGTCGGCTACGTTCGGAACGCCGTTCAGGACTCGGCGATCCGACGCGTACGTCCGTCGGTCGGGGCCGCTTCCAGGCGAGTCCGTCGAGCTGCGGCTCAAGCCGGGAAGCGGGCCAGGGGGGTCCGTGGGGGGCGGACGGAGGGACGCAGGAGTGGCGCGCGAGGGCGGGAGCTGGAAGGGGCGAAGGCGCTGCAACAGGGCCGGCTTGGTGCCGGAGACGGGGAGGCCTCGCTTGCGCAGCTGCTGCCTCAACTCGGACACCTGAGGTGGCCAAAGCGCGCGGGGGGGGGGGGGGGGGGGGGTCATCAGGGGTGGCGCTCGGGATTAACTGCGGATATGACCCATCGGGGTCTGAGATATTTCTGGATTTACGCCATCGCTTTGTCTTACTTTGAGATCAACGAGATTTGCTGGAAGGAGCTCCGGTTTGGGCGCATTGTTTGTGTCCTTTGGCGTGCGCTTGGCGGCGGCGGCGGGTTCACTGGAAGAAAAAAAAATAGATTCTTTGGATTTACTCAACACAAACAGGATTAAATTTTTTCGATAATTGAATCGAAACATCTTCCTGCTTCCGCCTGGTCAATATTGCCCATGGAAAGCAATTGAAACGCCATGAATCCATTTCCAGATCCCCCATTTTATTTTGTTCTGTTCAAATCAAAGGAACCTACTCAAAGAGTATTTGAAGAAAGAAACGGGGGGGGGGGGGGTGGCTTCAAAGCGCTGAGATGATTGGACCCGTCGGGGGCATCGAATGGATTGAAACCGGAGCGTTGCGGTCGTTTTGACGAGAGGTTTCGCCTCTCAGGCCGCATGGGTTCCCGCAACGAGGCTCGGTGAGGCGGTCCTCACCCTGGCGGCATGCCCGAACCAAGCAAAGCTCGCTACGCTAACTCAAGACGCCTGCTCGGATGAGGTCGATCAATCATTTCGACTTGGGGACGCACCGACGCCGAGGACGCTAGCGGTGAGCGTAAACATTCTCCGATACTAACAGGGGAACCGCGTCATTCGCCAACCGTTTGCCCGAAGATACTTTCGGGGAAACGAATGACGACGGCGACAAAATAATGCGAGTGGTCCGCGAACCCATCGGGCGACGACAGAGGTGGCCGCGCAGATTGGCGGCCATCTTGGAATGTGCGTACAAGTCTCAGGAAATGAGCGAAAGCGAATACCTGCACAGCACGCCGACTTGTTCCTGCTCCTGCTCCTGCTGCTGCTGCTGAAGGATTTGCAGCTGGAGAAAGACTTGTTGCTGCTTGAGCAGATGAGAATTGGCGGCGCCTAATGGCTGGGTAGGAGGGCTTTTCTGTTTGGCTCCTCCCTCTTGAAAGACACGACACACACGACACACACACGGCACAGGTAAAACGCAGGTTTCGGGTTTTGACTCCGTTGAGAGCGATTGGCTACCTCCGGGCCCAGACGCCGCCCCTCTCTGGTCGGGAGGAATGTACTGGTGATACTTGAGTTTCTTCATCTTGGGTTTGGTGTCCCGCGGTTTCCGTGAGGGAGCGAGGTGGCCGAGGTTGAAGGCGGCCGTCGGTGAAGAGGAACCGGCAGGACTTGGAGGCCCGGCTGTCTGCGGGGGTTCAAAGCGGGCTCAGTGGAGTCACTCCAAAGCTGGCGCATAGAAAATGTGACGCGGGGGGTGGGGGGACAGGGGGGGGGGTGTCGAGCTGTTTGACGCGTGGAGGTTAAACCCGTCACGGCTCTCCGGATTGACAGCGCGTAGCGTGCGAGTGGGCAAATTCACAGTAATGAATGCGGAACGGCGGTCGGGTGGCGCTGACAAAGCACAAGCGCCAGCGTCTTTGTTCGGGTCAGCGTCTCCATGTAGCCGACTTGGTTGTCATTTCAGATGCTAATTAGCGGGTCAAATGCCGGCTCGAAGTGTACTTCATCCCCACATTATTTCTAAGATCCACTCACACACGTATGATAAGACTTTTCCAGATGCCGGATACGAGCGGCCATTTGGGTTTCCTCCGCAGGGTGTTCGGGCCTCTTCTACTCCCCGTCGAGAGGAGCCAGATGAGGTGTCGACCCAGGACACGACGCTGGAGAGAGACCCTAACCCTAACCCTAACCCTAACCCTAACGCTAACCCTAACCCTAACCCCCAACCCCTAACCTCCAACCCCTAACCCCTAACCCTAACCCCTAACCCCTAACCCTAACCCATAACCCTAACCCATAACCCCTAACCCTAACCCTAACCCTAACCCCTAACCCCTAACCCTAACCCTAACCCCTAACCCTAACCCCTAACTCTAACCCTAACCCTAACCCTAACCCTAACCCTAACCCCTAACCCTAAACCCAAACCCTAACCCCTAACCCTAACCCTAACCCCTAACCCCTAACCCATAACCCATAACCCTAACACCTAACCCTAACCCTAACCCCTAACCCTTACCCCTTACCCCTAACCCCAAACCCTAACCCCTAACCCTAACCCCTAACCCTAACCCCTAACCCTAACCCTAACCCTAACCCATAACCCCTAACCCTAACCCCTAACCCCTAACTCTAACCCTAACCCCTAACCCTACACCCTAACCCCAAACCCTAACCCTAACCCCTAACCCTAACCCCTAACCCATAACCCATAACCCTAACACCTAACCCTAACCCTAACCCCTAACCCCTAACCCTAACCCTAACCCCTAACCCCTAACCCTTACCCCTAACCCCAAACCCTAACCCCTAACCCTAACCCCTAACCCCTAACCCCTAACCCTAACCCATAACCCTAACCCCTAACCCCTAACCCCTAACCCTAAACCCTAACCCGAAACCCTAACCCCTAACCCTAACCCTACCCCCCCTGGAAATAGCTGGAAGAGGGAAGTCCGGGCTTCCCTGCTAAAGCTACTGCCGACCCCCGCGACCCGACGACCCCGGATAAGCGGTAGCAAGTTGATGGATGGATGCGATTTTTCGTTCCCCGCTTTGCATAAACGGATATCAACTCACGGAACAAATCTCAGCATTTAGGCGAACGCCCGTACTTGTGATCAAGACGAGGCCGGCGGAGAGCGCACATCCATCACTGTACCTTTGGCAGCAGGGGCGGGGGCGGGGAAATCAGAAAGATCCCGTTTGGTCGAGCCGCGCCCGCAGTGGAGTTGCTTTGGCACGTGCCCGGCGCTCGGCTGCCCTCGGTTGCCGGGAGCGACGCCGAAGCGGACTGAAAGGGGGGACACGGGCGTCAGTCGGCGCTTCCCTCAAAAGGATTTTGCTTCGTTTCCTTTGAACGCATCCCAGCGGGGAATCCCAAAGCGACTCCGTTGTGGTCTCACCTGAATTAGAAGCGGACCGCGGTTGAGGGGCGGGCCCGCCGATGACGAGTCGCTCAGCAATCGGTCATCGGAGAGCCCCAGCGGCAAATGGAAGGCCGAGGCGTCTTTGGGAGTGAAATGAGTTAATGATCCTCTGTGTATTTTGACAAGAGCTTGTCCCAGACAAGTTAAATGCCCAAAAAAAACGTTTGGAAATGTGCGCGTTTATAATACGACTGGAATATAAGGTGGAAAAGGACAGCCAGAAAACAGAGACGCGCGGAGCAGCTCCGGCAGTTTATTTTGTGTGCATTTGTCCCGGTATCACCTTGCACGCTTGCAGGAGCGACTCCACCAGGGGGCGTCTTTGCATGTCTTCCTGCACCACCGTCAGTTGGACGCTGCGGTCAGGAAGCAGCAAAAAAAAATCAAACCGCTGTGCAAGATTCACTCGGCGGCTCCACGGAAGCGTTCGACTCACCGGAGCTTCACTTTTGTCTTTTTCTTTGTTTTTAGTGGAACTTGTCGACTTCAAGCCTGCGGAAAGAAAAAGGACCAAGGTGAAAGAAACGCTCTCGGGGAAATTCCAAGAGACAGACTTCATATGCAGTGACAAAAATTTTTTTAAAAAACATGCTAATTGTACAAATATGCTTTTTGATAGAAACAGTTCGATTTTTTTTTCCTCAGTCAGCAGATGTCCAAAATCTGAAATAAATCACAACGAGAGACTTTATGAATAACGTTTTTAAAAAAAGATTTCAAAGTCTTTTCACCGACTGGCTGCGAGGAACGATCGCGTTCGATCAACAACTCTCCCAAGATGGTGACTAAGCAGACAAATTAAGTCACAAATGTTCACCGTCGCGCATAAAACCAACCCAAGTCTGCATTGATCTCACTCTGCCTTCGGTTCTGAATCCTCAACTGCAGCACTGAAAGACAAAAAAAAAAAAAAATGAAGAGGGAGTCAAGCATCGGTATCGATTGGCTTGAAGGGCTCCATGAAGAATGACAAGTAAACGGCGCTCCAATCAATGAATCACAGTTGACACAGAAGCAAGACTCGAGCGCCGTTGAAGAAGCCGGCTCATGTTACCTAATGACTTTGGAACGCACGCACACACAAACAGGTGAAGCCAATGATACATTTGAGTGAGACCTTAGCGAGGGGAGGGGGGCGGGGGAGGTGAGGCCTACCCAGGGGTGGGCATTGGAGGCCAGTAACTATTTATTTCTCTATATATCTATTTCAGTCAGACGCCACCCCCCCCCCCCAGCCCCCTTCAGCTGTCCCGGCATTTCATGCAACCCCCACCCCCTCCCTCACGTCATCCTCGCTGGTACTGCCAGAACTGTTCTCGTCCTGTGGACTTTGCACAAGACAAAAGTTGAACAAATGGACCGCAGAGAAATAAAAAGCACCAAAGCCTTTTTGCCTTCAGTTTGATGCCAGCACCAGGAGACCAAGGCACTCCCCCCCCCCCCAAAAAAAAAATAAAAATAAAAATAAAAGGCCTTAAACTCGTTAAAACACACCCAGGACATCTTTGAACACACATAAGCAAGTCACAAATGTGTAGAAAATGTTTCTGAATGTTTGATATGTGCCTTTAAGAGGCGGGGCCTGGTAGGGTGGCATGTGATGTCTGCGTGTGAGTGTCTGAGCGTGGGCAGTGGCTGACAGCAGCTCCTGCAGAAGTCACCAAAAAAAAAAAAAGAAATAATATGAAAAACAGCACTATGTTGCACTTTTTAAAAAAAATAAAAATGCACAATAATGCCCAAATTATTTAAAAACAATGAAATAGACTTTTGCCAACGGACATTGAGCAGCTCCTTCCATTGCGCATACCATGGCCGCCTTTGTCCAGCATCATCCAGACATACAGATCCTGTACCTACTTTACACGGAGACGGTCGCAGCTTCTCAGTAAGCTGCAGTAATAGTATTCATTCCTCGCAGAGGATAAAGAATATATGCCTATGAGTATTGTTATATTATCGGTCCTAATGCGCTACTCTACATGTGTTCAAATATCTTAGAAGGGTTACAATACAGATTCTGTTCGCTCACCTGTCTACGGCTTTTTGCATTGTTTGCTAGCATTAAGCTAAAGGGATTTTTTTTCCTGAGTCGTGGGCTAAGCATGTTTCGAAGCAACACGTGTTGAGCAAAATAAAGCCAATGAGAGGATATGTTCAAAGTGATATTCTGGTCTTGGCATTCACCCCTTATACACGCATGACGGCGCGCGCACACACACAAAGCAGCTGCCAACCTTCCTCCTCCTCCTCCTGCGGCCCCCTTAAACCCTGCCCCCCCCTCCCCCAACCCAGGAATCACGTGTTCCAGCAGGTGTTGCCCCACCTTGGGGACATCCTGAAAGACCATGACGTGATTTCCTCCGCTCGAAAAGACGACAGCTGATAAATTGTGAACTGCTATTGCGTATTCAAAAGGTTGATCGAGGATAGACTAAGTCACCATTAAAGTTTTAGTCAGGTCACAAATCCTGTACTGTAGACCACTTTACATGGAGACCATCGGAGTCTCTCAGTAAGGTGTGATGATATTATTCATTCTTCACAGAAGATAAAGAAGATATGCCCGTGAGCAGTGCTATATTCGTGGCGACTGTATGTGTTCAACTATCTGCTGTTTAAAAAGGTTACAATACAGATGCTATTCGTTAGCCTGTCTATGGCATTTGCCATTGTTTGTTAGCATTAAGCTAAAGGGATTCTCCTGAGGCGTGAGGTAAGCATGATTATAAAATCAACCCGATGAGAGGATATGTTCAAAGTGATATTGTGGGCTCACATATGCCTTCCTCACATTAAAAAAAAGAAAAATATGGCAGGGGCGGGGCCTGTTCCTGTCACTCATCAGAAAGTCGACTGTGGAATTATTCTTGTTTGTCGGGGGCTAACGTCACGCGTCTCTCTCGAGCGTCAAACCACAAAGCCGCGACCGGAGACGACCCCGCGGCTCACTCAATCCGTTCCCCGCCATCGAATCCTTGACGCTATCGCTCACGCGACGCAATCTCCACCTCGCCTTCACCTCCGCATATTCATGCTCATGTAGCCAATGACCCTGCGCTTTGCGAAGGGGGACCTTAAGTGTCCGCCGTGTGGCCGTCTACTTAATTGCTTCCGCTGTCGTGCGCTCACCTGAGCGGAACTTGTTCCGGATGAGGAGCGACCTCTCGGAAGCAAGCAGCGTCATGGCGGCTCCGAAGGGCGACGAGGCACAGAGACACAAGAGGCTCAACGCGGTGTGCGTCCGCCAGGACGAATGCAACCTCTTCTTTGCCTTTTTCCGGGTGTCACTGCGGGGAAGGCGACAACGTGAGAGAGCCAAATGCTCGCAAATCCACTGACGGACACTAAGTGAGATTAATCGAGGCACAGTCTACATCCCCTGTGGACGGCCCGCCATGATCACAATGCGTCAAATTCTAGTCAGGCCGTTACAATCAAAAGACGAGTTTCACAATTTGCAGCGACGTTAGTTCTTTTTTATGGAGATGGAGAAGTCTGTGAGGATTTTGTTGATGTTTTTCGTTCCGAAATGCGATGCTTGTAGCGTGAAAACACCAGTCCACAGATGCTGTCGGTTAGCATGTCAAAGGTGTTTCCGATTAGCATTCAGGAGCAAACCAAAAAGTTGTAAAGTTGTTGTTTGAAATACACGACATGTCATTCACTTTGTTTTATGTGTACTTTGACCTTTGGTTGGGGCATCAAACCGCTTGCTGCCTCTTCTCTGATATCAGAGCGTTGTGTTTTTCTTCTTTTTTTTAAGCTAGCCATGCTTAATCAAAATTTTATTTGTGGATAATTTTGATTAAATTCTGTCAAACATGACACTTTTTTTTCGAGGCTACCTAGCTATGCTAACATAGAACAATTTTAGTGGTGGATAATTTAGCTTAAATTCCCTTTTTTTTTGTTGTTTTTTGCTTTTTTTTTAGGCTAGCTAGCTAAGCTAACTCGGTCAAATTAGCTTGGCAGATGATTTTGTTCAAATTCAGTAAATATTCCAAATGTTTTTTTTTTTTAATTTTCAAGACTAGTCTTAGCAGCAAAGTTAACCCCCCCCCCCCCCTCAAAACATTTACTGGCCACTAGCGCATTATTCTTCTCTCAAACAACAAAGACGTGAGCGTGGCGCTAGGACAGTCGAAGAGGAGCAAAGAGCGGGCTGCCAATGAAGGAGGAAAATACTTACAGGAAGGCGAGGAGAGAAGCTGAGCGGCCCCTCGGGGTGGTGGTCCAACTGGACTTGATTTGAGATGAAATTGAAGAGAAGAGAAGAAAGCAACGAGGTGGCCGAGTGTTTTAATGGCAAGTTCCTTCTTTCATGTTTCTTTTCATGTCCGCCCTTTTCATCGCCGCTTTATTTCTGAACCGCCGCGTCCTTCTTTTTCTGTCCGTCTGCCGTTCTTCAGCCAACTCAGCCAGTCGCCTCCTCTCGCTCTGCGCCCCCCCACCCCCACCACCTCCCACCCTCTCTGGCTGCCCCAAAGCATCATGGGTCGCGGGTGCCAACTGGGAGAGACTGTCAAACCCTCCCCCCCCGCCCCCCCACCGCCGCGGCCTTGCCCACCCCGCCATGTCTCCCGGCTCACAACCTCACCCCTGACATCTGCCCCCCCCCTCTCCCTTTTTTTTGTTTTTGTACAACAATTCCTTCAGGTTTTTTTGGGGGGGGGGGTTGGCAACTTTTTCGCATGAATGTCTGTCGCTCACCGTCAGTGTATCATGTGATCCGCGGACACCTGGGCCCAAAAGACCTTTTTATTAGCGCGGGGCCAACGGGGAGCATTTTTGGACCCGCTTCAAACGGTTCAAGTGCAGCAAGGCTCCTCATATGCTTGCCTTCGGGATGCCTCTGGGTCACCCCTCCGCAAGTGATTTACTGCCGTGTGCGCGTGTCATACGCCACTGAGACTCTTGTGGCGCGAGTGAACGAAATCAGCAATATTTTATCTTCTTGTCCAAAGTGTGTGTGTGTGTGTGTGTGTGGCATACACAGCCTATACTCTTACAGCTACAGCAAAGCTACTGAACTAAACTAACCATGCTTTAGCTTGGCCAAAGAACGGACACTGCACACTCTGTGTTCCGTGTGTGTGTGTGTGTGTGTGTGTGTGTGCCATAAGACACGGTCCAACATGTGACTTCATAAATTCTGATATTTAAAGGTGTTTATAGGCTAACACCACCACCTTGTGTATCCCTGATTTTTTGCAGAGCTGTATGTCATTTGGAAAGGGTGGTCCCCGAATGGTGATGAACTAAAAAGTGGTCCCCACAAATCACATAAACCGGTCTCTGTGTGTGTGTGTGTGTGTTGCATTAGGCCTGGTAAAGTGGGGGAAGTGAGGATGTGGCATGAGCACCTGTTCCTCCACTTTGATGGACGGGCCTGTGTGTGCTGGTTCAGCAGGCCGCGGCAAAGGGGGCCGGGGAGGGCGGGGGGGCGGGGGGGGCTGTAAAAGAAGGCAGAGGACAGGAGGTGGAAGCGGCGCTTCGGTTTGTGGATGATGAGGCACGGCGACGCTTTGAAGTGGCAGTGTGGGAGCAAAGTCGTAATGACGGACACGGTGTGGGAGCGTGACAAGAGGGGCTGATGGGAAAACCGCAGCGGGGGAGTCGGAGTAGGGTATGGAAAAAAAAAATTAAATACGGTGGCGCTTTGAGTTCCGAGTCTTTCGTTAAACGAGCTTTCGAGTCATGTGAAAGCCTTTTTCTTCCCCACCACAAGGAATTGAAATCTAATGAATCGGCTGGATGCGCGCATTTGGGCCAAGTCCGCGGCAAAATAAACAAGACGGTTATTGCTCAGCGACCCGCCCACAGTTTAGCCAATTAACAGCTAGTCATGTCGCCATTCGATTGCACGTAGCAGAAACCGCCGGTGGGCGCAAAATGTTTGACTTACTCTGATGCGGGGCGAGCCACGCTGCCATTCGATCCAGCGGCGCTTGTCCTCATTAGGGTGGTAGGTGAGCTGGAGGCTATCCCAGCTAGCTTTGGCAAGAGGCGGGGTACACCCTGTACTGGTCGCCGGCCAATCGCAAGTCACACGTGGAACAACTTGGAGCCTTCAATGGAACAAGCTTGCAAGTTTTTAGAATGGCAAAAAAAAAAAATAATACTAGTTTTGTTTTTCATAGCAGTAATCAAGAAGGGAACACTGGATTGGTCACTTCCTGTTGCCATGGAGCAAAATGAAACATGCATCAAAAAGCTTTGATTTCATTTGCCATTTGAAATGAACCTTGTACGTTTTCCACCCGAAGGAGGTTCGCCTCCGACATCTTTTCACACACGTCATTTCCAGTAAAAGTGATTGGAATTGCTTGTTAGCTGCGGTTGGACTGCCTCTGCGGTCAACACCTGCCAGCGTCCATCTTTGCTCCCACAAAACCACTCCCCTCGGTGTTAATCCTGCTCTGAAGCCTCGCGTGATGTTAACCTTTTCTTTGGCGCAATATCAGATTTCTCAGTGTGTGCTCCCTGCGGCAAAACGCGCAGCCTGTAGAACGAGGCCGCGGAGAAAATGTGCTATGTTAATCGATCACTTGTATTTTAATGTATCATTTTTATGTATTATTATGAGTATTTATAGATGACAAAATTGTGCAGGCGCTGAATATGGTGAGCGAGCCTGCTGAGAAGTTGAGCAAGAACGGCTCCAAAACCATCGCTGAGATAAGAGCTCCCCCACGTGGACACAAATGAGCACTACAGTTTCGTTTGAATTGACATCCGTCATCCATAATTCTTAACTCATTCACTCCCAAAGACGTTTTTAAACATCTTATTCGGACTTGGTCCAGAATTGGCTGGTACTGAATGAGATTAATCATTAAAAATATAGATCATGAGGAAATACAGCAGTGGTCGAAGCAGTAACATACAGTGCGAACTGTTATGCTAATGCTGATGCTAATGTTATGTTATGCTAATGAATGCTAATTATTATTAGCATTTTTATATGACCAAACATGGCCGCAAAGTGACGTATTCTAAGAAAACGTACTCTGTAAATAACACGAATTGGATTTTTGGGCTGGCTAAAACAGTCGTTTCTTCTTCGGCTGATGCTAATGTTATGTTATGCTAATGAATGCTAATTATTATTAGCATTTTTATATGACCAAACATGGCCGCAAAGTGACGTATTCTAAGAAAACGTACTCTGTAAACAACACGAATTGGATTTTTGGGCTGGCTAAAACAGTCGTTTCTTCTTCGGCTGACTATTATAATTACGGTGAAGTCACCGAAGGACCGGACATTTTTATGATTCGGATTATTGTTGCTCCTATTGTTGCGGTTATCATTACAAGTATCACACTGAGCTTGGCAAAGGAACTCATGAGTGGCGGCTGTCGGAGCAGCACTGTTTTTGGTGCATTATGATTAGTCATCTAGCCATGGGGCAGAAGATCACTTTTCTTCTTCATGTATTCGAGAACATCATTAGCGGGCGCGGAGAAGTCACAGTACACACTATTGGAATGATGTAAGTTGTTGGATGGTTGACAAATATAATGGTGGCATGCTACAATAAAGTGAGCCCACAAAACCTCAACAGATTCAATTAAATCTTACATTTTAGCGCGTGCCCGCACGCACAAGCGCAATCTATTCTCAGAGCTTATTCCAATCTTTGCAAACACACCTGCCTCTCCTCCCAGCGTCCCTCTAAAAAAAAAGTCTGTTTACCAACGTAGAATGAAGCCAAAGCTTAACGCCTTCCTCTCAATGGGGCAGCCCATAAGGACCAAGTGGGGTCATTTGAGCGATGAAAAAGTATTTCATCACGACTCGGGAGCTTGTGCGGCGTTCGAGGAGCCTCTGCAGACCGACTGAGTGGAGAAGACGAGTCGAAAGAATACAAAAGAGGAGAAATGTTATCGCACAGGAACAACCAAAGCGTCTTTGCGGGCGCCGTTTAGACTGCGAATGAGCCTTGAGATTCTTTTTTTGATATTGTGTGAACACGCCACCCCCCCCCCCCCAAAAAAAATGGGCAAAGACTTGGTTAGAAGTTGTCAAGCTGTATTAAATACAATTGAATATACTTCACAAATAATTAAACTGATATTTTTTTTGTGTGTGTGTATATATATATATATATATATATATATATATATATATATATATATATATTGTATTGTATACATATATAGATATATATATATATATAGAGAGAGAGAGAGAGAGAGAGAGAGATCTGTGTTGGAATAACTCATTTGGTCTTGAAATATATGTATTAAATACATCAAATTAGCCAGCAACAAAATATAGAAAGCTTTCTTTTTCTTTTTTTTTTTTCAATTCACCACATAAAAAGGTGAATATTGTGCTAAACAAAATAAGTGCAAATGACTCACAGTGTTTCTGTTAAGAAATACAGATTCCACTACAAGGTAGTGCAGCGTCTCCTTGTTTAACACAAGGAGATGCTGAGAAGAGTTTAAGGTGGGGTTTTTTTGTATTGTTTTTTTTTTAAGCACTTGAAGGTCTCATCATTGATTGTGCGGGAATGTAATTGCATGGAAATAATTGACAACAAAATCGCCATTTCAATATTGCGCTGCCAAAATCAGCTACAAAGCTCATGATTATGAGTATTTGTTGCCCATTAAAGTCCCTTTGAAGTGAAAATAAATAGCGACACACCACATGGAAGATTGATGGTAAGACTACTGCCAAATGCGAAGGATGACATAAATCAGAAAGTACATGAAATGATGAAAAATTAAGGCGTTCTCTCCACTCCTGAATGCCGGGTGCCATGTTCTCTTCACGAGTTAGAACCACGCCCACTCAATTGTCAATCAAATACCGCTACTACCAACTGGAGCCATGGATGCCAAATGATGGATGAGCATCATTCTTATGCCAAAAATCCCTCCAGTAGTTGGATGAATCTTAACGGGTCATTGCAACAACGAGGCGCTCTACAGCGGCCACGACGGCGCAAAACCACCTTCTCCCTACACTGGCCGTCACGTGGGGGACTTTAAAAAGAAATTTACCTCGCCTTCTCCGCATCGTGCGCAAACTTGTGGCTGACTATGAGGCACTCGAAAGCAACCACGGCAATTAACTGAAAGGAAGATGCAATTTTCGGGTGGACGTGTAGCTGGCTCACCTGCTGAGGCGAAACAAAGGCGCTCAAGTTCTTACCTATTAGGGGACGGGTGATTCCTGACAAATCACAAAGTGTATCAGGCACCGTTTTGGCCCCGCCCCAAAAACGAGTAAAAGTGAAATGATGAAAAAAAATGTGTGTCGTGCTCTCCGCAATCCAACGAAGCCTAATGGATTTCGAAACAAATCTCCGAAATCACTTTACGGGGTCTTTAAATGCAACGAGGATAGCATTCATTCATAAAAATAAAGTCGCTTTCAAAACATAAATAGGAATATTGCAAGTGCTCCCGTCTTTGTCCGTCTGGGACATTTTTAAGTCTCCGTTTCGGAATCAGAGTTTTCGAGATGAGACACGGTGGAGCTGTACCATTCAGCAGGCTCCTCCTCTTCTTCATGACGACCGCCGCCGCCGCCGCCGCCGCGGTCGCTGAGCATTTCCACGGCCACTTGGTGGAAGGGGTGCTTGCGCTTGGTGTGGCGTCGCAGCGTGTTGCGCTCGGCGAAGCGCGTGTGGCAAAGTTGGCACTGGTAGGGTTTCTCGCCCGTGTGAACCCGTTGGTGGCGCTGGAGCTCGCCGGCCTCCCTGAAGCGTTTGGCACAGATGGGACACACGAAGTTCCTCTGACCCGTGTGGATGTGCTTGTGTCTCTGGCGGAGCGAATCAAGGACAAAGAAATATGTTTTTAATCGCAGCCAAATTCCGGTCCAGTGGTAGCTTGAATTACAGGATGGGTTGAAATTGATTCCGCGACCAAGCTAACGCAAAGCATCAGAACTGAAGCTATATTGGCAACAACGCTAAACTGCCCAGTTGAGATTTGTTAAACTGGCTGACCCCCCACCCCCCAAAAAAATAATAAAAAAATAAAACAGTAGATTAACCTCAGCGCTATGGTAACGGCCGAAACACATTTCGAAACACAGCCGCTAGTCATAGAGGAGAACCACAGAGCATGGTTGAGAGCACGGCTGGCAAGCTAATGCTAAAAGCTAACGCAAGATTGTTCAACTGGTTCAACTGTGAACACCACAAAAATATCAAATGGTTTTGTACGTTAACCACATGCTGTTTTGTTGAGGAGGAAGAGGAAATCGACAGCAGAGTTCATGACTTTTAAAACGAAACATTAAAGGCTGAAATAACTGCGCTGATAATCGCGTTTCTGAAACGCGGTTTCGATAGCATCTCGCTGGTCATTAGGTTCGCTCGACGGAAGTTGAGCGGCACTGTGTTAGTTTCAATCAATCGGTCGCTCAAAACCTCGTACGTGACCAGGAAATGAAACCCACTCGGACGGAGGTCTCTTTTACGAGGATTTGTCTGCGCGATTTGAGTCGAGCTAACAGGTTTGTCGTTAGCTGATTTCACCAAATTGTAAACATCAAGTCAACGTGTTCACGTCTATGGGTACTTTTGGGGCCTCGGTAGCGCAAACGTACGGTTTGAATCCTGGCCTCGACGAGGTCACGCTTCCTGAGGAACGGCGGCGTTAGCTCAGCACTGACCTGCAGATGGCTGGAGCGCTTAAAGGCTTTGCCGCACTGCTGGCAAACGTGAGGCTTCTTCTGTGAGTGCGTGATGGCGTGGCGCTCTAGGTCCGAGAGGTAAAAGAAGATCCGTGGGCAGAGTTGACAGTAGAGCACCCGCCGGGCAGAAGGGTCGTTGGGGGACTCCGTGGGAGAAAGAGAGTCCGCTGGGTCCAGCGGGTCCAGGGGATCCAGGGGGTCCATGGGCTCCAGTTTCGGTGCCAAGGGAGGAACGGCGGCACTGGAAAAGTACATGTGGTCGTCCAGAGGTAAATGTTCAGAGTCCGCCAAGGGGTCGGGGTCTATCGATCGGGTGTCTGAGGGGTCGGGCGTCAAAGTAGCAGCAGCTGTTCTTAAAGACGATGGCTTATCGCTCTCATCGGAGACCTGCTCGGTCGGTATGGCTTCAGTTCCAACAGGCGAGGCGACGTGACTAGGAAGGAGCGAAGAGGAAACGGGGGCCAGATTAGGGGCCAGGATTCCGCCGGATCCCCCCGATAGGATCACAGTGGGGTTGTTGTTTAGGCCCAATCCCGTGACGGGGCACGACAAGGTGCTACCGGAAGCCAGGGGAAGGGAAAGCTGGGACAGTTGACCGGTGGCGGGGTTCAGGATGGCGATCGGGGTGGAGGTGGAACCACTGGAGGAGAGGAGGAGGAACATTGGGCCGGAAGCATCGGCGGCGACGGGGGCGGCGGACAGAGGAAGAGAAAAACTCAGTGGAGCAGAGGGGAGCAGAATGGGAGCCCCGGAGGAAGGCGTGCTAAGAATCTGGATGGGCTGGTTGGGGATGGCTTGTCCGCAGCCGTCGGAGGGATTCCTATCCAAACCAGTCAAGACTTGCGGCGTCTCGGAAACCCGCGAAGGCATCGGATCACCGCAAGGTGCATCGAGTGCATCGGCCAAACTTTGGCTGAGGTCCGAAACTGCTGCGTCGGGCACCCGCAAGGCCCCTTGGTTCTCAAGCGGGCCCTCGGAGACGCCGACGTCCACTTGCGGCACCCTGAGTCCGTCCGGACTGAGCGTGTACGGAATGCCCTGGTCGTCGATGAGAAGGAGGTCCCGGGTAATGACAGATGTCGGGTAAAAGGAAAGCGGTTCCACTTCGTCCTCCTCAACCACATCCCGGTCTCCCTCGCCCTCGTATTCGTCCACCTCCATAATCAGCAAGCCGTCGCACGGGTCCAGAAAGCGTGCGTGCCTGGGCTCTCGGCTCTCTCTTTTCTTGGGTAGACTCAGGTCCAGCGGCTCGCTTTGCTCCTCCGCCCGGGCAAAGTCCTTCAGACGGTCTTCGACTCGTCTCTCGAAAGGTTCTTTCTTCGCTCCCTGACCCACGAACTCCACGCCACTGGCCGTATGCGATTCTTTTAGGCTTTCTGAGAAATCCGAGCGGACGGTCCCTGCGAGCAAAACATCGCCACTAGCGTGCGTCCCTGCCGTGAGCTCGACTCGCTGGTCCTCGGTCTTGACCGTAGATATTTGGTTTGGTTTTTGTGCACTACTGAAAGGCCAGTCTTTGGTGGGTCCGGCGGCCGAGTCGGCGTTGGGCGTTTGGCGCGGAGGGGAAACCACAATTTGGTTTCTGATTGGTTGCCTCGACCCATGAGTCTCTCTCAATTCCTGGGGGGCGGACTCACAAGAACCGTCCTCCGCTGGCTTTCTCACGTTGATTGACAGAGCATCCTGGTTGACGGGGCGCACCCAGAGGCTACCTGCCCCGATCGCCTCGGAACCTGTCCCCTGCGGCTCCGTCTTTGGCTCCGATCGCAGCAGTTCGTGCGATTGTGCGCCCGGGCTGCCACGTGGGCCCTCCGGGCTGCCTCTCGGCGGGACTGTAGCCAGCTGACCATCCATTTTGGGTCACACCCATTTAGACATCTTGAATTTAAGAGCATAACAACGCGTTAGAGAGTCAAACGAGCACAGCAAAAACAAAAATATCAAATAAGTGTGCGCAGGGGGCCTCGGGTGGGGGTCCTCATGTCTTGAGAATAGAAGACTGCTCGGTTTAAGAGAGGTCTGACGTACAACATTTCAAGGGTAGGAATGGCACATAACTCGTTTGCACGATAGGTAAGATTATGTCTTGACTATTTCATATTTATGTCCAAGAAGTTACTTTGACTGAATAATTGCATCAGCATATGTTCGATAAGGACGCAATGTAAGAATGCAGTAGGCAAACCGCAATACGTTACTACTGCGCTAGCTAGCGTAGGTTAGCGACAGATGACTACACAGCGTAAAGGCCTTTTCACACTGCACTTAGCGACAAGCAGTGCGCGGTCACCAACCCAAGCGCTTGTCAATGTGCTCCGTGGGCACACGCGGTGCGACAGGCCCTTAAATTAAGAATGTTCAAGAGCCCTGGAATTGTATTTCTTGCTAATAGTTACTCTCACTATGACTTTACAAATGCATTAGCTGACTAGACTACAGCGCAGCGTGAAAATGACATGGTCACGTGGCACAAAGTCACGCTCAGTTACTCTATACTGTTTATCATCTCAGTATTTTATAAATATAAACAAAATGGGGATTTAGGAGAAAATGTGACGTTACTACAGCGTTAGCATAGGTTTGTGTGGCATATTTGATTCCCACCGTAGTCTACTGTTTTGCGGTTTTAATTATTACTATTGATATTTTCTGTCCAGTACAGAGATCTGACTCTTGTGGATATGCTCTGGCGCGTTCCGACTTACATACAGGTTGCGCTTAACGTCGCCGCCGTAGCAAGGCAACTCCGTCGTAAACCGAGGAGGAACGTATGTGGGTCAAGTTCAGTGAGCGAGATGCTAATGAAGCGGTCACGTGACCTCCCTAAACTCCGCGACGTCCTATCAAATGTGACGTTCACTGACACTCTGTTAAATTATGAAACACGTTGAAAAACAAATCTTAAATGGCTCGCGTGTGGGTGTAGCCGAAGCACACTGCACGTCGTCTCTCCTACTTCCTCATCGAAACGCGCCGTGGGAACGACATGATTATCAGAAGACGTGTTAGTGGCTCCGGCCGTGTCGCGAAAAAAAAAAAAAAGAGAAGAAGGCTATGAAAGAGACGAGGCGGACAGTAGGACGCCATTATGCACAGTCCAAGGTGCGAGCTGTCAGTGCGCCGTGACGAGCGTTCGAACCCGCGACGTCGCCAGCCGGCACACTGACGCGTCGTTCCGACAGCCGAGAAGCATGCGCACGAGAGTTATATTTACAGCTTATGCGTGCAGGAAGGGAGACCGCCGCACCGCTGCTTAGTGCTTCCTCCTCGAACCTCCAGCCAGCCATTTTCGAAGCCGAGGGTCCGAGCGCGAGCAGGACAAAACTTTACGGCCGCGCCCCCGAACGCCTCGCGGCTGCTGACGACGACCGGGCAACGCTTTGAAAATGCCAATTTTTTTTTAATCTTTGTAAAAAAAAAAAAAGAAAATTGAAAGTGTGCTCCACCCATACGCAGCCGCCGTGCTATGAAGGGACTGGCTTACCCGAGCCGCGCACACTTCCGGAGGACCAAATATGTCTGAGCTGCGCGCAGGGTGATGCTGGCTGGGGCTCGGCGAGGGAGGGGTCAGGGGGAGTTGCTATGGCGGAGCAGCCTACCGGGTCCGAGCAACGGCCATGCTCAGCCTATTAGGCATTTAGGCTGCCGTGGAACCTGCAGCCTGCAGGCTCCCCGCAACCGCTGGAGAGGTCGGAGACGTTTTATTTAAGTCTGATGACATCCAGCTCGAGTATGGAGTCACACTTCCTGTACTCTCTCTGCTTGAATGGTGTTTTATTTAAAGAGAGTCAATGGAAGGAGTGCAATGTAGTCAAAAGTGGGGTGTGTGCCACACCACGCGTGCCAGCAACCGGTTCAGGGTGTCCCCCGTCTACTGCCCGAGGACAGCTAGGATAGGCTCCAGCACGCCCCGCGACCCTTGTGGGGATACATTGTTTGTGTTTATATTTATATATATATATATAAACCACTAATCCATCTCTTAATTGTCACAATTAGTCCCAATTCTGTACAACAAAACACAACATGCCATGTAAATTACAGGGAGTGGTTCAGAATCAATATTAATGTGAAAAAGTCAAGAGCTCACCTTGGTCAGAAGAAAAAAAAAAGAGTCAGGGGGGAATTCTAGTCCATATTGACTTTATTTCAAATCACTCCAGTCACTAAAAAAAAAAAAAAACTACAAAAATTTATCAAATATTTGATGTGTCCCGCGTCGAGCAGAGAAGAAGAAAGCTCACCGACAGGAGCTGCTACGGTGTAGCTAGCATAGCGAAGAATGTGTGAGATGTAGTCTCGTGCGTTCGTTTCTTTTTTTTTTTCTTCTTTTTTTTAAATAAATCAAAATATTACTTTCACCATGTTGCTTCTATTTATTTCATGTGTTTTGTCATTTTATGTTTGACTTTTGTCTTGAGTTTCATGTTTTTAATGTATTTATTTCTTTGCCTATGTAAAGCACTATGGATTTGCTTGTAATATAAATGGTGCTATACAAATTGCCCTCACCCCCCTATCTCGTGAACGCAGATTTTTCTATTTCTGGGTGTACCTAATGAAATATCCACTCGGTGTATGCGTAACCATGGGGTCACGGTGATTGCTATTTACAATAAATCGCAGGATCATTACCGGATAGGTTTGGTGTTTTGTATAAAAGGGGGATTAGTTGCAATTTAAAAACAAACTTGTTGTCATATTTGTTCAAACAGTCATTATGACTTGACATGAGTGCATGATGAAAATGAGCTGAGGGAGGAAAAAAAAGTTGTCTTCAGGACCCATCCAAAGCCTCGAATTATTTTGTACTGTGTCTGGCAAAAAAAAAAAAAACATGCACTCGTGGATGATTTTTGACAGGTCATATTAATTTTGTGGTACTGTCAAAACATAATTGTTTTAAGAAATATTACAAACAGTGTGTGTGTGTGTGTGTGTGTGTAATTCCAAACTTCCCTTCTGGAAGAGATGGGTGCAAATTGTCAGATCAGGGCTCACACCATACGCCAGGAGTCCCGGACCAGTTAGTTTTTCCCTCTGATCCACAGCAACAGTAGGCGTTGACGGCCTTATGTGTCACGAGTGCGCTACGAGATCAGAAGGTCCCCACGTCGGCGTCGGCGCACGCTTCAATCTCGGAGACCAGCCGGTGAGGGAAGAGTTGAAATTGCAGCCAGGTGGGCTCTGCGAATCAAACACGGGCTCAGGCAAATCACGGCAGCAGCAACCTCGAACCATCGACAACCGGGGTCCGGTTGAGAAGAAGCGAGAGCGCGTGAGATGCACGCGGACGCCCTACCGAGGTAGCAGGCCGGCGGCTGCAGCTGGCCGTCGAAGCACGTCCGCGAGGCGCTGAAGCTGCACTGCTTGTGAGGGTGTTTGCAGTAGAACGTCACGTTCACTCCGTGAGGGACCATCGCGTCTGTGATGTCGGAAGGCCACCGCTTGGCGCCGTCAATCATCACGCGGCTTCTCGTGGCAGGGATGGGGCAGCGGGCTGGCAAAAGCAGACATTTGTGATGTATTATTATTATTATTATTAGCCTGCTCATTTGAATCACTTGTGTTGGAGGACATCATCTAAACCAGGCATGTCCAAAGTCCGGCCCGCGGGCCAAATCCGGCCCGCGGTCGAATTTCATCCGGCCCTCGGCCCCTGTCATAAAATCAGTGCCGTCTGGCCCGCAGGTTGGGCGCAATGGAACACGTGTTGCATTGACTGAGGTCTCGTAGACTGGGGAGTGATGTTTCATAGACTACTGCTTCCCTCTAGTGGCTAAATGAGTAATAGCATTCACTAAATGAGTAATAGCATTTAGACACTAGAGGGCATCACTCACGAGTTAACAAGACATCACTCCGTGTTTAGATTGACTGATATGTCATATTTCAAATGATCCTTACTGGCTTACTAAAATTTGTTGAACAATATTGTTGTCAGCCAAGGTCGGCCCCCCGACATTTTACCACATAAAATCTGGCCCCCTTGGCAAAAAGTTTGGACACCATGATCTAAACCATCCCAGATCGGGGCCCCGGAGGACCGGAATTGGTGACCCCCTACGATACGTCACCCCCACCCCCCCACCCCCATCACACTCGGCACGTCACTCACCTCTGCAGGATGGGGGCGCCGCGCTCCAGCTGCCGCTAGACAAACAGGTGACCTTCTGCGGTCCATCCAGGTGGAAGTTTTTCTTACAGAGGTAATGGATGTCAAAGCCCACCTCGTACTCCGTCTTCTGCACGGCCACCACGTAGCCCTCCGCCACCTCGCGAGGAGGCTCACAGTACACCTCTGACCCGTGCGCACAAAGACATTTTTGGTGGTTCGTACCGGGCAGTCACCAACATGATCAACAAAAACTCGTGTTTTATTCCATCAAAATCTTTTTCATTCTCGAATATTTCTCTATTGAACACTCTAAATTGTCCCTAGGTGTGAGTGTGAGTGTGAATGGTTGTTCGTCTCTGTGTGCCCTGCGATTGGCTGGCAACCGATTCAGGGTGTCCCCCGCCTACTGCCCGGAGACAGCTGGGATAGGCTCCAGCACCCCCCGCGACCCTAGTGAGGATCAAGCGGTTAGGAAAATGAATGAATGAATATTTCTCTATGAATGTCTCTAATATTAGAAATTCATGACCCAGCAATAATAAAAAGAATCAAATACATGAATAGATTTGTCACACGTGATGGGTCAGATGAGACGAGACTGCATGATGCAGTTCTTTTCATAATGAGCGCAGTGTCATATGCCACCGCTAGAGGGCAGTAAAGCTCTGTGAAACTGACGGCGTCGGGGAGAAAGGCCGACGTTTGGAAGCTTTGCGTTTCCGGTTACGTTGAAAAATCATCATCTTCATCATCATACGATGCCATCGGGCCAGCGTGCACGTGGAGGAGGAAATAAAAGGTGAAAAGCAAACAAACATGGCTGGTGTTCCCATGCGCTGCTCACTTACTTTTACAGATGGGGTGCGGATACTGCCAGGTTTGATTGTCCCGACAGTAATTCTCACTGCTTCCGACTATGTCGACCCTGTGCGGGGAAGAGAGAGAGCGGCGGGCAGATGGCTGGTGAGTGACATGTGACGGCCGGGATAGGCGTCAAAACATGAACAGAGGGCGGGGGATGGGGGAGGGGGGGTGTCTAAAGGTGTGAATGATTCCGTTTCCGCAGCATCCCCTTTCATTTCCGTGTGGCTCACATCCACATCATCTTTCTGCTGTGGATATGAGTCAGTGCGGAAGGGAGGCCATTCAACATGAGCCTGCAAGCATGACTCCTTTCGCTCAATGGAGGGAGAGAACGAGCCGGCACACGTCACTCTGGCAAAATTGGACTTCGGGGCCCTTTATTTCTGCCAAGAGGACAGATTTTTGTCAGCTGTTCAATTTCCACTTGAAGGACTATAATGGGTTTAATTCAATCGAATTTATGAGAAAAAAACTAAGAATAATAACCAGTAAGAGCAAACTTGTTTTGATTTGCACAACATGCATGCATCGAACAAAATCTGAAAGATTACATGAAAACGCATTGCAAAACAAAGTTAAATACAACCGAACTCCGTTATAAAATCTATAATACTGTAGTCTATAAAACCATACGGAAATGAGACATATCTCAATATTATTTAAAGATTTTTTTTTTGGGCCACATTTTTTCAGTGGACATTGTGCCGCTCCTTCTGGAGTGTGCGCCTTGGCCACCTGGGGGCAGTATAATACAGATATACCGTCCATCCGAGCAGTCATCTGACTCGTTCTTCACAGAGGCTAACAAGTATATGCCCACCAGTGTTTTATGATCCGTTTCGGATAAAGACGAATAAAAGCTGCTGCCCGGGGCTTCGTAGTGTTTACGGGTGCTAACTTCTCTTCTGACTCCACTCCTGACCCCCCCGCCAAAAAAAAAAGGGCATGACTGCCATTCATCAGCCATCAAGCGGCTCGCTCTCAAACACCTCATCCCTTCTTCTTCTTCTTCTTCACGCTCTGTCACTTCCTCCACATCCACCCCCGAAGCACTTCAGGTTCACACGCATCTGCAGCCTACTCACATACTCAACGCAGCCTGAAAGCCATTCTTTTCTTCCCTCCTCCCCCCTCCAGCCGAGCTCACTCACCCTGACAGGCAGCTGTAGCGGATGGCCGTTCCTACGGCGGCGGTGCCCACGATGGCGAAGGCGCTCGTCACCTCCCGAGGAAGGAGGCACGTCGGCGACGGCGGGCTCGGTGCAGGGAGAGCAGATTCTGGAAGAGCGCATCCATCAATTCGTTCATTTAAGACTGACAAGCGATGGAGCGTGACTTATGAGGCCTAGATTTTTCATCACAATTTTTAAATGAATTTTTAAAATTTTAAAATTTTTAAACTTTAGATTGACATTATATATGTCGCAGGTTTTTTTTCATAGTTTGTCCGGGGGGGAGTGAGACTTATGTGTGAAATAATAAACACATTCGATCATTTGACATGTTATTTTCACATCAGACCGCAAGAGGGGGCTCTAGGCCTGTGTTGACGATTGCCACATTGAAAAAAAAAAACGATGACTGACGTCAGCGAAGTAAAAGAGGAAGCACCGTCCGTCTCTTCTACCTCCGAAGTTGGCAGAGTTTGCTTAAAAGTGACACCGAGATGAAGATTTCATTGGATTTAGTGATTTGGAATGACACTGATGGTTTGGTCAACTTGTTCGCATCATCATTATGCTACAGTTATCGAAATAACTCTTAATATGTTACGTGAACATTCCAGGCAACATTCTCAGTTCATTGTTTATGCGTCATGTAGCATTAGCATACGATACTCTTATTCAGTCTGTTGTTTTATTTGCCTTCAAAGATGACATGGCTGTTCTTGGTGTTGGATTTTATCACATAAATTTCCCTCCAAAATGCGACTTATGTATGATTTTTTTTGGTCTTCTTTATTATGCATTTTATGGCTGGTGCGACTAATAGTCCGGAAAATACCGTAAATTCGTATTACGGTTGTGCTTGTTATTATAATTTACGTGTTCAGACACAAACAATCTGAGAGTGAGGTCACAAATGGAGAAATGAACCCCATTAAAAAAAAAAAAAAAAAAAGGACGGTGGCAACAACGTTGGCGGGACTTTCAACGCAGATGAGGCTGAAGCACTTCGAGTACGAGGCCAACGGTCACGCATTAATGGAGGGTCTTGTTCTATAGAAGCCGCCGCCGCCGTTCTTAGGTAACACGTTAGAGCACCTTCTCCACAAGAGCGTCGTTCTGTAACGGCGCGCATTGTTGGCTCCTGGAAAACTTTCGAGTGCATATAAAAAAGATCAAGAGGCTGCGCAGGTTGCTCAAGGGGAGCGCCATCAAACGCCGGGCTGGCCTTAGAGGGAGGGGGGGAGGGGGGCATCTCTAAGAATGGAAGTGAGGGTGGTTGGCTGCGAATAAGAGCCTGGAGCTCAAGTTCACTGTTGCTGCCTCCCACACACACACACACAGCAGCACCAAAGCGCAACGGAGCAGGTGTATCATCACAGTCACTCGACAAAGCAAAGCTACATGATGGAGCAACCGGCGCATCGATGCACAGAGACTAAAAGACGCCGCATAGTCAGAGGTGACTGAAGTATCGACAAAACGTATTTCGGTCCGACTCATACAGATACTTTGAGTAGTGATTGAATGCGACCGGCCTCGCTTCACAACAGGCAGCACTTGGACAGAACTGTCACGAGAAGAACGAGCTAGCATTAGCGCAGCGTTAAGGCTATCCAAAACACGTTGCCATTGCTTTGCTAACATCGTAGCCAAATAATACTAAAATAGCTCATGAGCTAACGCGTGTTTTTTTCGCATTAGAGTGCTTTTGAAGGCCGGCACGAGACGCCCTCGCCATATATGTAGAAAGAAAACTCGATCAATCAAAGAAGCTGAGCCGCTTCACAACAGGCAGCACTTGGACAGAACCGTCACGAGAAGAACGAGCTAGCATTAGCGCAGCGTTAAGGCTATCCAAAACACGTTGCCATTGCTTTGCTAACATCGTAGCCAAATAATACTAAAATAGCTCATGAGCTAACGCGTGTTTTTTTCGCATTAGAGTACTTTTGAAGGCTGGCACGAGACGCACTCGCCATATATGTAGAAAGAAAACTCGATCAATCAAAGAAGCTGAGCCGCTTCACAACAGGCAGCACTTGGACAGAACTGTCACGAGAAGAGCGAGCTAGCATTAGCGCAGCGTTAAGGCTATCCAAAACACGTTGCCATTGCTTTGTTAACATCGTAGCCAAATAATAGTAAAATAGCTCATGAGCTAACGCGTGTTTTTTCGCATTAGAGTGCTTTTGAAGGCTAGCACGAGACGCACTCGCCATATATGCGGAAATAAAACTAGATCAATCAAAGAAGCTGAGCCGCTTCACAACAGGCAGCACTTGGACAGAACTGTCACGAGAAGAACGAGCTAGCATTAGCGCAGCGTTACGGCTATCCAAAATACGTTGCCGTTGCTTTGCTAACATCGTAGCCAAATAATAGTAAAATAGCTCATGAGCTAACGCGTGTTTTTTTTCGCATTAGAGTGCTTTTGAAGGCCGGCACGAGACGCACTCGCCATATATGCGGAAATAAAACTCGATCAATCAAAGAAGCTGAGCCGCTTCACAACAGGCAGCACTTGGACAGAACTGTCACGAGAAGAACCAGCTAGCATTAGCGCAGCGTTAAGGCTATCCAAAATACGTTGCCAATGCTTTGCTAACATTGTAGCCAAATAATACTAAAATAGCTCATGAGCTAACGCGTGTTTTTTTTCGCATTAGGGTGCTTTTGAAGGCTGGCACGAGACGCACTTGCCATATATGTAGAAAGAAAACTCGATCAATCAAATAAGCTGAGCTGTTCTGCCCACAGTAAAAGTTTTGGGTAATTTCATGAATAGTAATTCCGTTTAGAATATTCATTTAGTTATTGCGGTGCATTGTGGGTAGGTATTTGGAACCGTGAGTCGCCGCTTGGAATTGAAATGGATTTCCATGGGACAGGAGAAGTGAACCAATCTCTTTTTTCGGCAATGGATGCTACAGCTTCTTGTTGACTTTGAAACTTAGCTTGTAGCCGACGTGTGCACATTTTGAGCATGACGTCTCTGATCCACTGGTTAAAGGACACTTTGATTCTCTCCTCTTTCATCTCAAACCGCTTCAAACAACAAAGCGTGTGACGGAAAAGTGGTTAGGACTGGACGACTGTCCATGTTTTATGTTATGTGTTGTGTTTATTATTTTACCTTATGTTAACTGTTTTGTAAAGCGCTTTGTTACAGCTGCCGCTGTTGTGAAAGCGCTATATAAATCAGCATGTATTGTATTGTATTGTATTGTATTGTAGCAGACGTCATGTTTCAACAGACGACTCATTACAGAAAGCGTGACCGTGATGGTTGCAACTGGTCCTCCTGAGTTATATTCCTTTCGTTTCACCTTCGAAAGCAATGGCTGTAAGTCTGCTCCTGTTTATCATTATTTAGAAATGTGTTTCAGAGATTGTTATTGGAAATTCGCTAGTTTAGAGTGTTGCTAACGACGTAGCGACAATGCTAAATCGGTGCTAACAAGCTAATTAGCATGCGAAGGTGCTGCGAAAATGCATTGTTTATCGTTATTTGTCACATTTTGAGCTGTATTTATGTCCTTGTTAAACACCTGACGATTTGTGTTGTATTTGTGTACACAATATTAATGCGTGTTTTAAATCTGTTCATTTCAGTTTCACTCTGCAATTCATTGAGTCGATGTCACAGTTGTTCACTGTACGCCGTCAAGAAGACCGTAATAAAGGAGCAAGACGCTCAGTTTCCTGGCTCATGAATAAATGAGTTTGGCTTGCTGTTGACCTGCGTTAACATACCTATAGTATCCAACACGTAGCGATAACAGTACATGAGCCGTGTCCAAAAGTTTCTTCATTATTCTCCATTTTTATCCCGACAACTATCTGGATGATTCCCTTTCGCGATAAAAACCCGAAATCCCTCGAGAGGACTCAGTTACTTCCCACCAGTGGTTATAAAAGGCACTTTTTCCTCAAACTCAAGCCCCCCAGCGCCTCAACGCCACTTTTGCCTGCCGTTTGTCGAGCGAGCGCCAATCGGAGGCCTCTCGCGTGGCAGAGGATGAGAGGGAGAAGGAGATGAGCGCTGAAGAGAAAGGCCTCAAGCAGCATGACCGGCACAGTTCTTTCTCTCGCTCCCTCTTTGACTCTGTGGACTGTGATGGGCCGCCCACACACACACACACACAATGAACCCCCCCCCCCCTCACCGCAAAACACACACATCGAGACTCGCATCTCTGTGTGCCACTTTGACAGTGATCGGCCGCCCACAACCTCTCAGCAGGCATGAAGGAGCTCCAACGGGCGCGCTCGCGCATACGTGCACGCACGCGCGGTTGCAAAGCGGCTCTCGCACGTTTTTCAAATCCACCTACCTTCTGGCCGTCTCTCGGCAGCGCGGCTACTCAACACCGTGCACGGAGCCGGCGACGGTATCCCGATTTCAACATTTCAACGGCCTTCCCGTGGCTGGAAAAGATCTGACCTCGGAAAGTGTAAAAATAAGCCTCGAGTTTTGGGAAAAAAGCGTTTTATGCCGCCACTAAGTGCGCCGTGAGGGAGTAGTGGGATTGTACTCGGCAAGCCAACGTTGACTCGTGTGACGTATTTTGAAGCGCATTCGTTCAAGGTGAGACGCCGTCAGAGCGGTTAGTGTGTCTGCCTGACAGGCGAGTGGTTGCGGGTTCGAATCTGGGCAACGTTTGGATGTCCTGCTGGCGCCGACTTCCTGCCACATTCCCAAAACACATCATGTACGGTTTGCCGTCTGCACGAGTACCCGACACCTTGAAATAAAGCCGGTATCGGCCCGATACTGATATTTGGTATCGCGACTCGCTCATTTGCATCGCGATCGTGTCGCCATTAAGCACGAAAACCGCAACCACTGTGCCGAGTGTTGCGGAGAACAGTTTTCTCTTTCCAAGAAAAGAGTTGTTGTGCAAGCGTTGACAGTTAAGGTGCAAGGCTGACTGCAAAATATTTTTTTTTTTCAGTCGCCGTGGTCGCCATGGCGACGAGGAGGCCAGTCAAACACAATGGCTTTCATTCTTGAGGACGCGTTTCTACTTTGTCTGTCGCCGACACAACACAAGAGCGATTTTCACTCTTTGAACACATGCGCACGCGTCTGCTCGAAAAACAACAACAAGTAATTACTCAGTGGAACTGTGACTTCCTATTTCAACTTAACTTGAATTGAAATTTCATTAATCTATTTCAGCCACGGCGGCCCGGTAGTCCAGTGGTTAGCACGTGGGCTTCACAGTGCAGAGGTACCGGGTTCGATTCCCGCTCCGGCCTCCCTGTGTGGAGTTTGCATGTTCTCCCCGGGCCTGCGTGGGTTTTCTCCGGGTGCTCCGGTTTCCTCCCACATTCCAAAAACATGCGTGGCAGGCTGATTGAACACTCTAAATAGTCCCTAGGTGTGAGTGTGAGCGTGGATGGTTGTTCGTCTCTGTGTGCCCTGCGATTGGCTGGCAACCGATTCAGGGTGTCCCCCGCCTACTGCCCGGAGACGGCTGGGATAGGCTCCAGCACCCCCCGCAACCGTAGTGAGGATGAAGCGGTTCGGAAGATGAATGAATGAATGTAATTACTCAGTGAAACTGTGACTTCCTATTTCAACTTGAATTGAAATTTCATTAATCTATTTCAGCCACACCTTTTTCTTGCTTTTTTATTTAATAAAGAAAGGTGTAAAATCATCATGAAATGCGACAAAACAGCGTGAAGGAATAAACGGACTGCTAATCACAATTAACCACAAATCACGGTTATTTATCACAATCCTTTATCATGTTTGGGGGGAAAAAAAATACTTATTTTGACTCTTTTTCAACACACAAGATCCCATTACTTGTTTTCAAACCCGCAAATGGCCCGGCTCCACCTTACCGCTCTCCACACCCGCCCTGCCGCCTCGGGTCTGCGGACCAGACACTCTTAAAGCTAGCGAGAACTTAGCGGAGGCTCAGAGGTGAGCGAGCCTTTTCCGTTGCCGCTCCCTCTCTTTGGAATGAGCTCCCGCCGAACAAGACCCGTACACCGCCCATCTTTAAAACTCATTTGTATTCTTTGGCTTTTGACGCGTCATGACTCAGACTTGATCTTAGTTTGACTGTTTTGTGCTTTCTGCCGTCTTCGTTATTCAGTTCTTATTTTTTTGTCGTATGTTTGATATTTGCTCCACGTGCAGCACTTTGTATACAGCGATGGCTGTTTTAAAGTGCTCTATAAATACATTTGAGCCGAGTTGAGAATATGGGAGCCGTTTTCAGTCGAGAATACAACTTTAAAACTAATCCGGTTTTTAGAATGTCTTATGATCTGCATGATGCTTGTTCAGATTATTTTAAGGTATGTTTGGGTATTTTTTGTTTTTTTGTGTGTGTCATGTTATCTCTTGTTTTCCCGGTTCATGTTTTGCCTTACTTGTTCGACAAAACCAAACAAACACACACACAAAGTACATAATAATAAAACAATGTACCAAGGTCTAACTGAAGAAATATGCGGTTAATGTCCAAACGAGTCAATGTCCAAATCCTCAACTTCAACTTCAACTCCAACAATGTTTGCTCTGCCGCCTTCTCTTGCCATGACTCAGCAGGATGCACTCGCTTGTTTTTTTTTTTTGGCCAGTTTAAACAAAGCCTCGGCGATGTGTTCGCCCCCTGGTGGTTGGCTGACTACCGAATGAGATGAGCCAACTTTGAAATGTCAATAATGCCGTTGACCAATCAGGTTCATTGAATCGTGAGCGCCAAAATCGGATCCGAAGCGAAATTTCCCCCCCCCCGTGCCTTTACCTGTGCAGATGGGCTCGTCTCCGCTCCACCGACGGTCGCCTTGGCAACGCCGAATGGTGAAATCCAGGCCACTCGGTAAGGCAAAGCCCGGCTTGCATCGCACTTCCAGGAAGGCGGAAAAGGCGTGAGTGGGGGAGAGCAGGCTGACCACGGCGTCCTCTCTGTGGGGCAGCGGCCAGGGGCAAGTGCGACCTGGGGGGGGTGGGAGGGGTGTAAGGGCAACACGGTCAGCAGGCCTTTGCTGGTCTCCATCTGATCAGAAGCACTGAGGAGTGAATAAAATTGTGTTCAAAGAATCTCAAATCTTGAATGCTACTTGGTTCTCACCATCATCAAAAACCCGCCACACATTCACCCTAGAACTCACAGACACCTATAAACTCCCACATTCCACCGATAAACCCCCACACTCACCAAAAATCACAGACATGTGAAAGGTACTCACACATTCACCCAAAAACTCTCATATGCAAAACACACACACACTCATCACTTTCACACCAACACCCACCAAAAAAAAGGCAACAAAAAAAGCTTTTACACTTGAAAAAACTCTCACAAAACCACTCTCTCAAGTCACTTTCTAATGGCCACCCCAAAAAAAAAAAATAACTGTAGGAACCACCATTTCATGTACATAATGGTAGGAAGAACAGTAACACACACACACACACACACACACACAACCACTCAAGTCAAGAAACTCTTTCAGGCACAACCAAAAACATTTACTAAAAAAAAAAAAAAACACCAAAAAAATCAGGCACTTGAAAAAGATTCTCCCACATGCCTTTTCGCTTTTGTTCATATGAGAGTCAAAAATTGTGGTGTGAAAGAAATTCAAAGTGTAAATGAAAACCATCCCAAAATAAATACACTGTACAGGTTAAGTCCCTCATGGAACTATTTTGGTATGTGTGAGTGGTTTTGGGTTTTTTTTTTAAATGTGTGTTTGAAAGGTAATATGTTATTCTTGGCCAAGATGCCACCTCACCAAATCGCCCTTTACCCCTCACAAGTCATTTTCATTCATCGCAATCAGTGAGCGACCTCACATGACACTACATGTCTCCTGATGTGGTATGCTTTGGATCACGAGCTAATACTTTCCTTCCACCACATGTTTCTCTTGTCATCCTTCTGATGCAAGTCGATGACGGGCACCAAGTGTGTTGACACAGCTGTGAGTAAACACGACAACAACAACTGGGCCAGGACACCCACGCACGCACCCACGCACGCACGCACGCACACACACGCAGATTGAAATCAGCTACCTGGAGCCACACAGCTGAGCCCACACTGTCCGTCGCACAGGCACTGCCGCTTGCTGCCGCAGTCTCGGTCGCTTTTGCACGGACGGGGACACGTCCTCCTCCGCTCGTCTCCAACGAGTCTCTTCGGGCACGAGTCTGCGCACACACACACACACACACACACACACACACACACGTTACATTTCCTGGCATTTGGCCTTTTGTTTTGCCACCCTGCGGTCATGAACCCCCAGCCCCCCCCCCCCCCCCCCGACTCCCCCCTACTTGTAAAAACAGCAAACACCTCAAAGTCCACAAAGAGATTTTGTTGGCCTCTTCTGCTCTGTGTTGTGTTTGACGAAGGAGTGAATTCAGTGTGGGTGGGCCCGGCCAAATGTTCACCACCCAGGTTGCCTTTGGAGTGATTCGATTTGCGGGGGGGCAATTTGTGGCAAATGCAAAAAAAGTTTGCCCATTCTCCGATTTCAATGAAGATCAAATAATGAAAATCATTATAATTTGGGAAGTTTGCGACCGCTTTTTTTTTCCCAACCAGTACCAATATCTGTAATCATTCTTCAGGACTCACCAATACTATTAATACTTAGATCAGGAAAATGTCAAAGAGGACAATGACTTTCTGACGCACTTGATGATTCACCAAAGTGTCAAACGGCCGTAGTGGAGCACCAACTACTGGCATAAAAAGACTTATTTGATGTACGATTCATTTTCTTTGTATCGGTTGCTGGTATCGGCATCATTCACAAACACCCCATACCATGAAATGAAGCTTGTAACCTGAAACCTGGTCGCAGTACTCACTCATCCCTAATAATAATAAATATATATACAAATATATTATATGTTTAGATGAACAGATGGTGCTTGGGTTTGTGTGATTATTTTTTTTTTAACATTCAGAGAAGTGGCATCACAGCTTTCAGTTGCTTTGATCACCGAGTTTCAAAGCCTCATTCATTTTTCTTGCCTTTTTTGAATAAGCCACCATATCACATGTCCCACAGCCAAATGCTTGTTTTTCGTAGCATGCCAACCTCCCGACCGACACAACACTGGAGGAGGAAGAGGGCACGGAACGAGGAGATGCGATTACTGTCCAGGAATGAAAACGTGTGTGTGTGTGTGTGCGCTGCTGTATGTCAGACACATGGAAACACGTTTTTTTTTTCTTCTTCTTCTTCTAAAACCAAAACACACACGTGCCACGGTCACATGCAACACTCATCATGGAAACACGGTGTACAGTACATATGCGGAGGGCACATACACCATTGTGAAACACGTTGAATGATGGCAGTGCAGTTCATATTTATACGTATTTTACCTGACAAATACATAAATATTGCATCGTGTCTTCACGGATTTGGCTTTTAAATTGTGAGATTGGACTCTCTCCTTACAGTAGCGTGCAATTACAATTAACTTCAAATTTTGATTTAACCCTTGAACCGTCTTGAGCACGGATAGCCGTCATTATCACTCTTTCATTTTTTTTTTTGCCGATGATACACGGCTTACTGTACCTGCGGTAGCCTGCGGCGTCACGCTTGCAGTCAGAGCGCACATGAGGGACAGGAGCAGCAGTGCACAGTCCATCCTTGAAGCCAGGCCTGCGACCTTCTGAGGGTGGGATATGCCTACACGCGGCCTTTGGAGGGAAGAGGGAAGAGTGGGAGGGGAGGGACAGGGAATGGCGGGGGTCATCAAAAAGAAAACGAGGGATGTTTTGGAAGGGAGGGAGCGAGTGCGACATTTGCGGTCTGCGGTGAGGAGGAGAAAAGGCCAAAATTTCACTCAGGATGACCTTTCACTCATTTCAGGAGGGTCGGCAGCTAAAAGTGAATTCGATTAACATTGAATTCAATCGGAATGTACTGGGTGAGAACAACAAATAAAGGCGAATTAAACTGGATTTGACATATCATTATTGTATTCAATTGAATGTATTGAATTGAGTTGCTTGAAAATATTCCATCCACTGATTATTCACCGATTTCAAAACTAAGTAAAAGGGTAAAAGTATCGCAATAAAGTACAATTTTTTAAATAATACCAACACAATACATAGAAATAATCATCTGCTGTTCCTGTTGTGTTAGTAAGAGAGTAAAAGTAAAGTACTAAAGTGAAAGTCAAATAAGGAATGTGAAAATACTAGCAATATAATACAATGTTGTCCTTGCTATGCCCGCCTTGGCCTCGTAGGGGCAGTATGGGTCCTGCTCAGAGACACACTAGCATGATGATTAAAAAAGAGCAGGAGAGGAAAGTGGCGAAATAATATTAATAATAATATTAATATCACGCATTTTTCACTTCTTGGGAAGAATAGAAACCTTTGAGTATTGCTGTGTCATCTGGTTGCACGTGTTAGTAAAGCGATCGTGTATATTCATTATTTGAATGAATCTCACTCCTGGAACTTGATGCTAACAATTAGCCTGTCGATGGGATCTTACCGTACATTAACTTGATTCGCATTAGCATCGGCGATTGTTCTAAAGCTTCAGAATCAGAATCATCTTTATTGGCCAAGTATGTAGAACACACAAGAAATTTGTCTCCGGTATAACACGCTGCATTAGTATCATGACAAATAGGTATGGAAGGACATTTCGTAATGTAAGTTAATCGTAGTGCGGTGGAACCACCCAGTGACAACTGCGAGACAATGTGCAAAGCATCAAGCAGAGCTAACAGTGAACTGCAACTGTGATGTCATTAAGCAGCTTAATGCCAGAAGATCGAACATTCGTCACATGGTTGTCGCTCGCAAATCAGGAACATTCAAGGTGTTTGGAAAATACATTAACTTCATACAAACATGCCGCCGTTCGGCACGTTTGTTGTTTTTCAACAATGATCGTGCTTTGATGGCCGTGAGAAGTCAAAATCACAATTATATTCCAATAAACTGCTCAATCCTACTGTAAGCTTTTGTTAAATTGTTAATTATTATCATTTTATATTCATGCATTATATTCTTTTATGTTAGTTACCTCTGTTTAATACGTCCTGAAATATTCTTAGGTTGCTTACATGTGATTGGAGAAGAAAAACAGGAAGGCGGGTCGTTACCGGAAGGGGGAGTGTTGATTGGAGCGTTAGCGGGGAAAGGTTGAGAAGAGAAAAAAATAAAAAGAGAAAAGAGCTGTGTTCAAACGAAGTCGTCCTCTCCTTTTTGCCCATTCTAAACGTAGAGCAATCCATCTAAAACCTGCAAACCCCTCAACTTACACTACTTTAAACTCACCATATTTTCCTCTGTCGACGAGTAAATCACATTCACAGTTATGGCCGCCATTTTGTCAACCAAGCCCGGGTCGCCATTTCTGCCATTGGCATTTGCGAAGTTGATTTTTGGAAGATTTGGTTTGTTGCGTAGCTTTCGCCACACCCCAAAAATGTTTTAAAAATAAATAATAATAAAAACCTTCACGTCACCAAGCGTGGGTTTTCGCTGGGTACTCTGGTTTCCTCCCATATTCTAAAAACATGCATGGCAGGCTGATTGAACACTCCAAATTGTCCCTTGGTGTGAGTGTGTGCCCTGCGATTGGCTGGCAACCGGTTCAGGGTGTAACCCCGCCTACTGCCTGAAGACAGCTGGGATAGGCTCCAGCACGACCTGCGGCCCTTGTGAGGACAAGTGGATCGGAAAATAACAGCAAAGTCGTTAAATGAGAATAATCTTTTATTGGTGTCATCCTGGGGAAATCTCAACTACATCCATAAAACCAGCACATAGTGGGTCGGACATGGCTGAGCCCACTGATGTCACCAGGGAGGTGGGAGGGGGTCAGATGTAGAGTCACTCTAAAGATTGATCAAGCACATCTGTCAAGATATCAAGAAGAGTCCTGTTGGGAGAGTGCAAACCACCACTTGACACAGGTGAGAAATTGCTGAATGAAAAGTAACCAAAGGACGACGCCGTGCAAAGTCCAGCGACTTCGTGAGGAGCTCGTCTTGGAAAGAAAGGCATGTTTTGTTTTGTTTTTTTGTTGGGGGAGTGGGAGGGGGGACACAATGGTGAACTCCATTCAAGCAGTTTTGTCCGTGGGCCACATTGAGGAATACCAAAGAGTGAGAAGATCATTGTCTTTCATTTCGGGGAGGTCACACACTGTATCAAGGTGCTTTAAGGTGGATCATTTTCATCCAAAGGAAGAAAAACAGTCATTAATATTGAACAACAACCATAACATAATCCTCATAATAATCATAACAAGAAGAAGAACAGCAGTCATGGTGATTACTCATGACAGGGATTACAATCGCACTCTCACTTTGTCCGGCTGAACGCGGTGTTGGTACAGAAAGTTTGTTAGATGCAGGAGGGGAATTCTTGAAAGAAAAAAGTACAGACGCAATCTTGGCTTGGAATCTGAGACGCATCATCGGGAAGATGCGCAAAATAGCAAAGACCCCTTCCGATAACACTCACTGAAGGACAATTTCCACTCCAGAAAACGATTGGAGCGACGTAGCAAAAACGTTTGCCCTGAGAAACGCTTTTTTTAAAAAAAAATATTCTGAATTGCAAAAATAGTTGCAAAAATCAATGTTGTCTATTTTTATTTGGAATTATCTTTGTTTACTGTTTGGTTGGGTTAAAAAGTACACTCTCGTTTTGATTTGCCCTGTTAAAGGATGATGACGCTTTAAAAGTAAAAAGTCAAGGTTTTGGTGTTAAGTACCATTGAGGTAAAAAAAAATAAAATTAAACAAAAATCGGGGAAATTTTATCATCCCCTAGTATTAGAAAAGAAAATGGGAATGAAAGGTGTAGAAGTAGAAGCAGCATCACGACGACTTTCACCAGTCTGATAGGATTAGCCTGGGTAGTAAAAGAGGATTATAATTACAGAGGATTGTCTATTTCTTTTTTTTTCTTTTTCTTTTTTTTTTTTGTTGAAAGATGCACAAATGTCTTAACTCAACTTTCCAAAATATAACGAAGAATGTGTTGGGATTCGAGGGGGTTAAATCAAAGAAAACATTAAGTGCTTGCGTTGCTTTGTCAAAAAAAGTCAAATCCACAAAAAAAATTGACCTACACGACGTGAAGATCATTTTTGCTCTCTATATTACAACTGTTACACGCGTCCTCGCCCTCGCATGAATCAACCGGTCCAAAAAAAAAAAAAGAAAAGAAAATACCCATTCATGGCTGACCCCGTTTACATAAGATATCACCCCCCCCCCATCTCTAGTCATGTAGAAAATATACAAAATTATTTTCCAGATTTCTACTCTCCCGCTAATTGTTTTCTGAAGTCTTATAAAAATATACAATTCTCCAATAGCAAAAGCCTTAAAAGTCACATCTGTTAAATTATTCTCTCCCTCCGTCACTTTTAAGAGCTCGACAAAAACAAGACACCTGAGCTGCGCTCCGCACGCCTTCTTCCTCCTCATCCCCCGAATACATTCAAAATCATCACCGTCATCATCATCGTCATTGTCATCATGATTCCAAGACCTGTCCGTCCTGTAATCCCCCCCAAAAATTTCAAAGTTTGACAAAAGGAATCCAGCTTATTTCACTCGTCGTTGTCATCGTCGTCGTCCTCCTTCATCACTGGTCGGCCAGACGGTTCTCGTATTTGCTCAGGATGCTGCGGCACCGGCCCAGTTCCTTGCGCATCTCGGCCACTTCCTGCCGCAGGGCGGCGTTCTCTCGTTCCAGGTAGGCGGCGCGCACGGAAATTTGGTTCTCCTTGAGGCGCCGCGCATCCCGGGAGCGCTTTGCCGCCTCGTTGTTTTTGTATCTCCTGCTCCAGTACTTTTCATCCTGAGAAGACCACCGTGCAGGAGGAGATGCGGAGATGAGATGCGAGAAAGAGAGAGAGACAGATGGGGCAACAGAAAAAAAAGTACACATGAATTACGGTGAAATCATTTTACAATGAAACAAAAATACATAGACTGAGTTAAAAAGAAGGATAAGCTCAAAGTGGTACAGTGGTACCTCTGCTTATGAAATTAATTGGTTCTGGAAGAAATTTCTGAACTAGAAAATTATGTAAGTAGAGATTGATTTTCCATGTAAATGCCCTAATTCGTTCCAAGCCCCGCCCCCCAAAAAAATCAGACATACTTTATATGTTTCCTAAAGCATAAAAATATGTAACAAATACATGTTACAATTAAATTATTGCCGTATAAATGAGAGTTGTGCATCATGTAAAAAAAAAAACAAAGAATAGAGCAAAGAATAAAAATGATGGTCATTTCACTTGTAACTGCGTCCTCATCGTTTTTTGCCCTCTTTCGTCCATGTTCTTTCTCAGAAGTGTTTTTGTGAAGAACTGATCCAAGGACGTTTGCTTTTGTCAACTTTTAACTATCCTTCGAAAAACGTCCAAGGTAACCTGGTGAACACTTTTTGCCAGGATGGTGCTCGGTAATAGTCAATAGCAGAATAGCAGATAAGCATGTTGCGTTCAGAAAACTCGGAGCTGCGAGACGCCGACCATACTGTATTTTTTTTTTTACCTTTCGTATCTTGAAATTCGTTTCGTAAGAAGGGTCAATATTTTCCCGTTGAAACGTTTCGCAACTTGAACACTTCGTACGAAGAGACGTTCGTAAGAAGAGCTACCACTGTATGCGGCCGAGTTTCAAGATGGCGCACGTCACTCACCTTCATGTTATCAGGCACCAGGATCTTGCGTGCCTTTTTCACCATGGGCTGCGGTTTCAGCTCCTCTTCACTGAAGGTCTGCCTGGGGTCAAAGTTTTGCTGATCGGGGCCGTTGGACAGAACCATGTCCGACGAATCCATGTTGAAAATTCCCGCCACGTCCGGCCCGGCGCTCGTGGGCGTCAGCAGGGGCGGGCAGGAGGACGACGGCGAAGAGGACGAAGAGGACGGCGACTCGCACGAGTCGTTCATACTGGTCTGGCTCCCTGCGATGACGAGAGAAGACGTCAGTTCTGTGTTTAAGGTTCCGATTATTCTTGCGAAAAAATCTGAATATGCTTTGGCGAGGGAAAGGTTAGAAAACACATGAAGCGTTACATAAAAGTGGCCACTAGAGGGGGCGAGAGGGATACGTTCTTGCTGCCATAAATGTCATTCCAGCTGCCTTAAGTGCATTCCAGCCAAAATCCATCTCTAAAATGAATAATCTATTACGCAAGAAATACTTGTACTACTACTACTACTACTTTATCAATTAAACTACTGTCGAGGTTTGGACAGAGGGATCTAAAGGTGGAAAATGTTATGTAACGTGCTACCCCTCCCCTTGAAACGAGTTGAATGAAGAGGGGCCCTCAAAAAGGGTTTTACTGAACCCTCCGGACCGGCTTGAAGGTGTGATGTACCTTCAGTGCACCGCAGACAGTCGCACAAACATGCACTCGACACGTGGAGGGCATTTGTTATGGACGTGGGACCGAAATAGAGCTGCGAGTCGATATTAGCCAGGCCGGGGTGTGATGCTATTGACAGGGCATGCTAAGCGGTACACAGGGGGGAAAAACAAGATGGCCACACATCCATGCAAAAAGCAGATGGTTGCGATGGGACTTTCAGGTGAATGTTCATCTGTTTGAATGACAAGTCCGGGTCACTTTTCAAGGAAGAGGCGATACGGCTCGCGAGGCAAATACGACCCGCTGGTATCTTTTCTACGGCCCACCAAAACACTTCTCAGGGGCATGGCTGCGAATATAAATCAACAAAATGAAAGCTAAATCTGCAAGCAATTAACACCCCAACAAAAAGGTTTAGAATGACCACAAACTGGCACCAAAGCAGTGATTTTTTTTTTATTGCGCATGCTTTGGCCTGATGACAAAAATAGTGAATAGACGAAGAGCTAGCTTGCACAACCAAAACAAAACAAAAACATTTCATGTGTGACTCTGCGAATGTGGGGGTTGAGGTATGATAATTAGCCCCATTTTTGGGGTCTCTAAGAGGACTTTACAAAAACAAAATAACCCCGAAAGGGATTTTTTTTAGGGGGGGGGGCGTTAGGTAATGCAGAATACATTCTCTGTCCCTTGAAAATATTAATTTGATGATCTGTTAGTTAAACACATTTTCATCATGTCCAAATGAAGTAAATCCAAAGGACAGTTTTTGAGATTGTGATGCGGGCCAAATGTAAGTTACGAGCTCGACGTGCCACAGGTCATCGATTGATTGACAACTAATCGATCATTGCGCCAAATATTTTGATCGGCGATGGATCGTTGACGAGATTTTGTCGCGTTTGTTTCTTAACAATGTTGATGGGTCAGTGCGACTGGCACGAATGTTTCATCATCCCAAACGATCCCGTCAGGTTTCTCTTTGGTGATATTTGAAAGAAAACGTTTTCCAAGCATCCATTTTGAAATGATGTTCTGCTTTGGAATAAAAGGGATGGAAAATCATGATGCAATTCATCAATGATAGTCGGAAGTCACGCTTTCCACCATCAAGCCTTAATTGTTTGGAATTGTTTTTTGTTTTTTTGGTGGTATTTTTTATTTCCTTCCCGGCTCGCGCTTGCTAGCAGGAAGCGGTCGGCGCAGCGGCCACCTGCGGCCGCAGGGCTGCGTTGGAATGTGCGCGGGCTCCGTCCCCGGGCCTTTCAAAACGGGAACATCTTTCCCAGCTGGAACTCCGGCACAGATCTACGCTCGAATGAGCCCAATTTGCTTCCTTCCGTAAGATCTCATCATTCCGTTTGACGTGACAGGCCGAGGAACTGACAAAATGGCCGCCGAGCAACGTGTTGAAAGGCGGCCCCCGCAGAGAAGGAATGCGATTCTCCGAGCCAATCACAAAAGAACGCTGACGATAATCATGAAGATGACCGAATTGTTTTTTTTTTTTTTTAGACAAAAATATAAGATTCATTTCAAGCTCCGACCGTGGTTTCAAGGGTCATATTTGATATTTGCTCACATGATTCCGTGGCGATCAAATGTCCAGAGTTTCCACTAGCGGCCGTCTTCCTGTAGCCCGACGCGGCCCTCCCCTCCCCTTCCAACCCCCCCACCCCCCCTCCGTGCGGACTCCTCCTCCATGTGTACCGGCCCGCCTTGAGTTCTCTCACTCCAGCCGACTCAGGCAGCCTCGGCACGTGTAGCGACGCGTGCACATGGCCGTGGCGTGTGAAGTGAGAGGAGATTTAAAGACACGCAATCATAAACACACTCTCCACGCGCTGCTCTCTCTCTCTCTCTCGCTGTCTCGCTTCCAGAAAGAGTTTTGACCCCGCTTGCCCGCCCCCCCCCCCCCGTGACGGCGAATATTAATAATTGGCCCGGGTTGAACGCTGATCGTGTTCAGACACTTGAGGGAACATTGATCACATGCAAAATCCTGAAGCTGACTGCTAATATTTCAATCTCGTGGTCTGTTTTGCCACGGAGGAGCTAAAGGGAGCAGATTTGAACCCTGGGGGGGGGGGGGGGGGGGCGCAGCGGGGGGGGGGGGGTGAATTTCGGGCATTGTTTCAATGCTCAAGTCTATTTCGATGCTCTTGTCAAGCTTCACTTTGATTCCACGGGACCGAAAAGTGCTTTGCCCCCCCCCCCCCCCACACACACATTCCCGGCTTTGCCCCCCCCCCCCATTCCCGGCTCCAAACTCACCGTGCAAACAGTCGTTTCCTCCGGTCAGGCTCTGAGGCTGCGCCACCTCCAATCCCAGCAGGGACGGGGAGGAGGAAGACGAAGGCGACGAGGACGAAGATCCGGGCGGGGACGGGGGCGGTAGGCACTGGGAACTCTGGTTGGGCACTGCGGACTGGGAGCTCTGGGAGGGGATCTGCGCCGAACTGGAGCTGTTGTTGCTGTGCATGCTGCCCATTCCGTTTTCCGTCAGAAACTCCTCCAAGTCCATGTACTGCAGCTGGAAGAGGCCCCCGTCCGCCGGGAGGGTGCGATCCCACAAGAGGGGGCCCAGGAACTGGTTGAAATTGCCACCGCCGCTTGCGCCGTTGCATCCGTTGCCGCCGCCGGCGGCCAATCCGGACGTGTTCCTCATGGAGCACACTCCCATCGAGTCTTCGTCCAGGTCCATTGATCGATCTTTGTCTAGCGATCAACAAGAGGCGCGAATCGTTAGCATCGGATTAGCAACAACGGGAAAACCTGAAAGGGTTTTAGGACGGGGGGGGGGGTTGCTTTGAAGGTGATGCCGAGCATTTGGACCGGCCGGGGGGGGGGGGAGTTATCATATTGGGACTTGGGCGGGTACCTTTTTACCTTTGAGTTTTACAACTCGGGAACACCCTTGAACTTTGGTCCAAGGTTCCAAGGGTCACCTTGAAGGCCCGCCAATATCCCTTCGGAGGCTAAAAGTGGAGACTGGTACCCTTGTTTGGCGTTTCTATTGTCAAACTTGCAACTTGGAGCCCAACAATTTGTCTTTCGGGGTCTACTAAATTGGATCTTGAGGGACAGTAATGGAGCCTCAAGCCCCGTTTACAGCAAGCGGCAATATTTGGTTCTGAATGGTTGAGTTCATTTTGGTCCGGTCTGCTTTTTTTTGGGCTTCCTTGCCCAACATTTAGTTGGTTCCCTTTGATATTATGCCCGATAAGGTCTACCGAATTGAGGGTGGCGAGGCGGTCGGTCGACCCGTCGCCACAATCCTGCGTGGCTTTTCTCCGGGTGTTCCGTTTTCCACCCACATTCCAAAAACATGCACGACGGGTGAACCGAGTACTCTAAATTGTCAATAGGTGCGAGTGTGAACGTGAACGGTTGTTTGTTTTTGTACTCCCCCCCCCGCCCCCCCCCCCCCCCCCCCCCCCCCCCCCCCCCCCCCCCGCCGACTGACCGAAGACTGCTGGGATGGGCTCCACCACACCCTGCGAGCCTTTTTGTACCAGACTCGAAGAACGAAGGATGGAGAACCTGAAGCCCCGTAGAGTTTGCTTTCCCAACATTTTTGGGGGGGGGGGGTTCCAATGTCCGAGTTGCCAGGGTGTGCCCATTGTTGCGTGTGATTGGTCAACAGATCAGGATTTGGCACCGTGAAGCAAATCACTTGCCTTGGAGCACCCATCTAATTCAAACAATGTTTCCAACGAGACTCGCTTGGGCGCAAAGTCCTTCAGATGCTTCCAACCGCCCCCCCCCCGCACACAACTCACAGATGGCGACAGAAGCAGCGTATTTAATACGAGAGCCACGACCAGTTTGCTAGATTCCGGCCGACAAGCTCCCGAGCCGTCCCTCACCGCGGCGGGAGATCAGAATGCATGCCTTGAATGTCAACGCACATTGTAATCCGGATTGTTATTGCCAAGCGATTCGTCCGAGGGGGACGGGGGGGGGGGGGGGATTATGCTCATCCATCATGAATTTTGATGGATTAATGACGCATCTATGTACCGATAGCAAGCATCAGGTGGAACGATGATTTCATCGCCGTGTAGGCGGGGGAGAGGGGGGGCGGGGGTCACGTGGTGCGCAACATAAACAAGAACCCACCTTTGAGATCGCAGGGGCTTCTCAAGCGCTGGTCCCCCTTCATGGGATGCTGCAGGAGCGATTTGAGACCCGTCATGGAGTTGAGGTGCCCCCCAGTGAGGGAAACCGCCGGCTGCGTGCAACTCCCAAACTGTGGGCTAGCGCCTGCCGGCAGGTCCGGGGTGGGGAGCTGTGTGAGCTGCCTGGACATCCTGGGCCTTATTGGAGGGGGTCCGGGGGGAGTTGGGGAGGGGTCACGAAGAGACACCTGTGAGGTGGAGGTGGGTGGTGGGAAGGGACGAGGTAAGACGACCGCAGGGAGCTACCGATGGCAGTTTGGATGACTGCACATGCAGCGGAGAGAGAGAGGGGGGGGGGGGCGGAGGAGAGTTGTTTATTGTGCTACTACTGTCAAGAATTATAATGACAAATATAATATTAACCATACATGCAGCTTTTATTACCTTTTTTCCGATGAGATGACACGCAAGGTCCCTTTTATCCCCTTGCAGGACTGTTTGCCTCGAGGTATTCCATTGCACTCCTCGGGTGAGGGGGGGTCCAGGGGGGGTTCAAATTGTTATTCTCAGCACAGTGTGGGAAGATCAGATGAGTGGAAAATCTCACCAGATTTAGTGGTGTAGGGGGGGGGGGGACAATGCAACGTGTGAAATCGCAACAGAAAGAAAAATATGAAAATGATATCCAGTCGTTTGAAAAAAACGGAGCGACGGATCTTGTTGAAAAGTCTCCAAAAGAAAGTGCCGATCGATGAGCTGGCGAGCAGGGAAGAAATGGCTGAGAGATCGACGAGTGTCGGTTGTTGTTCAAATGACAAGTTGATGTTTTTCCTCTCTGGGCTCTCTCGCGCTCACTTGTCCGTCGCGTGGAAGTGGGAGGAGGGAACGAGTGGTGATGGGAGTGGGTGTCGAGGGTGGGTGGGGTGGGGGGGTTGTTTCCTCCTTCTCTGTCTGTACTCTTTCTCATTTGCACCCGATGGCTCCGGTCACGGGCAGAGCGGTGTGTGTTGTGTCGCGTGTTGTGTGTGTGTGTGTTTGTGTGCGCGCGCGCGCGTGAGAAGCCGTCGTCCTCCTCTTCGAGCTCAGATGGAACGCACACGGGCGGCTCACGTGACGTCAAACGTCGCCGAATAAACCCGGAGAGGGTTGGCCAAAACTCCTTGACTGATCCCCTCCGAAGTCGCTCCATTATTTATGAGCAACGCCCACTCTCGTGCCACACCTCGAGGAGAGAGACGGCCGCTGTCACTTGTTCTTGTTTGTTTACTCCGCGGATAGAGCACCGCGCCACAGTGAGCATACGCGCGAACGTGACCGACCCCGTAAAATAGCGACAAATTCGCCGTCTTTACGTTCGCATTTTGTCTGAGTGGCAAGGTTATGGCGTGTCTTTTTTTACATTTGCCTCCTCAATAATAATCCAATGAAAACGTGAGTGTGCAGTTTTTTTTTCCCACGTTGCCTCCCGCCGGACTGTACAATAGCGCCTCGGCTCACGTGTACCAAGCACGCGGAGACAAGCCCGACCGCTCGCGGCTGTCGCTCTGATTGGCTGAGAAGGCGCCGTCTCCGAGATCCCCCATTGGCTAGAAGTAGGTCGGTTAGTCCCGCCCACTCGGATTCCCTCCGTGCATGCTCGAGCCGCGTGAGAGCGAGTTGCAAGGAGGAGAAAAAAAAAACAAAACGGCACGAGGGCGGCCCTGCTCGCTGAACTGTACCCGAGCACAAGCAAAACTGCGCGCCACAGGAATCCAATTCTGCACGGCCCACAGACGGATGTGCTCGAGTTGACAAGTAAACAGTTGACAGGGCTCGAAGGACACCCTTGGCGGGCGAATCATTTACTTAGCGTGAGAACACACGTGACGACCTTAAAATGAACGATGATGTGAACCAATACAGAAGAGGGGCGCGTAGACATGGATTCAGGCTTGATTTGGGGAGTTGTATCAGGACTTGACAATTCCACGTACAACCCTTTTAGTCATTTTTTGGTCTAACGTTTAAGAGGTCGTCTCGAGGACGAGCCCCAAGATTTCCCGAGTTTTCCCTGACTACAACTGTGTCACATTTGAATGACTACTATTATGCGTTACTTGTTTGTCCATCAGAATTTGATGTGTCACCTTAAATTCCTTTAATATGTTTCGTAGGCGTGTCAAATTGGTGTACAGAAGCGGTCAATATTGGAATAAACCATTTGAAGAAACGTAACACGACGGTAGGGTGAGTTTTCTTCTTGTTTTGGGTTTTTTTTTGCAATCCAATTTTGTATTCGGTCTTCAAAGAAACTGCATCTTACAATGTGGTTACAGAAAAAGCTCGTAATGTCGAGAAATTAATTATATCACGTCAAGATTTCAAACCCTTCAACGTGAGCTTAAATACTTGAACGGGATCCGTGCCAGTCCAAGCCTGTGTGGGACCCAAAAGTGTTGGGCTTGCATAATTAAACATCAGTCAGATTTTCGTGTCCCCGCGTTCATTTAAAAAAAAAATTGGGGGGGGGGGGTGACCAGGCAGCCACCGCGTCCCAAACATACCCCAGGCCAGCTGTGTGTCATTCAATGTAAACGAGCTGAGGCTTGATTGACCTCAGCTTGATGTACGTCCTGCCAAAATAAAAGCGTATTTAATTGCCCTGCCTGTCACTTAACATCCTTGGACTCAATAGATACTTAAATAACCTTCAGACCAATTATGGGAACACAGGTAATTTCAATTATTGGAATTTTCCGAAGCATGACAATCTCTCACACACAGCGAAGGGCCGCGGCACAGTGATTCGGACTCACCTGTTTAGACTTCGTATCATTACAACTTTTAGGCTGCTGTACATTTGGAGCATTGTCCAAAATCAGTGCAGTCCGATAGACCGTGGCTATCGGTCTGAGTTTTGTTTGGAATGTAGGTCAACTGGTCGCAGTTCAAGAGACATGCGAATGCATACATTCTTTCCCTGTTCCATTTCATGGGGAGGGGGGGGGGGGGCACGGGCAGAATTCGCAGCCACGCAGCATTGTGCCTTGTCACAGTGCGAGTCCACGTGACTTGGATGGCCAAGCCACGCTAGAGCAAGGGAACCGCGCTCCGGTGTCATTTACTGCCACCTAGTGGACTTACAATGACAGTGGCTGGCTTTTGAGTTCTTTCTTTCACGGGTTCCGAGTGCGTCGCCGTTATCAACTAACGGAACCTTTTGTCAAATACAAATACATCGCAGCGAATGTTTATAAACAAACGGTAGAGAAAGGCAACGATGACAGTCAAACCTCGGTTTTCGAACGTCTCTGTTCTCGACCATAAATTTCGATTTTTTTTATGCCTCGGGTTATGCCAGAAAATCGGTTCTCGACCAATGTGGGCGCACTTGAATGCGCCACTTAACTCCTCTCGCCTTCTTTACACGAGGAAGTGAGTTTGATTGAGCAGTGTTCAATAAAGATTACTTTTTTTTAAGTGTGTGATTTCGGTTTTCAAACAGCCTACTGGAACGGATTACGGTTGAAAACCGAGGTATGACTATATTTGTATTTTTACGATTATTATTGATGGGTTCGTAGCAGAAAATCATAACGGCAAGTATACATTTCAAGAATTTTGAACCCCAAAATGTCCTCCAATTCCGCAACGACCCCCCCACATTGCTTTCCGTTCGGCTCGGATCAAGAAAGGCAAACCATTTATTACACACAAGGTTTATTCATTTCAAATATAATCAACTACTGGCTTTTCAGTAAATAAAGTGATAGAAATCTACTAAAACTATAGATTTTTTCTTTAGAAGAAAAAAAAAAGGCATGAAACAGACATGGAAATTTCATGTGAGGAAATGAACATTTTTTAGAAGAAAATAAAAAGCACGACGGTCAGATGATGATTGCGACTCAGCACACACTAAAAGGTTGCGGGGGGTCAGCCTACGATTGGTATGAATACGGTTACGTACATAAATATGCGGAAGAGTACGTTTTGCTCTTCCGAGAATAGGTCCTTGTCTTAAACACAAAGTGAAGCACTGGTAGAAAGAGTCACTGCTAAAAAAGAGCATACAAATAACACGAGACAAACGCGTTATAGTTTGTTTACTGTACCTTGCGCTCTATCCCTTGGTATAAAAGCTAAGGAACAAAAGAAAAATGCAAATCAATGAAGCCAACGTAAAAAGCAAGGCTTTTTGTACGTTTCTTCACTTTGGCAGGGGCGGGGTGAGTGAGCGAGAGACCCTCGATACTAATTACCACCAACATGTTTTTATCTATATGTGATTATAATCACTAGGGGTGTATATCAAATTGACACTACAAACTTCCGGGATATACTTGAATAAGCCATCACATATCATCTCAGCAAAAAACTCGACCGGAGAACAAACATGCAACTGACAAGACTATCGACAAATGTCTTCATCCCAAAGTCCCTAGTTCCTAATTAAAAAAGCACTTTACATGTTAAAATGTCAAATAAAAATCCTCAGGAGGTGCTACATGAACCATACAAAGTACACAGCAGAGACACAGTTTATCATAGAGCAAAAAAAAATAAAAATAAAAATAATAATAATAAAGCTGTGCGGGTTAGGAGGAGCGATACGTGTGCAGGGAAGGTTATCTAAAGTTGCCGTGTGACCGCACAGTGTCTGCCGAGCGTAGTGTCAATGCACTTAAGGGGTTAGTGATCCTATGGAAACAGTCACATTTTTTTTTTTTGAAAGACATTCCAAAAGAATCTGGAAGCATTTCGGGTGATTTCATTGGATGCTTTTACAGTAGTTGTGACCACACTCGGTTCTCGACTCAGCAGAGTGTCAATCCTAGTCCCTTTTTTGTCATCGGGGGGGGTGGGGGGGCTCAGTATCTGTACGTGGATCCGAGCGGGTGGTACGGCGTGTCACCCTGAGCACCATCTCGGGGCTGTCTCTTTAAGAGCGTCGGCGGCCTCGCCGCGCTCCCTCGGCCGCAGGATCCTTCGTGCCTTCGGAGGAGGACGGCGTTCCAGAAGCGAGCCGGGCAGCACCGGCAGGAGAAGGTCCCCGTGGCGCGATGAGAAGCCCGATGGACGAAAGCCGCCAGGGGTCTCCGAGACTGCTTGCCGCATACGGCGCAGCGAAGTCGCTCTCGAGTGCTTTGGGCTTTTTGCGGGTGTCTAATTGCCATGTGGACGAGCAGCCCCGCTTTGCGGGAAAACACCGAACCGGGGCATATAGGACAGCCAAAACGCTTCACGGGAACTTTTAAGGACGACAGGACCTGAACCTTGACACCCCCGCTGTGGACAAGTTTATACCCGCCGCCGCCAGATCCTTCTCCCCGCCTAATCGTCAAGCGAAGCGAGCCTTGTTTTTTGTCCGGCCGCCCCCTGACCGTGCAACTTATCTTTCTCTTCTTGTGGCCGCCGTCGAATCGGACTAAGTCTTGGGATTGGTACCGAGTCGCTCCCTGCCGCTCTCTCCTATCGGACTTTTTTTTTTTCTTCTTGCGTCGTCTGATCTCATCGTGCGGCGACGGGTGGCTGCAGTCGAGCTGTTGCTGGGGCTGGACGCCCGACTGATGATGAGGAGGATGAAGGTGGGGGTGGTGATGATGATGATGATGCAGATGGTGATGTTCGGCGGAGGGCAGTTCCGTGAGGGGCTGGAACGGGGCCGTGGTGTGGAGGGTGCGGCTGCGGGATCCGGCCGGGTAGATGTGCTCGCCTTTCACCCCGGCGGGGGAGTGCGGGTGGTGGGGCGGCATGACGGTGGAATTGGGGGGCAGGGGCTGCGAGTAGGACTGGGCGGCGGAGGACGACGACTGGGCCGCCGCGGCGTCATAAAAGAGAGGCGAATAGCCGGCCGGCGGCTGCTGCGGCGGCGGCGCCACCTGCGGGTGGCCGTGAGCGACAACGTTCAGACTCGGAGGCCCGTGGCCGTCGACGGCCGGGGCCATCTGCAGCAGGGCGTTGGTGGCGGCCTCGCTCTCCGACGCCGACTGGTTCACGTCGCTCCCCCCCCTGTTGTCCGCAGAGGAGCCGCTGCCTGCGCCGCCTCCTCCGCCGCCATCTTGAGGATTCGGCGGCTCCCCGCGGGTGATTCCGTGCTGCGACTGCCGGTGTCGGGTCAGGCTGTTGGAGTAAGCGAAGGCCTTCCCGCATACCTCGCAGCAGAAATGCTTTTCGCCCCCTCCCTCGTGAACCGTCTGGTGATGAGCGGTCAGGTGGAAGTGGTGGCGGAAGGACTTCCAGCAGATGGCGCAGGTGTAGAGGCGAGCCGGGGGCTGCGAATCGTGAGGCTTGACATCTTGAGGGTAGGGGTAATAGGAGGAGGTGCTCGCGACTTGGTTCTGGCCCCCGTCTTGGCTCACGGCGCATTGAGGGTTGGGATTAAAGCTGTTCAGGTTCTCCGGCGCCGCCGGCGTGGCGGGGACCTCTTCCATCTCCCCCTTCTGGTGGAGCTTGCTGTGCCGCCGGAGACTCTGCGAGTAGCCAAACTCCTTCCCGCAGATGCTGCACTTGTAATTCTTCGCCCCGGAGTGAACCGTTTGGTGCTTGCTAAGGTGGAACGCCTCGCGGAAATACTTGCCGCACACCGTGCAGTGGTGAGGCTTTTCTCCCGTGTGTATGCGGTCGTGCCGGCGAAGGGTCTCGCGGCGCGCGAAACCCTTGCCGCAGACGCTGCAGAGGTGAGTGCGAGGGAGCCCGCCGGTTCCCATCCTGGGCGTGTACTGCCTACGTTTGGGGGGCTGCCCGTCGGCCGACGGGTCCTTCTTGGCTCGGGGCTTGCGGGGACGTTTGGGCTTGGCGGCGGGATTGGGCGGATCGTTGGCCAACGCCTCCTGGTTGCCGGCGGCGGCGGCGCCTCGGAAATTCTTGTCCATGCCGGAGGTCGACGGCGAGCCCAGGGGGCCCAGACCGAGCCCCCCGAGTAGACCTCCTATGATGTCGCCCCGGTCGTCTCGATTTCCCGTGGCCGCGGTGATGGCGGAGATTGCGTTATTGACGGAGCTAGTGACATCATCCTCCGAGTCATCCAGGAGGGAGGAGAGGGGCAGGTGGGGGGGCTGCTGCTGCTGCTGCTGCTGCGGCTGCTGCGGATGATGGTGCTGGTTGTGGCTCTGAGAGTGCGGGTGCAGGGTCGGGGCCAGGGGTGCCTTTCTCAGGGCCGGGCCGCCGGCCATCCCGCTTCCGCAGGGGGATGCGCCCGAGTAGCATGGAGACGGATTACCTTGAGAACGGTGGTCTTCATGGTAGCCTGTGTAACGATTCCGAGAGTAGTCAGTGGGGTATTTCGCGTCGCCTCTGTCCCTGTCATTTGAATCCCCCCCCCTCGCCGACTGAAACAGATCACATCCCACGCCTGATTTTTGCTCTCCTTCCCCGACAACGCTAACGCCACCCTCCTCCTTCTCCTCCGTTTTGCCATAAACCGCCCCCCTATTGCTCGGATAAGTTCCCCCTCCTCCGCGACCTCCCCCTATCCCGTCCTCGCCATCGCTTGCCGGCTTGCCGCCTCGTTGTTTGGGTCCCCTGCCCGGCTTGCCGCAGGTGCCCGAGGCGGCGTGGTTGAGTAGAGAGGTGCTCTCGCGGAAGGCACGACCACAGGCAGGACATCGGAATGGCTTTTCCTCATGTATCTTCTCATGCCGTGTCAGTGACTCCCTACGATTAAAAGCCCGAGAGCAGGTGGGGCAGCCGTACGGGCGGGCCGAGGAGTGCAGGACACCGTGTTGCAGGAGGTGTCCTTTTTTCTTAAAGCCTTTCCCGCAATCGGGGCAATGAAATATTTTGTCTGGGCTCGGGCAACGATTGGACACGGGCCGGGGGGTTTCTCGGGTCGAATGAGGCGGGGTGGGGTGGCACTGACTTTTAATGTGCACGGGATTGGGGCAAGCCGCGGCGCATTTGCTGGTGCCGGCTGCGGTGGGCTCGTGCATGCGCATGTGCCTGCGCAGGCTGGAGAGGTGCGGGAAGCGTTTGCCGCACTCTCCGCAGCTATAAATCGACTCGGGGTCGGACTCTGGGGGGTGAGCTTGTATGGAGCCCAGGTTATCGGATTTAGAAAGGAGAGAGTCGTTAGTAAGCGGCACCGAGGCGGCGGAGGAAGAGGGAGCGGAGGAGGAGGAGGAAGAAGAAACTACGGATGAGGATGATGAAGCAAGCAGGGATGAGGGGTCTCCGCCCAGATTGGACAAGCCCAGCCCACTTCCGATTAACGCCGGGGGCTGACTATGGCTAAGCGCTCCGTTGCTAGCACTCGCGCTCGGGTTACCGGGGCCATTGCTCGTGCTTTCCGATTTTCTCTGGGGCAAATAGCCGGCCATCGCTTTCTTCCTCCTACTGCTACTCGCGCTAGCGCCGCCGCCGGTTCCACCGCCCGCGCTTTCCGCTTTACCGTCATCCTTAGACAAGGACAGGTGAAGCGGCAAGGGAAGCGGCAAACCTCCTTCCTGCTGCATCAGCGAAGCGATCTGATTGGTGGAGAGCACGGGGATGCCTTGAAAGTCAAAGCCGCCCAGCGACGAGGGCTGGGACCCGGGGTGCAGCGGGTGGTGAGGATGAGAGTGAGAGTGAGGATGAGAAAGGGCGTGAGGCGGAAGCTGTTGCTGCTGGCCGGCCGGCGGCGGAACCTGCTGCGACGGCGAAGCCGAGTGGCTATGCGAGTGAGAGGAATGCAGCGCCGGGGGCGGAGCGAGGCTAGCTTCCCCGGCGGCCTGACTTAAACCGATCCCTAAATGATTATGGCTACCCTGTTGAACGAGAAACTGCTCTAAACTAGCGTTAGCGGGCACCCCAGACAGGAAGTACTGATTAGCCGCTAGCATGCAACTAAACTGTTGGTGGAGGCTGCGTGCATCGGACTGGGCCCCCACCAACTGGTGTCCCAAGGAGCTGACTGCACTGCTGCTAGAGGTGGCCGCCGAGGTCGAAGGGGAAGGGGAGGACGAGGAGGGGCCGGACGATGCTTGGGCGACAGAGAGGCCGGGATGCAGAGGAGGCGGGGGCGGAGGCGCGGACGTGACTAATCCTCCTAATCCCCCGGCGCTCGCACTGCTGCTACTTCCTCCGGCAAAGTGCTCAAAGCGGCCTGCGCTCGGGTGCAACGGCTCCTGCGCTACTGCTGCCTCAGACGGGTGGAAAGAGCGCAGGAACTGCGGATAGCCTGAAGAATGGCTTGAGCCGCCGCTGCCGCTGCCGCCGCTGCTGCTCATCTTGCTGGACTTTGAACGAGAGCTCTGGGACGAGGAGGGCTGCTGTTGTAAAGGCGGGGGAGGAGGGGCACTCATCTTGGCAAAAATGGAGGCGGAATCAGAAAAGGCGTTACCTCTTGACCCCTGCAGGGGGCCCAAGCCAAGTCCGGACAGAAGAGCTCCAGACGACTCGGCTTGCTGCTGCTGCTGCTGCTGCTGCTGCTGGAGTTGGTGCTGGTGGAGTTGCACTTGCTGCTGATGCTGCAGTTGTCGGTCTAAACCAAGGCCTTTAAACTGGTGGGCCTGGTGCCCACTTAACATCTCGATTATGTCCAAATTGTATTTTCCAAACTGGAACATTTCCCCACTCACATGGGAGAGGGGGCGGGCGAGGGGGGCCGAGTGCAAAGTCAAACCTCCAGTGCTTAGAGCAGCAACAAGAGTCCCAACACAGAGTCGTGAAGTAAGGGGAGGAACATCAATGACAAAAAAAAAAAAAAAAAAGCCTAAAGACGCTTCTGTCAAAAAGGTTTTATCCAGAGACGCTTGAAAGTCACTTCAAAGTTTCCTATCTGGACTGAACAAAATTGGTACCCGCGATCATCCACTGCTCACAATTTACTTCCAAAAGCAGTGGAGTAGCTGGGAAGCTCACAAGTATTTAAAAAAAAAAAAAAAGAAAAAAATAGAAAAAGTGGTCCGCCTAATTTCAAACTTGCCTCGAATAATTTCTACCAAAGCGGCTCAAATCGACTTCCTCTTGCTTCCTTTGCGAGTTACTGCTTTGACATTTCCCTTGATCTAAGTGAGAATCCTCATCTGTCTTCAGCCAAGAAGACCCTGACGCTGGAAAAAACACAAAGTTAAAGAAAAATACATGTCACAGAAGGAAGTCATGTCTTCCAAAGCTGACGGACATTTAAGGAACACCAAGTTGAGAAAGCTATCGACTCGGTTCGATTTTTTTTATGCCGTCACTTGCAAACTGTAACCGATGGTCACATTTGCCATCTTCCCGTCTTATCCAGTAGCCAGCGGTGCTTCTTTTTTCCAACGGCATATTTAGATTCCAAACACCAACGAAACCAATTGTCTTTTTCCGACCCGATTTTGAACAATTTGAGCAAGTGCGGCACATTTACAGTAGGTCAACCAATTCATACTTTGAAAAGGTTTAAAACAAAACACATCATGTGGGGTTAAAAAAAAAATATTAAAAAACCACAAACAGCGTAATATATTGCAATCTGTTCTTTAGCCACTTCGGATAAGTCATCCTAATGAGCATTTGACGTTTTACAACTTACCCTGAAGTGGTTCAGCTGGGTAGGAGCACATTGATGCTAAATAAATGTTCAAATGTCTCCCTTTTACTAGTTAGAGGTTCATTCATTCATTTTTCAAAGTGCTTAATCCTCACGTGGGTCGCTTGGGGGGTGCTGGAGCCTATCCCAGCGGTCTTTGGGCAGTAGGCGGGGGACACCCTGACCTGGTTGCCAACCAATCACAGGGCACACAGAAACGAACAACCATTCGCACTCACACTCACACCTAAGGGACAGTTTGGAGTGTTCAATCAGCCCGCCAAGCATGTTTTTGAAATGTGGGAGGAAACCGGAGCACCCGGAGAAAACCCACGCAAGCACGGGGAGAACGTGCAAACTCCACAAAGGAAGGCTGGAGCTGGGATCGAACCTACAACCTCTGCACTGTGAGGTCGACACGTGTACCACTCGTCCACCGGATCGCCACTAGTGAGAGATGATTACCCCCCCACATAAATAAATAATCACAAGTAAAATAAAATACCGAGAACATACACCAAACATTTACATGATCAAAATTGCACTTGATCATCTTTGCGAAGGAGCGATTGTTAATAAATCTCGGCTCGACGCCATTAAGATCAGAGATTACCAACCAGGGTGTCGAGGCGCCCTTGTATACTGTGGGAAAATTACCCAATCCCACTTCATTTGTCCCCAAATTTCATCACAACAAATAAAGGTTTTCTTATCTGATACAATTATGAACATTTGATGAGTGAGAGAGCGCCACTACTCCGCTCACCCGGGTTTACCTTTTACTGATGAAACGCTTCTTTAGTCACGCATTGCGTCATCGTAAATGTCTGTAAATAATTGTAAATCATTTTCATCCAATCCTCACTGCTCGAGTCATTTTTCACAATGGGGGCAAAATATTAACACTTTGGGCAGAAGTAATAGACCCTAAATATATCTCTTTCATCTTACTGGTGGTTCGCTAAATATTAATGAGTGTATCAGTGTAAATATTGCTCTAATGACATTTTAAGTTCCTTCAGGGACGACTATAATCTTAAAACCAATGCAAACAAAACAATCCAGCGGTCTCCTTCGTTTAATATACAAATGGGGAATTTAACTGGTAATATGATTTCAAATCGAATACAAAGTGGTGTTGATGTATTCCTTTCTGTGTGTTGCATTTGTAAACATGTGGAAAAAAATCTGGCTGCATTCCAATGTTTCACTTTGTACGTCGTGTTTTGTTTTTGTTTTTCTTGGGGCTCACCTCTTCACTTCTTACCGTTTCCTCCAATCGATCCTACGGAGCTTTTGCACAACGAGCTCCCCCGAGTGATGAGCGAGGGATTTGTTTTATCGTAGTTTGGGCCGATTCGCATCTTCGGGTAAAGCATCAATCCCGCTGCTGCTGCGGGGGGGGAAAAACGAGGAAAAGAAGCAAAGAAGCGCACACATTAGCATTGCCCTTGTTGCACAGTGTAAACACTGGAGGCGGGTTTAAACATGCTAACTAACAACGGGCCATTTTGAGGAAGGCGCCTTTATTCAAAGAAATAGGGGGGAAAAGTGGTGAGGAAAAATATTTAGAAACTCTACAAATCACCCAGGTTTAGATCATTTAAACTGGCCCGATAGAGCGGAGCTGTTCTGCCTTCGTCAAGGGGAGGGGGGTAGGCTGCACCATGCTAACGTTAGCCATAGCACAAACACCCATATAAAACATACGCAAACTACACTCGGGATGCTAACAGTAAATTTTGTCGACCTGGATTAGATTATTTGGACATAATATAGACATACCTGGTCGTGGAGAACGTGAAAGACGGATGCGGCCTGTCACGCCTTCTTCTTCTTCGAGCCGAGCTAGCTATTAGCCACGGGCTAGCAGCTAGCGCTCGTTTCCATTGCTGCGTGCCGTGTTCCAGTGCTTAGCCAGAGCCATTTTCAACAACGCCGAGCCAAAAGGCTAATGCAAGTCCGGCAACCCGTTTGCCCGCCTGTCTGTCTCCCTCTGCACGGAAATCAATCATAGACCGATAATGCCGTCGTCCTTCCGCATCCAACTCAAGCAAAGAATGGGGCTTAGAAACACTATTAGCCGGTGGAAAAGGTTGGAATGGTGGTGGTCGATAATTATTTGGGGGTTAAAAAAAGTGAATGACGTGTGCTCCCCAAACATCGGTCCTTTCCGGCCCTCCTAATGTTTCCGGGTAGCAGGCATCAGCAGCGAGGCTGGACGGTGGACTCTTTGCTCTTTTGGCAATACAGTGTACTAAGGACGCGCTGCCCCCCCCCCCCCCACCCCCAACCCCCAACCACATTTTACTGTTACTATTCATTTGTACACAAGATCACTTGCCCACTGCAGTGAAGAAAAAAATCTTCTGATAAGTGGAATAATTTCTTTGGACGACGACCCAGACAATGTCATGCTAGTTAAATGTTTTTAAGTGCAGACAATGGATAAAAAAAGTTTTAAGACTCATGTTTTTGCTCTACAAACACACACACAAAATACTTTTTTTGCCTATATACACTGTATATATATACACACACACACACACCGTCTAGACAAAGATTAATCATATATACTGTGTATATATATATATATATATATATATATATAGGGAAGTGAAAAACAATTCCACTGATGAACATCAGATTTTAATCAGAAGGTGCTTTGTGTCCATAAACATATTTTTGATGCCCATTGTTTAGACTTGTGGAGGCGCATAAAACATATTATTGGAATTTTTTTTTTTGCTTGAATTCCCCGATAAGTTTGACCTATAAAATCTTGTGCAATCCGAATTTCACAATGCGTTGTAATTCGCACATAGGATGTTTCAGAACAAAATCCACCCAACCCTAAAAATGAACCTAAACCTAAATTCATAAACATTACTAAATATATTACTGTATTGGGCGGCACCGTGGTCAACGGCTTGGCATGTGTAGGTCCAGTTTTCAATTCCGGGTTCTGGCATTCGTGTGTGGAGTTCTCAATTGTACTCCCCGTGCTTGTGTGGGTTTTGTACGGGTACTCCGGTTTCCTCCCACATTCCAAAAACATGCACGGTAGGTTAACTGAACACTCAACATTGCGATTGGGTGGCAACCAGTTCAGGGGGTACCTCGCCAACTGTCCAAAGTCAGCGGGGATAGGCTCCAACACCCTGTGTTGAGAACATTCATTCATTCATTCATCTTCCGAACCGCTTGATCCTCACAAGGGTCGCGGGGGGTGCTGGAGCCCATCCCAGCCGTCTCCGGGCAGTAGGCAGGGGACACCCCGAATCGGTTGCCAGCCAATCACAGGGCACACAGAGACAAACAACCAACCACGCTCACACTCACACCCAGGGACAATTTAGAGCAGTGGTCACCAACATGGTGCCCGCGGGCACCAGGTAGCCCGTGAAGACCACTTGAGTAGCCCGCCAGTGCCTGGACATTGTGATTTGCTAGTAGAAATTATGATTTAAAAATGCAAACATTGGCAGTACTGTGAGACATTTCGAAACACGATCAAAGTCTGACAATTTAAATCATCAAGTATTAAAAATAACACATCCTCATATTATTGAAGGTATTTTGGACAAATATGTTATTTCAGACGTGTATCAATTTGGTAGCCCTTCACACAATCGGTACACATGAAGTTGCTCTCACCCTCAAAAATGTTGGTGACACCTGATTTAGAGTGTTCAACCAGCCTGCCACGTATGTTTTTGGAATGTGGGAGGAAACCGGAGCACCCGGAGAAAACCCACACTAGCCCGGGGAGAACATGCAAACTCCACACAGGGAGGCCGGAGCTGGAATCGAACCCGGTACCTCTGCACTGTGAAGCCGCCGTGCTAACCACTGGACTACCGGGCCGCCAAGTGTTGAGAATATACAAATCATATTTAAACTTGTGTTAAATATAAGTCGGTGCAAATCTGTCACCATTTAAAGTATCTCTGATGAACCCCAAATAAAGTTCAGATGTTCTAGTTGGCTTTTCCCCCCCCGACATTTTCGTAGTCAGCTTTTACTGCATAAGCGATTGTCCCAAGAGAGCCTTTGGGGTATCATAGGGATCTCATTTTGCAAAGGTGTCAGTCAGAAGAGTACAAAAAGAATTTCCAAGTGCATTGAACATACCATTGAAAATTGAATTTGGTTATCAAATTTCCCAAGTGGTAGAGAAATGCATGCGACTCTCCATCTCAACATGAAATAATTATCGTATCATTTCTCTGCCTGCCTTTTATTCGTCAATGGTTGTAATCACACAGATTTGAATCATCGCAGCTCTGCGTCACTCTGCATTTTCAAAGTATTCATCATGTCTGAATCATGAGGACGGAGCGAGTCTTCTCCATCAAATGGAACTCTCATTTCAGAGTCATGAATGCATCATTGAAATATTCATTTGGACGGGGCTGTCTCATCAGCCTTATCTTGAAAGGAGCAAACGAGGTGCAAAATACATTTACATAAAGTATTCATCCATTTTCTCGTCCGCTTATCCTCACGAGGGGCGCAGGGGTCATTACATAAAGTATAGAACTAGGGACCCTTACAGTACGCAAGCTAATGATGGCTAACGCAAGAGCTGTATCCACATGATCACTCTCCTTAGCAAACATAATGCACCGGTGCAAATCAAGCAAAAGTCTAAGCCAGGGTTGTCCAAAATCGGTCCTCATATTGTTGGGTCACTCTGATGTCAAGTCTCAATTGTGGTTGATCAGCCCTTGCTCTCCCTGGTGGCAAACTACGCAAACTACAAGTGGCGCTCCAAACATGATTCGGGCGTGGACCAAAGAGCAAACTGCTGTGCTATTTCATTCCTGCGATTTCCCAATACAGCTCACTGCAATAAATGCAATCACAGGAGCTCAGTTGCCTTGGCGAGAGCGCAAAGGGTACTATAACTTTGTGCGAGCGAGACAGTTATTTGAGGACTCTTTCTACTTTTCATTTCACATATCAGAAGTGGAGCTATCCACCCCCAAAGGTGCTGCATAACCGCGCTGCCCCGGCATTATACAACTTGTTCCATTTATGTGCACGTCGAGCCACCTTTCTCCCGCTGTACTGTATCCTCTCTGCATTGCTTTTATTAATGTTGACTCGGGTGGGCAACTCTGGTCCTTGAAGGCCATTATCCTCTTTGTTTTAGATATTTCCCTCCTCCAAAATAAAATGTATTTCTTTTCTTTTTTTGCTAATCATTGGAAGATGCAACATATAATATGAATACCTGACCCACAACTAAGTTTTTTATGTCATCTGTGAAGACCATTTCATTGCAATATGTCCTGCCTCTGCCCCATCCCCCCCAAAAAAGACAAAACTATGTTTCCCACCAACTTTATTTTACAAATTCTCTGTAAGTCATTGTCGTATCCAAGGGGACATATGCGTTGAACAATAACAAAAAGAGAGGGGGAGGGAGGTTTGAAATGTATTATCATGAAAATAAATTCATTTTTAGGCTACTGTACACCGTTACGGTCCTTACAATTGTCATTTACTTTTGGCAATGCTTTTGTTTGACATTTCAAGTGGCCATTAAGCATCCTCGCTCTAAATGAATTCATAATGGTTCAAAACACACACCATGTTCATTCATTTCGCTAAAAAAAAACAACAACAAAAAAAGAGGTCCCTTACATTCCTGTGTATTGTTGGCTCTCAGCGGTGAAAAAGATATACAGTGGTGTACCGCTATAGCCAAGCAGAAGACCATCATAATAAGCAAGACTGCAAACGTTATGAGTTTGGCACTGCACAATTCATTAAATACGTACACAGAATTTGCTTTTTAATTCTCAAATCAATGCAGATATCACTCAAAATAGTTTTCTGATTGTACTAGCTATACAAAATACGTTACTTGCACAAATTAGATTCACTATTTAGAAAAGTGGGAGAACATGAGTTTGGGTAGATATGGCTTGTGAGAGTTTACAGACTTTGCTACAGAGCTTTTGTGGCTCTATTCAAATTTAAGAACTAAAAAAAACCCCAATACTGTACTACTCCCTCTTTAATAGACCCTTTACACGTGACGTCGGTATGTGTAGCTTTATCTTACCTTCGGTTGCCTTGCTTGTATTTGTTAATTTAATAAGACCAGAACAAATGACAAACAAGATCTTGGGACGTGGACACGGAGGAACCCGAACAAGAGAAGTAAAACACTCGTGATGCCAAGACGTTAACAGAGGAAGAATTGCTGCGAGCAGACCCTCATGCTAACCTAACCACCGGATATTAGTGTGATGGCGTTGCGTTTTTATGTCGTTTTGACAGCTCCTCCAACTACAATGCCATGGTGGTGGTATTAACAACCGGATTAATTTGGGTTAGACACCGCCGAGGGGCCGCCCCAACAGTCCAACATCGCCACAACGCACCTCGAGGGGAAAAAAAATCTCTACATCGTCACGGGAGTTCGTCGCCACCGTTTCCTATAAAATGGCCGCCAGCTAATAATGCAATACGAACATTAATAGATGTAAAAAGACGGACGTGTAATATGAAGAAAAATGATTTGATAACACACGAAACAGACAACTGCACTGTTCCTACTTCATATATGAAAATATTCAGCCGGCAAACATGAGCGACAGTTTCGTCCATCACAAACCGCGAGATTCGCTTCCGTTTGGCAGACATGTTTTCAGAGCATTGTCCGCCGTGCCTCCGGAAGTACGTACAGCGACGGAGGTTTTGTGGCGAAAATCTGGTTGATATAATGACGTTTACGTTATAAAGGTGTTCGTTCTCAGCAAAATCGGAAAATGGATTACGTGAAATGGGGACTTTGAAATGTGAACGTTATAGGGGAGGAAATTGTAAACGGGGTTGGTTGAAAAGAGGTTGGACTGTCATTAGCACGCCCGTGTGCTAGCCCTTCTGCCACCACTAGCAATTTAAGACAGATCGACACGCGGCGTCAATTGGGCCACATTTGAGCATTAGTTCTGAGCAACTCCTCAAATATCAAAATAGTTGCTTGTTATATTGATCACTGATTGGTGTAATCAAGTAATTGTTGCACCTACAAGTCTGATAACATTAGCAAATACGGATTGGGATGGACATATGGCATCACCTTGAAAAGGGTCTATTTCCCTGAAATATGCACGGATGTTTTTCAAGTCATGAAACGTCACATGTGTATAATGGTATGACAGGTTTTAACTCACGAGAATCAAACGAGGGACCTTTGCTCGTCTGGTGGCGGGCCTTGGGGAAAAAAAAAGCGCATCCCAAACAACTCCCCGATACCCTTTTTAGAACTTCTTGCTCAACCCAAGCAATTGTATTAGATAAAGACACCATAAGGTCAAGGTCTAGGCACAGTACGTACAGCTAGAAACAAGAAAATGACCTTAAGAGTCCAGACGTACTAGAAATGCTTCTTCAAAGAACGGAACCGGGCATGCATCAAGGAACCACATGTATTGAACAAAATAGAACCTAGTGAGGAAGCTAAAAGTCATCCCGAAAAACGATAAAACACTAAAACCCCACCAAGTAAATGAACATCACATCATAAGAGAATCGCGGATAATAACCATAACAATTATAATAATCATCAATAAGAGCACGCCATCATATTCAGAACAACGACATCGAGCACTGCGTATAAGGAAGATTGTTCAAAATGAAATCCGTGTCCTTTTGTCGACAAAAAGCCAGCGCTTGAATTCTTCCCCACCATCAGCAAAACGGGGGGGCCCGGCTAGTCTAGTTGTGCAAAATTTGAGTCTCTCTCTCGCGCGGTGACTCTTTCAAAACTGTGCTGCGATTGCTCTTCTATCGTTATCGACATGAATACTCTCCATACGCAATGACGATACCGACACAAAATCAAAGAGCATCTTCTATGGACCACAGATATCACATACTACAGTGTGTAAGGAGAGGATAGCCCTTGGTATTGAGAAGCGTTGTTATTGATGTTTGTTGGGGTTATTTTTTCTCCAGCGTGTTTTCACCCCTTTACTGGCTGCAGTGCGTGACAAGGTCTTTGCGTGGGCACGTGTTTTGGAAAGGGCTTCCCGGCCGTCCCGACGTCTCCTTGCCCGTACACAATCTCGCTGGCGTGTTTGGAACAATTGGCGAAACGCATTGCAATGGTGATTGTCTGACCAGCTTCCTCTGTGGTAGATTTTCTCCAGAGTATCTCCAGAAAATGGCTTTGAAGGACATGTTGGATGCGTGCAACCTCTGCGACATTTCCACTCATTCTATACGAGTCATTTGTGCTCTGATTAAATCGATACAAAAACGAAAGAAAAAAAAAACATCACCTTCGGTTACGTTAAAGCAAGTTGACTATTCTTATGTACCATGCATATGAAAAGTCTACACACCCTTGTTCAAAGGCTACGGTTTTGGATGAAGCGTTTTAAAAAGGAAGGAGGAGCCTACGGGAACAGCTGAACTTTATCTGGGGTTAATCGGAGACACGGGCGGCCCGGTAGTTCCAGTGGTTAGCACGTCGGCTTCACAGTGCAGAGGTACCGGGTTCGATTCCAGCTCCGGCCTCCCTGTGTGGAGTTTGCATGTTCTCCCCGGGCCTGCGTGGGTTTTCTCCGGGTGCTCCGGTTTCCTCCCACATTCCAAAAAACATGCGTGGCAGGCTGATTGAACACTCTAAATTGTCCCTAGGTGTGAGTGTGAGCGCGGATGGTTGTTCGTCTCTGTTTGCCCTGCGATTGGCTGGCAACCGATTCAGGGTGTCCCCCGCCTACTGCCCGGAGACAGCTGGGATAGGCTCCAGCACCCCCCGCGACCCTCGTGAGGATCAAGCGGCTCGGAAGATGAATGAATGAATGAATGAATGAATAATCTGAGACACCTTAAAACTGTCGATACGGCTTTCACGCGAGTTTTCAATGTGAATGTTTGAGTCTGAGTTATCGGAGGGTGTGGACACCCTCATTATTTCAGCTCTTTGTCCCCTCTCGAAAGGATTTTCAAAATGGAGTTACACCCGTTGGACAAAAAAAAAAAAAAGCATTTGAAGAGCGGCGTGTAGACTTTTCATATCCACTGCAATCATGGCTCTTGGTTATTTGGTAGCCCATTTTTGTTTTTGCAGTCAGCTTCTGATTTCAAACAACGGGACGCTGTCGTCTTGTCATAGCGTCTTTGACACGTTTGGCAGTGCAAAGGCGACGACCGGCGAGACTTCCTCCTCGAAGCTAAGGTCACACGGCAACACGGGGCAACGCGGGCGTCGGACTGCTCCGTGTTTGTCCGCGCTTTGAGTGCGCGCGTCGTCCTGGCTGCTACGTCGTCCCAAAAAAGTCACTCTTGCCGACGGGAAGCGGCACGAGTCAGTTCCTCCCTGTGGCGAGGGCAGACCAACAATCCTTCTGCTTACCCACGAGAATCATCTCCCTCGTAAATCATTGTAGGCGAGGGCTGGCCCAGCAGCTAGTTTGCTCCGTTCTTTCATAAATTGTCTTTCCCACGAGGTCTTCTTCTTCCTTCATCAGTCCTTTGCGTCTGTGTGCGTGCATGCGCATATATATATCTATGATCTAATATGGCTCCTGAGTGCTTTTTCAAAAGCGTCGACTGTACAACATGTACCGTACCGCCCCCGTTCCTCCGCCCTACCGCTCTGTGCAAGTAATGGCACTGCTGTGTATATGGCAAAGATGGCAAATTCACTTACAAAATATGGCTGATGTATGCTATCGCACAAGTGGAGCGCTCCCCCGACGCTTTAAAAAGTGGTCGTTTGGAAGGCGTTTCACTATGACGCGGATTGGAATTGTCTCAATAGGCTCAATTCGCCTTCCGGGTGAAATTTCAGGAGAAACCGAAAAGGCATCGTCAACTTTCCAGGTCAACTTCATTTCGGTTTATCCAATCCATTTTGGGGCGAACTAGGAGGGCGGAACGGCAAATATGACAACAGGTGTTCGATTTAGGAGGGGGTGGGGGGGGGCATACGTTTTCCCGGTTCAATTAGGATCACGTTTTGACATCCTGACGTCATCAAACAATTGATCCAGCAAAATAACGGCTCGGCATGAGCAAATTTGCCTGCAAGCGATCATGCTTGTGGCTATTCTCATTGGTCCAGGTGATTTTTGACAGAGCAGCCCGAGTTGGCGTGGGAAACTCGAGTTGGAGGCACGTCCCACCACAAAAAAAACATCATTAAGATCTAGTTGCCGAGAAACTCCAAAGTAATTGTTGTGGAGTGATCACATGGCACCTGGGTGCAAAAAAACAAAAAAAAAGTGAGTTGAGGAACTTCATTTAGGCAAAAGTAGCCCTTTGCTGCCATCTTGTGGTATTTATAGGCAATTGCAGTCCCAACTGGACCGCTCTATTGGTCTGAGAGGACGTTTTGCGTCCCACCCAAGAAGACTTCATCAATTCGGACAGAGCAGCCTGAGTTGGTGTGGGAAACCCGAGTTGGAGGCACGTCCCACCACAAAAAAAAACAACATCATTAAGATGTAGTTGCCGAGAAACTCCAAAGTAATTGTTGTGGAGTGATCACATGGCACCTGGGTGCAAAAAAAAAAAAAAAGTGAGTTGAGGAACTTCATTTAGGCAAAAGTAGTCCTTTGCTGCCATCTTGTGGTATTTATAGGCAATTGCAATCCCAACTGGACCGCTCGATTGGTCTGAGAGGACGTTTTGCGTCCCACCCAAGAAGACTTCATCAATTCGGACAGAGAAGCCCGAGTTGGTGTGGGAAACCCGAGTTGGAGGCACGTCCCACCACAAAAAAAAACATCATTAAGATGTAGTTGCCGAGAAACTCCAAAGTAATTGTTGTGGAGTAATCACATGGCACCTGGGTGCAAAAAAAAAAAAAGTGAGTTGAGGAACTTCATTTAGGCAAAAGTAGTCCTTTGCTGCCATCTTGTGCTATTTATAGGCAATTGCAATCCCAACTGGACCGCTCGATTGGTCTGAGAGGACGTTTTGCGTCCCACCCAAGAAGACTTCATCAATTCGGACAGAGAAGCCCGAGTTGGTGTGGGAAACCCGAGTTGGAGGCACGTCCCACCACAAAAAAAAACATCATTAAGATGTAGTTGCCGAGAAACTCCAAAGTAATTGTTGTGGAGTAATCACATGGCACCTGGGTGCAAAAAAAAAAAAAGTGAGTTGAGGAACTTCATTTAGGCAAAAGTAGTCCTTTGCTGCCATCTTGTGCTATTTATCGGCAATTACAATCCCAATTGAGGGTGGCACCTGTTGTTTATTTTATTGTTAGAGTGCAAAAAAACAGAAAAGAGTGAAACTTTGAACAGTTGGACGCTCGAATTGAAATTCCTGACCTGTAAAGACGTGAGTTGATCTCCTGAAATTTCAAGCGAACATTTTGCGAGTGTTGGACCGTCGCCTTGTTCGATTTCTGGCAGCGGTGAATCGAGAGATTAAATGCAGACGGGCGCTGCGGTCCCGTGGCGAGGGGTGAGCTCGTCATTAGGCACAAGGCCCCCCCCCTCACACCGTGACCTCATTTTTGCTCCCCGTCCTGATTTGACTGCCGCCGCCGCCGCCCCCACCGCCACCGCCGCCCCCCCCGGACCCGCCGCCGGCGCCTCCCCCGCCCGGGATAAAGTGCAGCTGCTCGATGGTGTTCTGCCGTTTGTTTGCGAAAGCCATCCTGCGGGCGTTGTGGCCCCCTAGCGTTCCCGTTCCCATGACCACGCCCGCCCCGGGCGTCTCCCCCGCCCAGCCCATCCCCCCGCTGATGTGGCCGGTGGCGCCCGGGTTCCTCTCCTGCTCTCTGCCAGACGTCGGGTGAGAGTTCATCTTGATCATGTGGTGGCGGTCCAGGGAGGGGGTGGCGCACACGTTCTGCTGGGACTGGGCCTTCTGCTGGCGAGGCAGGGTGGGGACACCCCCTCCCGAGTGGGCGTACGGATCCACGACCCCCATCCCGCCCATCCTCTCCTCCAAGTGGTCCGGGGACATGAGCAGCCGGTCGGGTCTTTCGTGTCTCTCGTGTCTTTCGTGTCTGTCCTGCCGGTCTTGGGTCTTACGGGTGAGGGTCTGCGTATTCGAGTTCTTACCGGAGGCGGCCATGGCCTTGTAGTACTGGTGCTGCTGGTTCTTGGAAAGACGGGACAGGGTGCCGGTGTTGCCGGGGACGTCGCCCATGTTGAGCAGCTGGTCGCTGGACTTGACCTTCCTGGGTTTGGAGAGGGTGTCGTAGTTGGGGTTGTACTGGGGCTCCGGCAGGTCCAGGGGGTACGGGTTGGGCGTGGGCGTGGGCGAGGCCGGCATGCCGGACGGCGGCGGCGGCGGAATCCAGGGCCGGGTCGCGTGTCTGGGAAGCGTCCCCCTCCCGCTGAGGGTGTAGTCGCCCCCCCAGTGGAGGTGGTGCTGGGACGACTGAAGGGCCGGCTGAGCCGTGTGCGGACGGCGCTTGGTGGTGCAGTAACCGGACGAGTACTCGTCCAGACCTTTTTCTGAAAGCGGAAGGAGATTCCTTAAGGGGGGGTGAGGGGGTTGGGAGAGAATCACCGCGGGGGGAAACGACCGTACTCACCGAGCCGTTTGAGCGAGGAGTATCGGTTGAGTTCGGGCTTGGTTGCGCTCTCGTAGGAGGGGGGCAGCTGAGCCAGGTTGTGTAAGGAGTGGTGGAAGGCAGGCTGCGATTTGGTGTTGTTGTGCTTACTGGACAGCAAGGTGCCCCCCGCCGCCAGCTGAGCGTTGTTCATCCGAGGCGTGCGTTCTGCGACAAGTCAAAGGGAGTGGGGCGGAGGGGTGTGCTACGTTCAATGATCTCATCCAAATCAGACAATCATCGGAGCATTTCAGGTCATTTGAGCACATTTTGTTCTTTGGATCAAAGCGCTAGGCCAGGCATGTCCAAAGTCCGGCCCGTGGGCCAAATCCGGCCCGCGGTCGAATTTCATCCGGCCCTCGGCCCCTGTCATAAAATCAGTGCCGTCTGGGCCGCAGGTTGGGCGCAATGGAACACGTGTTGCATTGACTGAGGTCTCGTAGACTGGTGAGTGATGTTTCATAGACTACTGCTTCCCTCTAGTGGCCAAATGAGTAATCGCATTCACTAAATGAGTAATAGCATTTAGACACTAGAGGGCATCACTCACGAGTTAACAAGACATCACTCCGTGTTTATATTGACTGATGTCATATTTCAAATGAACCAAAAGAAATTCTTAAGATTGTTGAAATTAAAATAAAAATGGAAATGTGAAACAGACTGGCTTACAAAAATTTGCTGAACAATATTGTTGTTCAATGTAAAGAATGTCAGCCATGGTCGGCCCCCCCGACATTTTACCACATAAAATCTGGCCCCCTTGGCAAAAAGTTTGGACACCCCTGCGCTAGGCCTTCACGTCAATGAAGCGGCCTTTCAAAAAAACACTCCTTTGACTCTAGATTGTCAGTCGACATGTTGCTGCACCGTTTGTTTTCCTCCTAAGGTACAAACACGGTTCATGGCCCGAATCGTATGTCAGCACTTACCGATGGTGGCGGTGTGTTTGGGGCTGGAGCCTGACGTGTGGATGAAATTGTGCTGCAGGTTGCCCACTGGAATGAAAAAGAACACGATGCTTCATCATCGGCTCAACGGCAATTTTATCCCACTAAGAGATTTTTTTTTTTTTTGGTCAAGCACACTCGACACCCTTACGGAGGTTTTTCAAGTGCCCGGATCATGAATGGCTAATTAAAATCTTAAATAACGATTGCTGCAAACCTCTGCTCGTTGAAAAAAAATAAAATAAACCAACAACAATGAGCCTTGAAAGTCGTGCTGTTGTTATTAAAAAAATAAAAATTAAACAACAAAGATAACGTCGGCCAACGCTTTTTTTTTTCCCATCTCCACGATTTATTCGAAAGCAGGCATTCCACACATTCCATCGGCCACGCAGACAATTGTGCTCTTAAAAAAAAGCCGTGCGGCCTCACATCTGTTGTCCTTGCTGGGCAGTCCCGGGGCGTAGAGGTTTTTGGGAGCTCTCCCCAGCGTCCCCTGGCCGTCCCCCATGGTCAGAGCCACGCTGTTGTTCCTCTCGTCCTGCTGCACCGGACTGGACTGGTGACGCAGCATGTCCACCAAGGCTCTACAAGGGTGCAAAGTCCAAATAAGGACCCGCTGAGATTTTGAACGGTCAACATCATCTGCTTTACAAAAGTAGGCGACGCCTCTGGGGCTAAAAAGTCATCCGAGATGATATTCGGGGTCCCCCTTTGTCACTTGAACTGTTATGATATCGTCCCCCCCCCCCCCCAACCCCCATTCCCATGCGCTTCTCGTCGAACCCTACTGCAACAAAGCTTCGAGTGCACTAGTAGGCGTATAGATGATCAATATTTTTCGCAGAACTAAAAAAAAAAACAAACAAATCCAATTTTGCTCGGGGGCGGGGGGCCTGTGGAGACATAGGCCGGCTCTGGTTATTTTCATGGATGATAGAAACTATGGAGGGGGTCACAAGGCACCGGGAGCGTTTCAAAAAGGCTTAGCGAAAAACACGGCTTTGTTTAAGTTAAGTTAAGTTAAGATATCCTTTATTCGTCCCACACTGGGGAAATTTACAGCCTCCAGCAGCAAGAATGTATGTAGAAAGAAAGGAGAAAGAGAAAAAAAAAACGTTGGTTGACGACATGAACGTTTTAGTCTTGGAAATGGAATTTTGTTCAATGGGCAATTTGGCTTCGATGGCAAGAATTGATTTATGAATGTAAAAGTTGAGAGGTTTAAGGAGAAGGATATCGTCAAGAATAAAGAATTATCCAACCAAATGTCCGCTTAAATCTCAATACTTTCCCACAGAAAGTGAATTCGGCAGAATATTTTCAAGACGACTCATTTTTCTCTTGGATCCATCAAATGTCGGCTTCGCGTATGGAATCGGCGCACTGCCGACATCAGAGCTGAAAGGCCCGGCGGAGGAGTTTGCGGCGGCAGCCTCTCGCACTTTCCAGCCGATGACTAAGAGAAGGATTGCGAAGGCCGAATAATGAATCTGGGCCATTCATCGAGTCCTGAAAACCTCGTTTCTTCACATCATTCACACGCGCATGTGCAGAAAAGAAGTTCTCATGCGCTGCGCTTCGTCCAAGTACAGATATTGAGAAGAAGAAAAAAATCTAAGTAGGAGTACCGATGCGTCAAGTGTACATTTAGGGGTGTAGACAAACAAAAATGACTTTTTTTTTTTTTGGAACTGTCATTCATTCATTCATTCATCTTCCGAGCCGTTTGATCCTCACCAGGGTCGCGGGGGGTGCTGGAGCCTATCCCAGCTGTCTTTGGGCAGTAGGCGGGGGACACCCTGAATCGGTTGCCAGCCAATCGCAAGGCACACAGAGACGAACAACCATCCACGCTCACATTCACACCTAGGGACAATTTAGAGTGTTCAATCAGCCTGCCACACATGTTTTTGGAATGTGGGAGGAAACCGGAACACCCGGAGAAAACCCACGCAGGCCCGGGGAGAACATGCAAACTCCACACAGGTAGGCCGGAGCTGGAATCAAACCCGGTACCTCTGCACTGTGAAGCCCACGTGCTAACCACTGGACTACCGGGCCGCCCTACTTGAAAGTAGACAACGGTAAATACTTTCCACCACTGAGAACGCGGAGATCATGTCGACAGACATGGAGTGACGGAGAGAGAGAGAGAGAAAAAGCGGAACAGAATGATAGAGACAGAGTGGCCGGAACTGCCCCCCCCCCCCCGCCCCCCAAGGAGGTTCGATCCGCCCACGGGATCATTTAAAAGTGAAACCAAAAAAAAAAAAATGCATTGAAGACACAGAAGGAATAGTTTCAATAAAATGCAATTCGTGTATTATCCGCTAGAGGGCACACTGTTTTGATCACAGGAGAAGACGACATTGTTTTGATCGGAGAAGAAAACAGCAGGCTCAGTGAGATAGACCCAACGTAGCAAACGACGTGAAAGCGCCAAACGATGCCTCTTGAGACCAAAACAAAGGCGAGAGATGAGATTTGGGTGATTCATAGCACAGTACGGTTTCATGTTAACGGATCTACAGAGTCTGTATGTGGCCCACAATGTGAAATGAGTTTGACACCCCTGATCTGCGAGAAGAGAGTGATGAGGGAGAAACAGAGCGATAGCGAGAGAGAGAGGGGCTAGGAGAGATTTGCAATCAATAGAGATGCAAGCAGAAGGCCCGAGAGAGGTCACGAAGTGCTGACCTTGGCATGTTGAGGTCCCTCTGGATGGCCTCGTGCTGCACCTTGTTGAAGACCACCTTGATGCCCACGGCCACGGCCACCATGAACACCACCACGCCTCCGATCACAAAGCCCGTGTTGTGGCTCTGCTGCTTCAGGGGGTCGAAGTCCGGGTCGGGCCCCAGCTCCTCTTCGACGACCAAGGCGTTGGACTCGGTCTTGGCCCAGGCGGGCGAGTCGTAGTTCTTGCAGCTGTCCTGGTCCAGCTGCCGGTTGCGATCGGGGCAGCAGAAGCGGTAGTGGCACGTCCCGCAGCAGTAGATGAACATGTCCTTGGTGCAGTTGAACGAGTTGTCAAATTGTCCCATCACGTCGTAGTAACCCTGACACACGTCCATCCACACGTCGATGAGGCGCGGGGCCACCTGGGCGGCGCCCAAGGGCGGGGCCAGGGCCTCGGATGACGTCACGTTCTTGGGGAACATCGCTTGGGCCATGGGTTTCGGGGGGGTCTCCAGGACTCCCTCCGCGGGGCTTTCCGCAACTTTCTCGGGGGCCCGTGGCGCGGAGGGGCCGGGCTGTGTGGAGGAGGGGGCGGAGGACGGGAGCGCGTCCTCGCCGGCACTGAGCAGGACGACCAGCGCCAGGATGCGGAGCCTGGCCGTGGGCGTCATTTTTACATGACGATGGGACGCCGCTTCTGTTGTGCAGGTTCGAGCTCGCCGGCTGATTCCAAAAGCGCACTCGTGAATATTCGCAACGCCAAAAAAAGCAGCTTCATTCAGAAAAGCCGACCGGATCAAATTTGGTGGACGGGAAAAAAAAAAATAAAGGTCGCAGGCGAATACTCTTAAACTGGCAGCTTTGATTTGAGATTGTTGCCAATGTCGAGTGCGCGCGAATGGCGTGGCTAAGCTTTTCAGACTACGCCCGGAAAAGTGACCCCTTCAAGTTCGGAGGCGGCCCGTCACATTCCCGTACCGATTCAACCGCAAAAGTTTCCGTAATGACGGTACGGCGCATTCAAAAGTAGGCGCTCGTTCGATACCTCATCAGCGCATGGTAAACGCGGACCGGCACTCGCTCGGTGACTTCAGGGGAGCCCGCGGGAGACTCCCCCCCACCCCCTCGTCGTTCTAACTCTTTCTCCGGCATATCTAAAGATAACACGCTGTACTTTTTATCTCCTTGCTTTTTATTCCCGGTTTGGATTAGCGCGCGTTGGCGCTGGGCCTGGCACGGGCTGTAACTGTGATGGGGTGCTGGTGGGTGATAATGAGGGAAGCTTTTAAGTGCCAGAAGGGGGAGGAGGGTGGGGGAGGCTACTGCTGGAAATTACGAGTAAGCACAAAGCCAGGAAATGGCTCCCCGCCCGCGAGAGACACCGCGAGAGGCACCGCAAGCCACCACTTTTGCCGTTCTTCTGCCCTCGGCTCCCAAATTGCCGGTCCCATTTCAACTGGGGTGACTAATTAAGCGTGTGATAAATGACGTCTCTTTCACCCTTACTGCCCCTCCCCCCACCAAAAATAAAATAAAAATCAACCAAACTCAAACGGGGAGAAAAACGATCTCCGATTTGGGGAGTGGCTTTCAAAGACGATCACTTTTGTGGAGAAATATGTCAATTTGTGAAAGTTATTGTGCCGGCAAATAATCGGACGATGGCGGGGAATAAAATATAATTACATGTAATTTTGAAAAATGCGTGGCAGAGAATGGAGGTACGTATGGATGGGAGAGCCAGCGGGGAGGGTGGGCTCCTGGAAGCTTTTGTGGGGGTGTTTGGTTCAAGGGGCGCAGAAAATGGCCTCTCTCGGAGGTGGTGGTGGGTCCGCTGGAATACAAACAAGAGATGAAGTGATTAGTGGCGAGGTAAATCCAGGAAAAGGTGAGCCAGGGGAAGGGATTGAAAGGAAGCACACAAAAAAAAGAGAGGCGAGGAGGAAGAGCCGCCGGAGGTATAGGAGCAGAGACGGACGGCCGCGAGTGGGAGTGCGGCGCGTGGGTGGGGAGCTACACAATCAAGTACAGTTCTCCCAGCACTTAAGCGCCACGGCACGGCAACACGAGAGCTGCAATATTAGGACGCGCGTATAGACGGCCAAATAACCGCCGACGCCGTGTTTGTGGCGCAAAGTCGGCGGCCATTCCGCAACACCTCTTCGTAGTCAGAACGTTGTGTGTGCATTGGGCGTGATTCTTCTGATCTGGTGGATATTGAATTCCATCCCAAATGTGTGTACCGTTGTAATCGTAATTTTGTGTTTAAAAAAAATAAAAACAAGCCAACAACAACAAAAAACAAAATGATCGATCAATGGCATCGAGATTTTCAGGCATCCTCGTGTCTAAGGCCTGGCCCTTCTCCGTCCGCTGCTCCCTCTACTACATGGGAGCAAGTCACCTCCCGTTTTCCAGCCCAAAAATTGAAATTGGAAAAACATTCAATAATGTGTTTATTTAAAACTAAAAATAAGACCGTAATGTGTTTCCCTCGAAGAACTTCTGCTGCGGTTACCTCTTTAGGCTGCGGCCACAGCGTAGAAGAAGAACGTCTTGAAGCCCCGAGGAGAACTGATTTAGAGAGAAACAAATTACGGTCCTTTGTTATTCCACCACTTGTGTTCTATAAACACATCGTAGGTAGTTCAGAAAAGGCCAATTTCCGTTTTTCAACGTCAATTATTTGGACGAAACAAAACGAGAGATGGCTCGTTCGGGTTCGATTGAGACAGCGACACCGCCACCTAGTGGACGGAGGGGAAACTGGCCTTTCGACATGTGGAACGGAAGTGCGAAGCGTGTGCATTGGAACTGCGTGACGTTTTCCCCTCAAATAAAAATGCGCGTGCCCGCGGATCCACAAACGCGGATTCTACAATTCACGAGCAGAATAGAATGTTGACAAATGATGAGCCATTATAAGGGCACACCGTGTAACTCGCGGAGATAATTGTGTGAAAATTTCTGAGACAAATCTCGCCTCTTTCCTTCGGCCTTCCTCTCGCTTTCTCTCAGATTCCGTGCGTGGGTTGAGGCAGCCAACTCTCTCAGAATAGCACTGCAGCGCTGTCTGTGTGATGGGGAACGGAAGGGAAGCGAATACAATTGCAACCCGTGGGCAAAAAAAACCAGCCCCCAAAACGGGTGAAAACGCGTTCTTGTAAAATGATTCAACATCCGTGTGAATTTTTCTGTTGGACCAAAAAAAAAGAAAAGAAAAAAAAAGCATCACTTTGGCCAGCGGCCTCCAGCAAAGGCGCACTGTGTCAACTGAGGCATTGCTGCAGCAAGGGGGCGGCAGGAAGGACGGAGGGGGGTGAATGGCACACATCGACGAGTGTGAAGATGCATCGTTCTGAGCAAGCCACCGAGAGGAGGACGCAAAACGAGACCCAAACAAGCAAAAAGAAGGAATCCAAACCCACAAAATGATCCTGCGTGATTGAGCCACACCCACCGAGTGTTACTTTGGCGCTAGCGCGTTGCAACAGGTGCTTGTCGGGGGAAACTCCAGCATGCATTGGAAACATTTAGGGGGGGTATTCAAAACACGAGTGCGCGACAGTGGCAGATTCATCAAAAAACACAGCACCGTATCCCCCACCCCCCCACACTAAAAAAAATATTTTATATCCCGCTGCTGCACAATTAATGAGTGACGTGTTTCCCCCCTCTCTGCCCCCCACCCGCACCGACAGATGAATTAGTTGGAACTCGCAACGGGGAAATGGACATGACTTGCACGTCGCTGTGGGGCTGCTCGCTCGCTCGCTGCTTGCGGGTGCGTGGGTGTATCCTCGCCGCTGTGTGCGTGTCTGCTTCTTCGGCGGCGCTCTCAACATCATTCTTCTCATTATGCGCGTGCACGTACGCTCGCTCGTGTATCACTATCAATAGGATTGCTCAAATCCCCCCAAAATGAAATAAAACATCATCGCAAAGGAATCGTGCACGTGGTTGCGATAACAAAAAAAATAAAAAATAATAATCGAATGAAATGAAAAAGTGATGAGCAGATAATAACATGATTAAATTCACAGAAATTTAATCATCGATGAGGAATATGCAAATATTTTCAAAAGTGCAGCGTCGTGTCTTACCTGCGCGCAGCTGTGTGAGGTCTGCGCACTCAACCTCCGCGTCTCTCACTCAGACCGGGCAGCCTGTTGTTATTAAGACCAGCAGATGATCCGGATCCCGGAACCCCGGATCCTGGATCTGGATCCTGAGCTAGACCACTACCGTGTCTGTGTTGTTTAATTAGAACGAGCAAGTGTCGCAGGTCTCCGTCGTCCTCGCTCTTGATAAATCCACGCACACGCACGACATATAGGGAAGCGAGGGGTGGGGGGGGGGGGGCTTTGCAGGGGGGGGGGGCGGGGAGGGTCAGCACCACCAGACGAGATGTTCTGAGATGTTCTCACACATGTCAGCTAGAAGATTCCGATTCAGAGGAAACCCACGGCGGGGTTTAACGATGCAACTTTTGTCGGAGAGAATCGCAAGGCTGATCCTCGCCGAGATGCTGCCGCTGCTGCCGCTGCCGCATCTTGTGATTGGACGCTCACCGGCTGCCGCTGCTGATGAGACTCTCAACTCTCCTCCGAGCTGATTAGGCGCCTTCTCATCCCTCCCGTTTTTAATCACTGAAAGTGCGAGCCCAACCCCAGAAGCAGAAGCGGCAAAGAAGTTTAATTGAAGCGGCAGCCGACAGAAGGGTGATCAGCCTCCGGTGAATGTGCGAGGGTTGGGAGGAAGAAGATGAGGAGGGGAGGAGGGGATGGGGAGGGGGGAGAAGACATAGAAACATGGTTGCCAAGGCAACAGTGTCATTATGTTGGTGGCAATTATGAAAGAGATGAAACCAGAGGAGCGAGCGGAGGGGGGAAAAGATTGGCGCAAAAAAAAGCGTGAATAAACTCGTCATTTGCATGGAAGAATTAGAAGGCGACGCTGCTTTGTGACGGACAAATGTGTGTGCTGTTCCTTTGAGGGGGGGGGCACGGTGTGTCGCATATGGTCTCTGTAATGGTGCATGAAAGTAGTGCTTTGGCATCCTCCTTCAATGCGTTTGTTGGGGGGGGCACAAGTGCAAAATGAGTATTGTACAATGCGCGGGGGGGTGGGGGGGGGGGGGGGGGGCTCGTGGTGAGCAAGTCTGCCTCGCAGTCTCCGAGATTCAAAGTTTTCAATTTTGGGTCGGGCCTCCCATCTTCTTGTGTGGAGTGCATGCATGGATGCTGATCGGGAATGGATGGAGTGATCACTGTATTGATCACAGTAGCAAGTCTGAAAAGACGTTTAGAAACGTCGTTGGGAGTGAATGAGCTAAGAACGCGTCATTGTGAGCGAGTCGCCACCAAATGGTAGACGTTTGCCAACTGCCATTTCCTGCATCGCTAATTGCAAGCCTAGCCATCCTCTGGTCTGCCCGTTAAGACGCCATTTCTGAAACGCAACGTCCAAGTGGAAGCTTGGTGTCAATGCGAATTGGGCTCGCAAATTTGGCCCTTGGGGCCGAGCGCCAAAAGTTCGCCTGGAAGAAGCAAAAAAAAAAAAAAGAAGGTTGGGGCTGTTGGGTGTAATTACTTGCATGTCAGGCTGCGATTGCCGTACAGGTGGGAGGGGGCAGCGTGGGCCGTCATTAGATCCGCTCCAGTGCCGCTCTACAGGGTGTGCTTCCCCCCCCCCCCCCCCATCGGCTGCTCTGCATGCAATTACGAGCTCCCCTCATCATGCTTGTTCCGTCGCGGATGACGATAAACAACGTGAACGGTGACAAGCTCGCCGTGTACGTTCACTCGGTCAGAAAATGAGACGCTGACGCAAACGCAAAATATTGAAGCAGTGGAAGTGTACACCCCCCCAGCTCAAAGTACCTCTGATTAACCTCAAATAAAGTTCAGCTGTTTTGGTGGCCTTCTGCTGAACATTTTGTGCTAATATTGAGTGGTAATCAGGACAGTTCATGAATCCAGCTGGAAATTGGGTCTAAGATGAGGTGGGGATGGAGGGGGGGGGGGTATTACGAACAGATCCAAATAGCAGTCCAGTATTAGCACTCAAGACAACGTATCAGAAAACAGCAAAGGTTTTTGGGGCACGGGGGCTAATCGGAAGCAATTGAAATCTTGGCGGGGTGCACCGTCTCTTTTTTAACACGAGTTTGAAAGCATCTCCAGTAAGAAGATCATCAAAACATTGATGATGGAAAACGTTTTGAACTCATTTGTTTTTGGGTCTCACAAAAGCCTGGGTAGGTTTTGAACTGGGGTGTGTAGACTTTGAATACACCCACTGTAGAACTCTTGGGAGGGGGAAAATGGTTCGAATATCTAGAATGACTGGGGAGGAAAAAAACAAAACTGTAATTGGGGATGGAATGTCCGGTTAGCAAGAAAACATGAAGCAGCCGCGCCATTTTCTTCGGTGAGCCACAAGAAAGCGAGATGGGGGAAGGGGAAAAAAATACGATGCAGTGGGTGGGCCGGCCGGGCCTTGAGTTCGACACCTGTGATTTAGTCTTCAATGAAACCTACGCAGTCGCCTTATTACAAAACCGGCACAGTGAGAGAGAGAGAGAGAGAAAAAAAAGGCTCCAAAAGGGCCAGAGCGGAGATTTGAGCCTCGGAACGCAAAGCAAACCACTCGCTGCCGTGCTGCAGCAGCTCCGCTCCCTGACAAGACGAAAACCACACACACACACAAGAAAAGGAAAAGAAAAAAAAATAAATCACAAAACGGGAAGATACATTGTTCATTTGTGCCTTCTTGGGGAAAATGTCAAAGTGACCTAAAAAGCCCCCCCACCCGCAGTTTTCACATCCGGTCCAGTCGTTTTTCAAAAGACTCTTTTCCATCCAATTTCAAGCAGAGCTGGACGGTTTTCGTTGGGAAACGAACGCCAGCCGTCCACAAACGTCTTTTTTGTGTTCATCCAAAACAGTCATGCTGCACACTGGACCGGATATTCTGCTCAGGAGACTCCACACGCTCGTGTTTTTTTTTTTTTTTTTTTGGAAAGACACGTCAACACTTATTTCAACTAGGGCGAAATAATTGAATTGCAAATGCCCCCCCCCATATTGCGATTTAAAACGCCATTTTTTCTTCCATGGCGACCAGCATTTTCGTAAACTCACAATAAATGAATCCGTATGACAATAAACATCAGCTGCTGTTTTCAAGATATGTGACGGCGGTCGACCGTTTAGCGCATCCACCTCAAGGCGCAGCGTTTTGAGTCCGGCTGCGGCCTTCCTGTGTGGACTTTGTGTTGTCCGCGACGCCCGTGAGAAGGAGTTGAGAAAATGGATGGATCCATATATAGATACGTGAAGGCAAATGGAGCACAGATCAACATTTAAGACAATTATTATTATCAGTCATTTAACGCGCAGTCTTTTAAGCATCCACGACGACGACATCACAAAATGTGACCGTAGTCATCTATTCATTCTCTTCTGCTGACGTGGGCGCAGCAGCGTCAGCAGGGAAGCCCGGACAAAGTTTGATTGAAGACATTCTGATGCCAATTGCGGCTTTGTTTTCAATTCTTCGATTCAATGCCTTTTCAAGGATGTGCAGGAACCCCCCCGAGTTGTCTCAGCATCCTAAAACAACCTTGAGATCAATATCTAATTGCCCCACGGGGGTAAATAAAGTTTTCTGAATCGGAATATCGCTCCTCCTGAATACATTATTAGCTCATTCTGAAAATTCTCACAATTCGTCTTTTTTTGTGTGTGTGTGTGTCTTAAAAGCGGGGAGACTCATTACATGTTAATATTTTCATTTGGAATTTAATTCTGACAAGTCAAACGCTATGGTACAAAGTGGACAGTCTGGATCGTGGTTGAGAAGGAAAATAAAATGAAAAAAGGAACTTGGATATCTGTATTTACACCCACCCACGCACACACACACACACACACACACACACGAGCGCACAGGCACACACACACGCACAAGCTGAAAATGTTGCATTAAAGTCGCCTCAATGCGCGCTTTTTATCTGCTTTCTTTTTGACGGCTACGTTGCTAACGGCGCTACCACTACTACTGCTGGCGGTCGTGCTGGGTCCGCTGGCGCCGTTTCCCAGGGCGGCGGGCACAGCCGCCGCGCCGGATCCCGCCCGCTTGCCGAGGTCTCCCGCGTGCTTCTTGGGCTGCGGCCCGTCGTTTGGGTCCTGCGAGGTCCCCGAAGAGCAGCCGGGCCCCGTCATGGCGTGGATCTCTGTGAGGAGGCGGGCGCGGGCCTCGTATTCCGTGTAGTCCTCCAGGAGTAGGCGCCCCGCCTCCTCATTGAGAGCCGACTCCGGGTTGGGGTGGATAAGGAGACATTTGATTGTCTGTGAGGAGGAGGGGGGGGCGGGGGGACATTTGGGGCCCATTAGAAACCGTGCGAGGGGGAGAAAGTAAAGAAAAGACCAGGCGGTAGATCTTACGAGCAAGACGTGTCTGAGCCCGAGTTCTGCCTTCCAGTCCCTCTTGAGGACATTGACACAGATCTCGCCTTTGTGGCCCACGTTGGGATGGAAAATCTTGGTGAGGAAATACCCCTTGGGAGGAACGGCGGGGAAGTCTTTACCGAGGACCAGGCGCATTCGGAACACCCCGCCGGCAAACGGGGTTCCCTCTGTGGACGCGTAAACAATTCATCACATCAAGTCGACCCCGCCAGTCATACTCAATGAGCCGAGCCGGTAAACACCGCACCAACTCGGGGGAAGGCAAATTTAAAACCTTACGAAGGCCACTTTGAGCCAGATAACGTGGATGATATGGGCTCAATCACAAATTACATCATCGAGAGAGAAGCAAGTCAGAGGTACTGTAATAGTGTACTTGAGTCTTGAGTACTATTAATATGAAAAGCGTCTTACCGGGCCCTTCTATGGCCGTGTGCAATTCCGTTATGTCTTCATCACTGGGGTAGACCTTGATACCCTCCGGCGGGTCCGCGGCTAAGGCTGAAACTTCTTTGTACACCAAGCGAAGAACGTGGGGGGGCAAATTCTCCACATTGGAGTTCTGTTGGAAGTCAGAGAAGTTCAATCAGTCCTGCACAGGATTTAACCTATTGCCTGTGGATGTGGAACGTATTCCCGCGATGAACGGGGGTTCACTGTATTGTAACCAAGCTTCATTACAAACACACACAAACAATTAGCCAACAATATAGAACTCAAGCAAACAATATATCAGTAAGCACCCTTTAAAAGGCTTGAACAGTCCGCACACAATTTGTCACTGCATATTTAAAATCCATTTAATAAACGTTGCCTGAAACCGAAGTGTCAAATTTTACTCTCACGGTGGTTGTTGACGAGACTAAATTATTTATAAAGACGTGTATCACTGTGACTGTACACAAAGCTGCCGTCGTTGTTTAAAGACAAAAGAAAGCCAATGTAAACGTTTGCATTAGCCTAGCGGCATCAGATTGGGTTTTAAATAGACGTCACGTTAGCTACGCTAGCACAAAAAAAAACCCATAACGCGTGTAACACTCTTGATGTAAAGTACTTCTTTGCACCGAGACACGCGCCAGACTAAAAACAGAATTCGTCAGAATAATTAAATGACATCAGCGTGTGTGTTAATATGACTGAATCGGAGTAAGGAAGCTCGACGCCTGGCGACAGCTAAACACCAAAACAAGCTAATGGCTAACAGAAACTAGTCGTACAATCGTCCGTCTTACCATTTTCAAAATGAGTTATTTCAAAAGAGCGGATTTTAGATTTCACACACGAGGAATTCACGCTTATTTACGACGAAGAAAAATATTTGGGAATAACTTGTTGGGTTTTCACGAGCTGCTGCTCTTTTCTTCTTTTTTCGTTGACACAGGAACAAAAATACGTCGCTCGGTTAACCTAAAAGCAAGGCCCAATGGAATCGTGGCAGTGGGGTGCGCTGTTTGAATTCAACCAATCAGAATGTACATAGAGCACACGTCATTATCAAGAGCCCAACCATCCGCTTGAAGGGGTTTAACACTTGTCTGTCATTGGTCCGTTTGAAAATACACGGAACAAACCCGAAAAAACGAGGAAATTATTAAAATAGACTGGAATAAACGCTTTCTGGGTATGACAAAGGAAAACATTCCTGTTACAAAGGAGACAATAAAACAGATGTTTTTACATTACTTTATACTGTGTGTACAGACGATGTACAACGGGGTATGTATCGGGAAATTTAGAAGGAATTTCAACACACAAACTGTGAGAGCAAGCCTCATCAATAACAAATCCCTGTTTCAGTTTTCTTTTGCACAAAAAATATTGATGTTGCATTTTGCATTTTATTATTATTAGTAGTAGTTAGTTGTTTAGTTTTTTAAATACTTTCCCAAACATCTACACGTATAGCTTTCGTGTGTACCGGAGTGGAAAGTTGTTGTTTTTTTTTTTACTTCCAAGAGGGAACTGGCCATAAAATATAACACCGGAAAAGTCTGCGGCTACAAGCTATGAAACAGACTGGATCAAGAACATAGTTGCGTTTGCGGTGCTCATTTAATATCTGGTTAAACTTAAATTTTACGCATTGAAATGTTGAATATGTGGTCAGGAATCTTGGAATAATGGCAAGATGTTTGATATCACTAGTAACTGGTAGCTAACTCATTCAACTATGATGCGCTTCCGTGCACACTCGCTCCAATTTAATGAAGCTTTTAATTCATTAGCGTTATTGTTTATGATGCTTACCTTAGCCAATTTGCCCTGTGCATCCTAGAACACCTCAGCAACTTGCATTTCGACTAATTCACAATGTAGTACAGTAGGTAGCGGTAATGGACTACAGTATAACGTTTTGCTGCTAACTGCTGTATAACAAGAAATAAAAGATAACCAAGAATGGGCACCGGGGGGCGCTCCTACACAACGGCAAAAATCTGATGCCTGTGCCTCTCGATAAAAAGTAAATAAGCAAAGTTAATTCACTTCTGTTTTTTAGGACAGCAATTCATTACGGAACCATGGGAAGTGTTGTTTTGGATGGTATGAAACGGCCGTAACCATACCAGACATAGGCCAAAGTACTTAAGAATTCTTTAAAAACAACAACAACAAAACAAAACCTAAGCCTAAGGTAAAATAATGTCTTGTAGAACTACTGATTCAACTTCTGTAATTAAGTACAAGGGGGAAAAGTACAGAATGAAATGTACTTACTAAAATAGTCAAAAATAATTTTCACTGTCAATTTTATACACCCCTGTTACGAAACAGTGGTGTACTGAAAAAAAACGCTAAAAGTAAGCCCATTTTTATAAATGAAATAATCGGAAGTTCATCACAAAAACAGATCTGTAAAGTTGGAAAAAGGAGGTCTGAAAAGTACGTATTACATTCACATACAATTGCAAAGGAAAAATACGCAATTGCAATAACCAAGTAAAACATTAAATGTTTTAATTTCCACCATTGCAAAACGTAACGAGCTTCATTTGATGAGGTATTACCAAGTCCAGATGTTTGTTTTCAAACAGAGTAAAAGTTGCCAAAAAAAATTACATAGTTGTGCATAGATTTCAGAAAGACATTTGTAATAATAAGAAAAAAGTATCCGTATCCCTTAACCAAGGAAAAAAGGACAATGTATTCTCAGTACGGAAGGTGATTGGGAATCAACTTTTTACTAAATAAATTACAATATTTTTTCTGGAAGCGTATTGCACATGAAGATTTTTTCCGAGTAAAGAAAAACATGCGTGGATTGGGGGCAAAAATCATAAACTGTGGAAACGTTTTGTTTTGAATGATACGAAACACTCGTGACAACAACAACAACAACGCGCGAGCACTTCCGGGTTCTGGATGGAGCTGTCAAGCGCCTAACACCGCCTTCTTGTTTTTGGCTGAGAATCGCTTCGTCATCAACTTATTTCATTTGCTCTCAACAACACGACACACTCGTTGAAAAAAAAACAAGCCAAACAATTCCACGCCGTTTAAAAACAAATTATGTTAGACTGGTAGGCGTCCTTATAGCCATGTTTGCTAGCTAACATGCCCAGCTAGCTCGGTGCTGCTGATGTAGGCGCCAACGCGGTTGACTTTAGTTTGGTTGGGTTCCTAAAAAAATAAATCCTGCTGTTATTTTTGCGACAATCATGAGCGAAGGGGGCGTTTTCCACGAGAAGCAGCGTCTGGAGCTGTGCGCCATCCACGCGCTCAACAACGTGCTGCAGGAGCGGGTGTTTACCAAAGAGACGGCCGACGAGATCTGCAAACGGTACGGCGCAAAATGATATACTGTAGCGTTTTATTTCACGATGCGTGTGCTTGTGTGGACACGCGTTTGCAATCCGGTGATCAAAAAAACATGATTGATGTCATTTGAGGTCGCGTGTGTGTGTACGTATGTCGATGTGTAATAGGGGCGTTGCTTTGAAATCTGCCTCCTCGGGTGAAGTTTCATTTGCGTTCGGTTCCTAGGCCAATTAGGTTGTACGATGCTAACTAGTCTTAAGTCTTTAATACGTTCCAAGGACAAATTTGAACTAAGTTAACCCATACTATACATTTCAAATGAAATGTCTCTCTTGGAATGAAGATGTCATAAATGCGTTCTCGCTCCCACCCTCCTATAACAAGACCGAGTTTTGAATCAAGAAAAATAGATTATATTGTAAGAAATATAAGAAAGTAAGTTATGTCGACTCATTATATTTTAAAAAAGTGGTGACTTTATGGGCATCGGAAGTGTTATTGTCCAGTTGCCTTGTTTACCATCCCGACCATAGAATGCCTTTGAATGAACACACGTCGTCGCAATGAATCAGCGATTTGCGACTGTGGCCGCATCCTGGAAGCAATCTTGGTGAATGGAAATTCACATTCCTCATTACTGAATCAGAATTTTTTGTTTTTTTTTGTAGGCTGGCTCCACAGTGTGTGGTCAACCCACATCGCTCAGTGTTCGGCACGGGCAACTATGACGTCAACGTCATCATGGCGGCGCTCCAGAGCAGGGAGCTGGCAGCCGTGTGGTGGGACAAACGCAGGTGGCTCAAAAGAATCACAACGAGGGAAAATGTGACGGGACATCAGGGATTTTTTTTTTCACTTGTTAAACTATTCCGCTCAGGTCACTGTGGGGCGGAATTCCTCGCTGCTCCAAAACCCATTCGGATTCAGAAATTTGAAACCGACCAAATTTAGATGGACAAGTTTTCAATTGACCATGTAACTGCCTATGGGGGGGTTCACTGTAAAGCATATGAAGGCTGTTACCTAACGATTGCGCGTCATGTTTTCCCTTTCCCGACAGGACGGTCCAGAGTCTGTGCATCTCCAAGGTTCAGGGCTTCATCTTGAACGTTCCTTCGTGCGTCTCGTTCGGCATCCTTTCCCTGCCGCTGCTGCGGCGGCGCCACTGGCTCGCCGTCCGCCAAGTCAACGAGCAGTACTACAACCTGGACTCCAAGCTGAAGAGTCCCGTCTGCATCGGCGGGGAAACGCAACTACGGTATTAGATTGACTCACACAGGCTGAAATCTGATTGGACGAAAAAAAAAAAAGTCACACCCACTGACATGTATTCGGGGTGCTCTTACCTCAGAACGTTTCTCAGCGAGCAGCTCTCTCAAGACGTAGCTGAGATGCTCCTGGTGGTGCCGCGGGAGGTGGAGGAGGACGGATCCTGGCTGAAGGCCGACGCCGCCGTTGAGGGGGCGAACAGGATGGATTGAGAGCAAAACAAAGGACTTTGTTTTTTGTTTTGTTGTTTTTTTTTAACACTTTATGCCAGGAAAGTACATTATTCAGGGAACAAACGTTCGTTTGGAAAGCTTTTGTACATTTTTTTTTCCACGTCGTTGCTATCCAGTTTAAGGTCCATGCACGAGTGCACTCTTTGTTCTCACTAGTAAGACAAATCAGCATTCTGCCACTTGTTCATGTCTGCCTGTTACTCGTATTCCAAGGTCATAGGTGTCTCCTAGAATTTGATATCACTTGTCGTTTTAGCAGCTCGCAGTTAGCGAGCGCACACACAGCTATCGTAACGAGTGCGCCAAAGAGTCCACTACTCGTACACGGACCCGTCGCCGGATATCAAGGATGTGAACGAAATGCGCGACCGGCTTTTCCAAGACACAGTACACACTTGTGCACGGTTGACGCCAAGATCCGATGATTGTAACTTTTTTCCTCTGCAGCTAAAGTCGCGCGGGAAGCCATCTTAGACTCGACGCTCAAACGGTTTCGTGGTACAAAGTGCCGACATGATGTCATCATATTCCTACTACGACTACTAATAACAGTGGTGGCTCATGATTGTAACGAAGAAGACTCATTCCAAAACACTGAAACTGTTCGGTTTTTGTTTCTAGCGAGGCAAAAGAACAGTTTTACTTCAGTCGTTGTCCAACTTGTTTTGCCGTGACGGTCAAGCTAGCAACGTATCAAAACAACAGCAACGAATTAGCTCAGTCGCACGCCCGTTCCAGGTGTCTCCTTTCGATCTATGCATAGCCGACGTGCGTGTCCGTCTGCGGTGCGCACTTGTGACTTATTGACTGACAACCTAAGTTTTTAATGGTTGACATTGTTTATAATAAACTTTGGTTGTTGTTTTAACACTCGGGCCTTGCTTGATTTGACTTTTCAGCAACACGTTCAGATAGCCCGTACGTACTCGGTAAGATTGTCTGTTTTTTGGGCAATTGGAACAGAATGTAAAGAATTAAACTCTTTTAGATGACATGCAGTATATGGACACGGTTGCGGCTTCTTTGTAGGCTGCAGTCGTAGTTGTCGTTCTTCACAGAGGAGAAAGAATATGTCTCTGAATATTGCTCTGTTATCGGTCTACACTTGTTCTTTTTTTTTTGTTTAACTGTCACTCTCCTCTGCACAGACGCAGGGACACAAACGTACTGTATTACATTGCCTCGAATGATGTTCACCATTTTGATTTGCGAACATAAAATGTCTGCTACATCCCTCGTTTCACTACATTTGCATCAACACCACAAAACTGGTCCAAAAATAGGACATGAGATGGACACACGTCAGAGGGTTCAATGTGCATCTTTGCGGAGTTCAACGACGGCCAAAAACACGTTGAGCGTGAGAGGTTATTGTTACATTTTTTTTTATTACTGTTATTCATATTAGACTCTTGAGTGTAAAAGGATGCCATTCAAAAGGAGCATTGAGAGTACAAACTCAGTTGGGGGGGGTTAACACGGTCGAGTGGGAGGGCTTGAGGAGGACTCAATGAAATCTCCAACATACCGTAATATACACACACACGCACGCACAAAAAAAAAAACAATTGCGGAGACCCAACGCTGTGCTCTGCAGCGGATATAGAAAAAGTCTACACACCCCTGTTCAAATGGCAGGCTTTTGTGATCTTAAAAAAATAAAAATGAGTGCAAAATAAATCCTTTTTGAAACTTTGACCACCATTGTGGCCAAAGCGAAATCTGATTGGGAGGGTAAGCAAAACCAAAAGACATTGTGTGGTTGCAAAAATGTGCACACCCTAATTCGGATATACAGTACACAGCTCTCTCTTTTTTTAAACTGATTTATCTTGTCTTATTTTTTTTTTGTTTTACATGGCAAAAAGCTGGCATTTGAACAAGGGGTGTGTAGACTTTCTATATCCACTGTACATTAGTTTTATTGCTCTGTACCCGCTGTCGCTGCTGTTCTTTAAGGGTTCTCCATTCAAAGAAGGGTCTCGTAGCCCTCAACCGTGGTGATTATTATTATTTTTTTTTTTTTAAAAAGAGAAATGATTATTCTTCCGATATATAGACAGTGAGATATACTCAATACCATTCAGGTAATACACAGAAAATACATAATTACCACCTATAAAAAGTAATAATAAAAAATATATAGCAAGTGAGGGGGAACTGCATAACCATTGACAGAAAAAAAAATGTGCTTTGTTGCTACGTGCCAGTGCTTTTTTTTTTTTCTACAACAGTTTCATATTTATATATTTATATGTATATAAAACAACTTTCAAATAAACGGGTGATACATTGAAGAATATAAAAACTACATCATGTAGTCACGTCAATAACATTCTCCACGTGCCTCACCACTGTTCACAGCTTACACAGTTTGGACAAACAAGGGGGAGGGTTTGCTTTCACATCCTACCGGCGTGCCCACAGTCATTTTTAGTCCTGCTCCATTTTTTTTTTTTTTTTATAATAAGTGCTTCTAATCATCAGAATTGTCAGAATAATACACTTCTGTGATAGCCTCATTATACGCAACACTAAAGCCATCGTTTTGCTTCTTTAAAATTAGTTTCCGTTCCTTTTAAAGTGTCCATTCATATGAAAACTAAACATTTGTTTTCTTCTTCTATCTATACATTTCCTAAAAAAGAAAAAATAGTTATCAACGTGAATACAGGTTCCTCGAATGGGCGGGGTTAGGGTGCGATTGACTTCCCCCGTAACCAGTCAGCATGCTGGGAGAGTACTGCGGAAAAAGAACACAGATGTCATTCAAGCACGTCGATGTCATCTGGAATCCATGAACACGCCACAACAGCTGACGGCCTTTTGCCGGAAAACGCAGATCATTTCATGTCGTAAACCCCCCCCCCCCCCACCTGCACACCAGTCTGCTAATGTAGGGGGTGGGAGACCTACGACCTGTGAGCAACATCCCAAACTTTTTCTGAGTAAAGTAGGACCCATGGAAATTGAACTATTTGTATTTTCCCCTCAATACTTAAAAATAGACTTTTTTCATTAAAAAAAAAAAAAAAAAAGGAAAACAGTCATGGGTGGTTGAGTGCCGTTTTTTTAGGGGGGTTGTTAAAAACGTTTTGTTTTTTCCTCCCATTTTTGAAAAATCTTCAATGCCATCTGTCCGTTGAATTGGCTCTATTTTTTTTTAGGTCTTGATATTTTTAAAATTAAAAAGAGAATATCAAAGTCATAAATTGGGGATTGGGCGGCCCGGTAGTCCAGTGGTTAGCACGTGGGCTTCACAGTGCAGAGGTACCGGGTTCGATTCCAGCTCCGGCCTCCCTGTGTGGAGTTTGCATGTTCTCCCCGGGCCTGCGTGGGTTTTCTCCGGGTGCTCCGGTTTCCTCCCACATTCCAAAAATATGCATGGCGCTCTAAATTGTCCCTAGGTGTGAGTGTGAGTGGTTGTTCGTTTCTGTGTGCCCTGCGATTGGCTGGCAACCGATTCAGGGCCCGCCTACTGCCCGGAGACAGCTGGGATAGGCTCCAGCACCCCCCGCGACCCTAATGAGGATCAAGCGGCTCGGAAGATGAATGAATGAATGAATGAATGAATGAATGAATAAATTGGGGATTATTGGCACTTGTCAAAAAAATGGAACACTTCAAAACTACAACCAAATTGGAAGAAATATTTTCTGATTCAAAATACCCTGAAACTTTCTTGGCACCAGAAATGTGTTGTCCGTGGATTCTTGCTATTGTGACATATTTGCGGCATATTTGTGGTCTGACATTCACAAAGTCACACATTCATGTTTTTTTTTTCCAAACCACCCTCTGGTATTTGCTTTTTTTTTGTGCATCATCTTGTGGTAGCTTGGTACCAAGAAACTACGTTGAAGTGAGCTGAGGATCTTTATTCAGCCCAACGTAGTACTTTGCCCCACCACAGGGGGCATCAAGTATTCGGGAATATTCGCGGCAGGCCTCAATCCCTGAATAGAGTTCAATTTCATGCGCGGTTTGAGGGGGAACAAAAAAAATAATAATAAGTGACGTGAAATGAGCTCCGGTAGAACAAAGTTTTCCCTAGTCCTGCACTAGTCGGCGACGAGCATGATGATAAAATGGCACACACAAGAACAGAGGAACTCACAGAGGGGGGTGGGGACTGCCTGTCAGTCAAGGGGAGGCTCTCATAGCCAGGGTTGCCATTGGAGGAAACGTTTGGAGTCCTGCGTAGAGAGAGTAGAAAGAGACAAAAGGGGAGGAGGAGGAGGAGGAGGGGTGGAGGATGAAGAAGACACGTCGAGAGAGGACGGGAGACGGTGGCACAGGAGTCGAGGGCAGGTCAAAAAAGGGAAGAGGGAGAATCAGCGGTTAGAGATCAAGCGCACAAAGCACAGCTCCCGCTCTCTCCCTCTCGCTCGCTTTGAGTAGGCGTGCATCTCCGCGCTCCTGACTAGAGGTGCAAGCATTTCGGTTGCCGTGCTCGTGAATGCGTGATGGGGGGGGGGGGGGGGGGGAAGAGAGAAAAAAAAAAAGCTATTTGGAAAGCACTCCCACTGGTTACTGGTGCGTGTTAGTGCCACTTGGGTCGACCTGCGCAGTCCAATCACATCCAAGTCCATGTTAACTCTAATTTCGTTTTTAAGAAAGCAGAGTAGACCTTCCTGGTTGCTTCCGCTCTCTCTGGTTTTTCGCTTTTGATCTCGTTTGATGAAATGACATTGTTCAAAAGTTTGCAGTCCCTCCGAATAAAAATAACAATAATAATAATAATTATTATATAATTATATAATTATATAATAAAAATGGGCGGCCCGGTAGTCCAGTGGTTAGCACGTCGGCTTCACAGTGCAGAGGTACCGGGTTCGATTCCAGCTCCGGCCTCCCTGTGCGGAGTTTGCATGTTCTCCCCGGGCCTGTGTGGGTTTTCTCCGGGTGCTCCGGTTTCCTCCCACATTCCAAAAACATGCATGGCAGGCTGATTGAACACTCTAAATTGTCCCTAGGTGTGAGTGTGAGTGCGAATGGTTGTTCGTCTCTGTGTGCCCTGCGATTGGCTGGCAACCGATTCAGGGTGTCCCCCGCCTACTGCCCGGAGACAGCTGGGATGGGCTCCAGCACCCCCCGCGACCCTCGTGAGGATCAAGCGGTACGGAAGATGAATGAATGAATGAATAATAATAATAATTACGTGATGTGGAAAAACAATTGTAAATAGCACTGCGATTGATCCCTTTTGTATTTATATTGCACTTAATTGAACGGTGTCTGTTTGTTTTTCGTCTTTCTTCCCACATTCTTGCTGCTGGAGGCTGTAAATGTCCCCAGTGTGGGACAAATAAAGGATATCTTAAGAATTGTCCTTCTTTTTGAAAGAAAAGCACCATCTCCCTGAATGAAACAGAAATGCAGTCTGGAGCAGTGATTCCCAGTCATCCAATTTCACTTCAGGTAATCGGTCCGATTTTTCAAATCGCCTGTCTTTGTTCATTTCGCTATACCAGCGACGGACAGAAAATGAAAAACTCATCCTCCTTGATGTCCGGAAGGACGATTCAATTGTAAAATGTGTTGCTCTTCCTCAGCTCAGTAAATACAAATCTGACATTATTAATTCATTCATTCATTCATCTTCCGTACTGCTTGATCCTCACTAGGGTCGCGGGGGGTGCTGGAGCCTATCCCAGCTGTATTCGGGTAGTAGACGGAAGACACCCCATATCGGTTGCCAGCCAATCGCAGGGCACACAGAAACGAACAACCATTCGCACTCACACTCACACCTAGGGACAATTTAGAGTGTTCAATCAGCCTGCCACGCATGTTTTTTGGAATGTGGGAGGAAACCGGAGCACCCGGAGAAAACCCACGCAGGCCCGGGGAGAACATGCAAACTCCACACAGGGAGGCCGGAGCTGGAATCGAACCCGGTACCTCTGCGCTGTGAAGCCCACGTGCTAACCACTGGACTACCGGGCCGCCCCGACATTATTAATGTGCCATGAAAAAAAATAAAAATCTAAAGTGACCCCCAAACTTTTGAATCGATGATCGTAATAAGGTGTATTTTTTCCCATTCTCCTGATGCAAAACTGCCCCCGTGTCACATTGAGCGATGTTTTGAATCTGACAGGACAATGCGAGAAACTGCCATTGGATTGCACAGCTGTTCCTAATGTGGTGGCCTGCAGTGAGTCGATTACATGGAAAGCCATTGGAGCATTTGGTCCATATCCTTGATCAATTTCTACCCGGACACTCTCGGACCTCACTGGGAAGGCAATTCAGTGCTGCAGCTTACTAGTTTTGAATTATCGCCCTGAAATATCTTAGACATGAGGACAGTGTACTAGTACACGGAATTCCAACGGCTTTCCGTCGTGGGACTGCGCTTAACAAAAGATGTTAGAGGTGTGAGGATGAGAAAAAAGGCCAGGAGAGATCACAGTGAAGAGACAAGTGATGACGAGTGATGCGGAGGGTAGGAAAAGGTCGTGACCTTACTCGGGTTTCCTTGCCAATTTACCCCCCAGCTCCCTCCCCGAATCCCCATTTTTAAAAAAAAACACACAGCAGTGGTCTTACTATGTGGAGATTGTGACGCCGGAATTTCGAGTCTGGGGTGAAGGGGGAAAAAAAAAATGGCGGGCCTGCGTGGTCTGTCCGGGAAAACACTCGAGACAGACGGACGGATTGGACAGAAACACGGGCAGACAGACAGACAGACAGGCCTGTGTATTTGCGTCCGCTCTCCTCTGTCTACACTGGCGTCCCGTGTTGACCTGTCTGTATATCTGTCTGTCTGCGGAGGAGCGACTAGTGCTGCGTGTGGAATAGCGCATGGTAGCGTAGGAGCGTGCGCCAAGGCTCGCTGACTGCCTCTAAGTGTGTCCTGGTTACGGTCAAACTTGGATATGATGAAGGAGGGACGTGGAATTGAAATGCAGACCGAGCGGACGCAACCTTCGATACACCTGCACAACGATACACCTGCACAATCCGGTGAGATCCAATAAAAGAGCTGGATGGAAAAAATAAAAATAAAAAGTGAGCTTTGATTGCTGTTGTAGGTGGCAGTGGTGGAATATACCCTCACGGGGGTGGTCGGATGGTTTTCTACTTCTTCTAGCATGACTACGACTATGATTTCTACTTTGACTATCTACAATACGATTTCCACTCGGACGATTTCGAAGACGACTTCTACCATCACTATGACGACTACAACTATTTTGCCTTTATTACCCCCCCCCCACCCCCCACTGTTATAATGTTTATTTCATTATCAGAAAAATAACCATTATGCCAATATGGTTATCAACCATGACTCCTCCAATTTTACACTACAATACCGGCACTACAACAAGTACTTCCACTACACTTTCTCCTACTTCGATAACTACTTTCTATTCAGTCAAATACTATTATTTTTTTCTATTTTGAACACAACTACTACCTCTGCTACATCTACCACAACTCCTACTGCTTCTACTGTACCCCCAATATTTTTGCTACTACCTCCCAATTCTACCTGTCGACTACTTGGACTTCTACTACTAATTCTACTTCCAATACTACGTCTACCACTTCCACTACTGTTTCTGTGATATCTACTACACCTAAAACAGCTACTATTTGTACTATTTCTATTACACTACGTGTACTACTCCTACAACTACTAATAGCAAAATAGATTAATGGCTTGCTAGCTAGCTAGCTAGGAGGTTGGCTAGCTAGGTACCTCGGTGGTTAGCGATAGATAGATAGATAGATAGATAGATAGATAGATAGATAGATAGATAGATAGATAGATAGATAGATAGATAGATAGATAGATAGATAGATAGATAGATAGATAGATAGATAGATAGATAGATAGATAGATAGATAGATAGATAGATAGATAGATAGATAGATAGATAGATAGATAGATAGATAGATAGATAGATAGATAGATAGATAGATAGATAGATAGATAGATAGATAGATAGATAGATAGATAGATAGATAGATAGATAGATAGATAGATAGATAGATAGATAGATAGATAGATAGATAGATAGATAGATAGATAGATAGATAGATAGATAGATAGATAGATAGATAGATAGATAGATAGATAGATAGATAGATAGATAGATAGATAGATAGATAGATAGATAGATAGATAGATAGATAGATAGATAGATAGATAGATAGATAGATAGATAGATAGATAGATAGATAGATAGATAGATAGATAGATAGATAGATAGATAGATAGATAGATAGATAGATAGATAGATAGATAGATAGATAGATAGATAGATAGATAGATAGATAGATAGATAGATAGATAGATAGATAGATAGATAGATAGATAGATAGATAGATAGATAGATAGATAGATAGATAGATAGATAGATAGATAGATAGATAGATAGATAGATAGATAGATAGATAGATAGATAGATAGATAGATAGATAGATAGATAGATAGATAGATAGATAGATAGATAGATAGATAGATAGATAGATAGATAGATAGATAGATAGATAGATAGATAGATAGATAGATAGATAGATAGATAGATAGATAGATAGATAGATAGATAGATAGATAGATAGATAGATAGATAGATAGATAGATAGATAGATAGATAGATAGATAGATAGATAGATAGATAGATAGATAGATAGATAGATAGATAGATAGATAGATAGATAGATAGATAGATAGATAGATAGATAGATAGATAGATAGATAGATAGATAGATAGATAGATAGATAGATAGATAGATAGATAGATAGATAGATAGATAGATAGATAGATAGATAGATAGATAGATAGATAGATAGATAGATAGATAGATAGATAGATAGATAGATAGATAGATAGATAGATAGATAGATAGATAGATAGATAGATAGATAGATAGATAGATAGATAGATAGATAGATAGATAGATAGATAGATAGATAGATAGATCAAGATATAAACCTCTTCAATTGGATTTCATTAGATTGTGCCAGCGTATCTAATATTATGGCTGGTTGGTATATGTAATACGCAAGTCTACATGTGATTTGTATGACGGACTCTCCTGCAACATCTGGAAGCTTCCGTCTGTCTGTCTGTCTGTCTGACTGTCTGTCTGTCTGCGTGTCCGTGTGTCTGGTGTTACTCACGGGAGGGGCGGCGCGCTAGAAAAGGGGGGTGTCCACCCGGCCCCCGGGTAATTATAGAAGGGGGCCATGGCCCCGCGCTGAGACCCCGAGGCCGTCTGTCTACGTGCCTGATGGGAAGTGAAGGGGTCCTCACTCTCGCTGTCCGAGTCCTCGTACTCTTCCGAATCACTGGCCAAACGGCGCCCATGGAAGAGAGAAAGATGGAGACGCGTGAGGATGGATGGAGAACATCGAGAAGGTGGATAAAGACGGAACATCAAGAGTCATTTTTAGTCTTGGCGTCTTTGGCTTTGCATTAGTGGCTGATCACCAAACCTCCTCCACGGGGCGTGTGGAGAACATTTTCTCATGAGTTTGTCTACAATCTTTGATGGAGTCGTCGCAGTCAGTGAGCAAATTCTAACGGTCGGCCATGTGAATTAACTCCGTTGGAATTTCCACCACGTCTATATTGGAATCAACTTACCTGTTAAAATGTAAAAGTTACCGCATGGGTTTCATCTCCCCTGGAGGCAATTTACCTCACCTCAAACTGCGGCAGTTGGGAAGAAGGTTAAAAATCGTGTGCAGTAGCAGCATCGAGAATAAACTTCTCATTCGGAGTAACAGTCGGTGGATGTTTTTTTTTTTTTTTTTTTTTTTTTTAAGGGTCTTCCTCCCTCACCTTGGGAAACTCCTCCAGGCACCGGGCAGAGAGCAAAGAATGGCCGTGAAGGCCAAAGCCGAGAGGAACGAGTATAGGGAGAGGTATAGCAGCCCCTCCATCCCGTCATAGCACAGGCCTTTCAGTGAGTCGATGTAGTCCTGCGGGGGACGGACGGACATGTTCGAATCAATGTTGACCCCATCATGTATGTGGAACAGTCGCATGATGTTATCCGTCGGTTTCTAGAATTGCAACGTTGCGATTGCGGTGGATTAAGTCACCGCTGAGTGGGCAGATATCACAGCCCGCCCGCCACTGCTCGGTACCTTGTTGAGGCCTCGGCAGTTGAGCAGCGCCACCAGCTGATGGAAGTTGCCCTCCGTGCTGTTGAGAATCTGTTGAACATCCCTGAGTGATTTCTGCAAGAAAAAAAAAAAGTGTCCCGCGAGCGGAAATCAATACAGGGACATGACCGACGTTTTTTTTTGGGGGGGGTGGGGGGGGGGTCTCCCCCCCCAGGATGACTCAAACCCACCTCGGCTTTGGGGAACGGTGTGAGGGCGTTACGTTGCACGCTAGAAAGGTGTGTGTGGATATTGGACAGCGCCCTCTGTGACTGGGTGAGGAGCTGAAGACAGAGCAGGGAGATTTATTGACGAGCATCGCATTCAAGCACTACGCTAGAACATTACATCCGGTTGATTATATCGAATCAAGTAAGAGCCGTATTAAAAATTCGGCTTTTACTACGATAACTCGAAATGCATGGCCATGTATTCCGATGGAGGCGGACAGGCGGAATTCTGGATGCATCTTATTGGCTCTGGTGAGGTTGTGCAAGTGTAGCTCGTGCATGCATGCGTGTTCTGTACAACGGAGGCAGAAGCCTTGGTACCTGCTGGAACGGACTGTTCATGCGTCGGCTGCACGTCAGGTAATAATCCAGCACATCTGAGCGGCAAACAGAGCGAGAACACAAAGGAGGTCATGTGGGATTATCGTCGTTCTGCTGATGTGGGCACAGATGCATGGCGGCCGAGGGGGACGATGACAACAACAACCGCCATTTTGTGTGAGTGTGTGTGCGGTGGTGGTGGTGGGGGGGTGGCAATGGGTACCTGAGCTGGTTCCCGTGTTGAAGTTTGTGGAGTTGAGCACAAACATGTTTGGATCGGTGCAGAAGTCGCTGAGGGCCTGCAAGCGGGGTTAAAAAAAAAAAAAAAGGTCAAACAACAAGGTCAAACAGAGAGACAGCACGATGACCGAGTGACATACTCGCCTCTTGACATATCTGACCGGATGCAGATGGCACGCGGACACAAATTGACACAATGCTGCTGTTCTCAATAAACTTCCACCAGCCTCTCATATCTTTCCATTCGCATAAAGCCCCCCCCCCCCCAGATTGTCAATAGACTGCAGTAGAGCGGCCTTCTTTGCTGCTCCAAACACTCTGTGAAGCACTGGCCTCTATTTGCAAACCTCCATTTCAATATTTGTTCAATGTCAGGTAGAAACTTCAAGTTCCTGTTTTTTTCACGAATCAATACAGCGAACCAATTGGCAGGATTAAAAATCGCATAAACGCTCATCTCCTCCTCTACCCGTCCCTCTGCGAGAGCCGAACAACAGGCACATGTAAGCATATATTATTCATCCTCTGCAAAGAATGACGAATATAACTGCGGCTTACCGAGGAGTAAAATAGGAACGGACGGTCTTCGTTTCTATCCATATGTCTGCATTATACTGCCACCAAGTGGCCAGGGCGTACACAGCAGAAGCAAGCAGCACAATGTCCATATTTTGAAGCACAAAATATGGCAAAAAACAATTTTCACTTTTCATTCAATTGACTTGTGACATGACTGCTTTTTAAATATTTTCTTTTATTTATAAATATATAAAAAATATTTTAAAAAATTATAAATAATATTTTTCGCATCATTTTATTTAATTTAAAATATTTAATTTATTTATTTTTTTTAAATATACAGTGCTATTTTCCTTTTTTAATTTTCTTTGGGATTTGCGATTATTTCAATGAGGATGTCGCATTTTTGCTTGGTGACGTGCTGGAAGATGTTATGAATGCACCCCGATCGTCTGGGCGAAGGCTGCTGTGGAGTATCGTGGCGCTCCCCCAGCTGGATGCGCTCACCAGAAGAGGGAGCGATAGTCCCAGAGAGAAGCAAGCCCAATCCGGCACGTCAAAGTGGCCACGGAGGACAGAATAAACTGGGCCCACAGCGAGCCCTTTGTTTCCTTCTCACGAGCCAGAGACAGAGCGTCTCTGTGTGGACAAAACGGTCTTTGGGACATCTCCCATCAGCTCCGGGTGACACAAAACAGGCAGCAGAGCAGAAAAACAGCCACCATTTGGCCTCTCGACACATTCTTTCAAGGGGAAAGCTGGAAAAGCTCCCTCTGCGCGCCGTTACCAACTCATGTCAAAAAAGGTTACGACTCCCCCCCCCCCCCCCCCCCCCCACGTTTGTGAGTTTCACTCTGACTGGATGGCGCTGATGCCACTTTTGTGTTTGAGCCGAGCGAAATCCCCCAAAGGGCCCCGAGAAGAGAGACGGGAAGCCGTCTTCCACCACCTTTTCCAACTCTGAGCCAAACGCCCACGCAATCCACCGGGGGGCGCTTTGCTCGGAGACGCTGCTCGTGAAACATTGCGCATTGAATATTTAATCGCTGCTCCATTTTTTTTTTCCCCCCCTGTCTTTTTGGTGCTCCGCCATCGCTGCGGCGCTCCCTGCGAGGTTCTCGGTTCGACACGATGGGTGCAGATAGCTTACACGCTGGCTGCGCTTGGCATGCCATCAGGGGTTTAAAAAAATGAATAAAATAAAATAAAAATCATGAAATCGTATCGAATGAAAATTTGACCAAACTAAATGGGTGAAAACGCGGCCCGGTTGTCCAGTGGTTAGCATGTCGGCTTGACAGTGCAGAGGTACCGGGTTCGATTCCAGCTCCGGCCTCCCTGTGTGGAGTTTGCATGTTCTCCCCGGGCCTGCGTGGGTTTTCTCCGGGTGCTCCGGTTTCCTCCCACATTCCAAAAATATGCATGGCAGGCTGATTGAACACTCCAAATTGTCCCTAGGTGTGAGTGTGAGTGCGAATGGTTGTTCGTCTCTGTGTGCCCTGCGATTGGCTGGCAACCGATTCAGGGTGTCCCCCGCCTACTGCCCGGAGACAGCTGGGATAGGCTCCAGCACCCCCCGCGACCCTAGTGAGGATCAAGCGGCTCGGAAGATGAATGAATGAATGAATATACGGTAGACCGGGAGTCTGCTGTCGGCAGACGCCATCTTGACTTTGTTGCCCAAGAACTCTGAATGGACTATCAACAATGAATCCGGAGAGCAGCCATCTTACGTTGCCACTGTTTGTGACACTAGAAAGTGAAAAGTGTGTTTACTATTTAGTGTGTTTTACTATTTGAAGATGAATGAATGAATGAATAAATGGGTGAAAACGAATTCATTTGACGCCAAAGGTTAATGTACTTCACAAATATTGTGTACTGGTTATTAAAAGTGTTCAATTACATTTCATTCTAGCACGGCAAAACAGACAAGCATAAGCATGTTCCCGGGGGGGGGGGGGGGGGGGGGTCACAAGCGCCCCTCCCCCCGTGCTAGATCTGCGGGGCCACTTGGTACCAGGCCGCACTGATAGATGAAAACAAAATATGTGTTTTGTTTTTATTTTTTTTCTTTTGCACTGTACGCCCCAATCGGGAATGTATGTCACCGAGTATCTGTACTTCGACTTGTGCACCGCGGGAGTATTTTTGCCACCTCCGTCGGCATCCACTCACCACCACGGTGGCCGTCTCCAAGCCCAGCGAGCCCCAGCTTAGGAAGAGAGCCAGCCACGCCAGCACCGTCATCCTGCGGGGGGAATAGCGTAAAAACGCCGGCGTCATGCCGGAGGACACGCGCGTGGACAAAGACGCAAATTTGTGACGGCTTACGCACAAAATAAGCAGCCATCGTGCTTGCTTGGCCAGTCCGAGCAGGATGAACAGACACACGATGAGGTCCAGCAGTAGCAGCATGACGTATGACAACCACCTAAAAAACAAAAAAAACAAAAGCAAAACAGATTTTCCATTTTAGGGTTGGCGAAGAAAAAAATGCAACACAGCACTTCCGTTTCTGAGGAGAGGAATGTGTGGTGAGGATGTTGTGGGGAAAGGCTGCGCCATTTCTCCTCCGCGTGTGTGGTTTGTTTATGTGACACACTGGTGAGATGGATAAATGATTTGTTCAATGATTCCGAAGCATTCGTGTACGGCTAAAGCGCGGAAGCAAAGTTTTTAATGGAAAACCAAATGAAGAAACAACACATTTGGGCGGTTTGTTTGGATTCTTAAACAAAAAAAAAGGGAATAAAATGAGGCTTCAAATCCAAGCCATGCTCTCCGCTCTCAACAACCCCTCCACCCCCTCCCAAAAAATCTGATCTGGACTACACAATGTTTTGCTGTAAATGCCACAATATGGCGGCGGCAAAGCACTACATGAAGATCTTCGACTCACTTCAACATGTTGGCAGACCTCAAGATGGCGCCAAAGCAAAATTTTTACTGAAAAATAATGGAGAATATGCCTTTCTGTGGCGGCCCGGTAGTCCAGTGGTTAGCACGTCGGCTTCACAGTGCAGAGGTACCGGGTTCGATTCCAGCGCCGGCCTCCCTGTGTGGAGTTTGCATGTTCTCCCCGGGCCTGCGTGGGTTTTCTCCGGGTGCTCCGGTTTCCTCCCACATTCCAAAAACATGCATGGCATTGGACGCTCTAAATTGTCCCTAGGTGTGAGTGTGAGTGCGAATGGTTGTTCGTTTCTGTGTGCCCTGCGATTGGCTGGCAACCGATTCAGGGTGTCCCCCGCCTACTGCCCGAAGACGGCTGGGATAGGCTCCAGCACCCCCCGCGACCCTAGTGAGGATCAAGCGGCTCGGAAGATGAATGAATGAATGAATGAATGCCTTCCTGTGTGGGGTTTGCATGTTCTCCCGGTGCCTGCATCCGTTTTCTGCGGCTACTCCGCATTCCTCCCGCATTCCAAAAACATGCATGGGGGGCTGATTGAACACTCCAAATGGTTGTTAACTACTGTGTGCCCTACGATGGGCTGGCAACCGGTTCAGGGTGTCCCCCGCCTACTGCCCGAAGACGACTGGGATGGATTCCAGCACGCCCCGCGGCCCTCGTGAGGATAAGCAGAACAGGAAATGGATGGATGGATAGATACTCCGAAATATCTACACTAATGTCAAATCCCAAACTATTATACCCTTGTTCGTGTTCCCCTCACCTGTAGTCCTCATTCATCATTAAGGTGTTGGCCGCCCAGCCAGGTGAAAAGGGGCCGGGCATCAGGCCGCCGGACGGCGCCACCGTGGGGGCCGCCGAGGGCGGCACCGGGGTCAGAGGGATAATGGAGGCCCCGCTGACCCCGCTGTCATTCCCCGGCCCCGCGTCCAAGCCGGAGCGAGCCGCAGAGATGGAGGAGAGGAGGTTGATGACGTTCTCGGATAACCGCCGGCAGTTCCGCGTGGAAACCAGGAAGGGTTTGCTGCCCGTAAACATCTCCTCCATTGTGGTCAGCGGGCCCGAGACGGACAGCTGCAGACCATTGATTGTATCCGAAATCTGGAAAGGGAGGAGGAGGAGGAGGATGTGAGTAAACCGCAAATTTGGGATGCACTTCAAGTTGTGGTCAGATCTGTGACGGACAAGTGAAGGTCCTCCCTCTGTCTGAACCGCAAGTATGCCTGAAGTGCTTCACCAAGTTGCCCAACACATTCGGTACACAAACAAAAGTCTCGAGACACAAGCTTAGTGCTTAGAGGCTTTCCCACGTCACAATAACGAGGCACTCGAAAGAAGCTTGAAGCACTCGTCTACTCTCCGACTATCAAATTGGACTTTTAAAATCATCCATCCATCCATCCACTTTCTAATCCACTTATCCTCACGAGGGCCGAGGGCGTGCCGCAGCCTATCCCGGGCCATCTTCCGGCAGTAGACAGGGGACACCCTGAACCGGTTGTTAGCCAATCGCAGGTCTCACGCACACTGTCGACAAAAAAAAGACCATTCGCGCTCACAGTCACACATAGGGACAATTTAGAGTAAACAATTCAGCTACTGTGCATGCTTTTTGGAATGTGGGAGGAGACCGCAGAACTCCGAGAGGACCCACACAAGCAAATTCCACACAGGAGGGCCAGAGCCGGAATCGAACCTTGCACCTCTGCACTGTGAGGGCCGGACGTGCTACCCAGTCGATCGCTGTGCCGAGAAAAAGGTTCTCCCTCATCACTACTCGGCCTTTCTCTGTGTGACGCGCATGCACTCGGGGCCAACAACGGGGCGCTCTAAACCTGCCACACACCAGTGGCCTACTTGCAGGCCAGATGTATTTTACGGGGGTATCGGCCAGTTTGTTTGTTTTTCCTTCTATCCGAAAGCTCTTTTTTATGTGTGAGTGCATTAAGGCGTTTATATACTGTGAGAGAGTTAACGAAGAAGTCAACTTTTTACCTCGGGGGAGTGCGCGCGTGCGTTTTTTAAGTGGAGCAGAGCATCATCCCCCCCTAATAGTGCTGCTCAGATCAGATCAGCAGCACCTGCACTCGCTGTTCCTGAAGGTCATAAAACATTCAGCGCAGTTCCATTTCTTTCCTTGCCGTGCAACCGCTTTTAAAAGTGGCCCCTTCTTGGCACAATATTTTGACAACCGTTTTTGTGGCAATCAATGGTCTCAATTTTCACACGCACAAATTCACACTGTCCCTGGATCACAGTTTAACCGAAACATCATAATGGTGGTAATCAGATTTGGGTAAAGTTGGGCAAGTCCCCACTGAAAGACCAGGTACCAAAAACTCATCATCCACCATCGGATTTGACTGACCTGCAAAATTTCGCAGACTGCTCCGGAAGGAGGACAATTAGCAAAGTGACACACTAACCGCTGTTTGACCAGGAGGGGAAAATCAATCAGAGCGACATTTGGATGCCATTTTCACTCTCTCACACACACACACACACACACACACACACACATACACATTCCTGTACTTGTGGCACAGTGAGGACCAGGTAAAAAAAAAAGGCCTACAAAGCGAGGACCACCCTTTCTGCTTGACAAAGGAATGAAAAAGACACATTTCTAAACACAGGAGGGCGTCCTTAGCCAATACATTCCTTTAGATTAAATACACACACACAAATTCCTGTACTTGTGGCACAGTGAGGACCAGGTAAAAAAAGGCCTACAAAGCGAGGACCACCCTTTCTGCTTGACAAAGGAATGAAAAAGACACATTTCTAAACACAGGAGGGCGCCCTTAGCCAATACATTCCTTTAGATTAAATACACACACACACACACACACACACACAGTCACACATACGCGCAATTGCAAGCAGCGCGAAGCCAGGGTAGGGATTCCGCATGACATTTTACTTGCAGAGAGCACCACTCACCAGCAAATCGATGGAAGCTAGCGTGTAATTGGCTGTGAGAAGAGACGAGGTCAACTGATACATCCCATCATTAGCCTCGCTGTTGCCATAGAAACCGATGCCTATGGCAACACTGCAAAAGAGGGAGGCAGAGGAGAAGGAAAGGAGGGAGAGGAAACGTGAAAAGACTGCGCGAGCAGATAGCGGAGGCGTTGGGAGAGCGATGCGTGTGACTGTACATTTTGAAACGGATGAGATGGCAAGGGATGCGATATGTCTTGGTGGACGCGCAAAAGGACAATGCTGAGAATTAAAGAGGCCCACTTGAAGGACAGCGATGGAAATTTTTGTTTACGCACCATTCTCTTATTCAAATATTCAGATTAAGACTCGGGCCAGCTGTTCATCAAATCCCCTCCGAGCGCAGACAAATGGTATGACCCAATCTCCCATAGAATGTGACCCAGATTACAAAACGGGCGGGCGAGTGGGGAGTCGGGGGGGGGTGTCTGAAGGGAGAAACGTCTGCCTGTGTGTTTCGTGCATTGCGAGCCACCCAATGCAAACGTTACGTGAAATCACTGAAACAGTTTTTTTTTTTCTTAGCAGAGACGAAAAAGCCCCCATCCGTACAGGGGGAGCCAGACTCAATTAAAACACCGCCATTAGCTGTCCCGCACATCTGCTCATAAGGACGCTCCATAAGGGGGAGACCGCATGTCAAGTTGACATCTGATGACATCACTAGGATGTATATCAATAGATAGATATAAAAGATAGATTTAAAAAAATAAAAAAAATCTAAAAAATAGATATAAATGGTAGTCATAGAATGTGTGTCATCATGTCACACGTCGAGGTTAGCAAAGAGCAGCACAACATGAGTCAGATGTCAAGTAGGCCCTTCCTCTCGTTTCTGGTGACATTGGTGAGAAAAAAAAAAAAAAAAAGCACATGATTACGATGATGTTGCTGCTGCTGCTGAAGGCGATGACAGCACGTGATTCACGACTTTGCTGATGTCACGTCCTGCTTTGGATACTTTTTTTATAGGGCAAATATTGTACGGACTGCACTTTCGTCACTAATTATCGTTTGTTTGTTTTTTTTCCCCCCAATGTGTAGACGTTTTCTAGCCACTGTATGAAAAGTGTGAATATGTCACAATGCAGTACTGTACTCCATATATAGTACTGCATTGTGTATGTGGCAAACTGATCTCTCTAATTTTATATCCGCTTCAACAACTCCCAACATGACGCAGTTCGATTATATCATGAAATTCTTCTGATTGTGCACATGTACCAAGTTAATTACGTGATAACTACCGTTTGTTCTTTCTACATAATTACTCCATCGCTCTGAATGCGTATCTGAAGGATTCCTCCGAATACACACTTTGAAATGTCCCCCCCACCCTCCATATTGATCAGAGCCCAATTCCACGATATTCAAAATGTCTTCCCCATCTAACAGGTCAAGGCAGTGCATCGCCACGGCAACAGCGTTTTAAAAAAAAATGACATGCATCCATCGGCCTCCTCACCAGCACAGCGTGACCGACGCCACGGCCACCCACGTGACGCAGCAGATCCCTCGGCCCCCCTTCTTGCCGCTGTAGCCGTGACCCGTGCTGCCATCTTCGTCCTCCTCCTCTTCCTCAGATCCCTCGCCGCGGTCGCCGCGGTGACAGCAGCAATAGTGGATGAGGAAGGACAGGACCACCAAGAGGGAGATAACGAGGGCGATGGCCGATATGCTGGACAAAACCAGCAGAGTCTGAGGGAGAGGGGCAGAATAGAAGACGTGAGCGGGGTGGCTCTGAAAAATGTCCCTTTGATTGTTTTAAAAAAAAAAAAATTTAAGATATTAAAGTACAAAGTCATCTTGCTTATCCTACAATGTAATGCACGGCCCTCATTAGCGGCAGGCACAAGAGATTTACGGGAATATAATGTTCTGCAATTTCACACACTCAATAATTCCACTCATATTAATGAACTAGCTCGTGAATCCCTTCATCATCATCATCATCATTATCATTTATTTTCTCCCTCTAATATTGAATTAAATGCTCAAACCCAACATGACTGACCTAAACAGTTGGGAATAAAATCCATTTGGCAATCCTTCGCCGTACTTGAGCGACAGAAAAGCGGCGACCCTGTATTTATGGTTTTAGGACTACACATATAAACGATATGTTGATATTTTTTCACTGAACCATAAAAACATGGTGCGACTCTCGAGGAGGAAGTGGTTGGGACAAAGTATGAACATGCCGGAATAAAAAGTGGATCTTTTTGAAAGGGGATTGGCGGTGATCGTTTTTGCTACCAGAGACTCCCCACGCTTTACTTTTGAGCCAGCGATAGGTTGAAAAGATAAGTATGATAAACTTTCATTCATTCATTCATCTTCCTAACCGCTTGATCCTCACTAGGGTCGCGGGGGGTGCTGGAGCCTATCCCAGCCGTCTTCGGGCAGTAGGCGGGGGTCACCCTGAATCGGTTGCCAGCCAATCGCAGGGCACACAGAAACGAACAACCATTCGCACTCACACTCACACCCAGGGACAATTTAGAGTGTTCAATCAGCCTGCCACGCATGTTTTTGGAATGTGGGAGGCACCCGGAGAAAACCCACGCAGGCCCGGGGAGAACATGCAAACTCCACACAGGGAGGCCGGAGCTGGAATCGAACCCGGTACCTCTGCACTGTGAAGCCCACGTGCTAACCACTGGACTACCGGGCCGCCCATGGTTAAACTTTTTTATTTTTATTTTTTTTTTTGCTAGCGGTTTTGCTAGCAGGCAGCCCGCCAAAGTGGTCGGTGCCCCGCCACCAAGTGCAAAAGCAAGCGAGTCCTTGCTCGTGACCAGCGGTTGCCTGCGCAGCCGTCGGCTATCACGCGGAGACGGATGATGTCATCCAGCCGTATCAGGCATCGGATCGGGCCCTTGTGTCATCGAGTCAACTTTACTGAAATACATTTTTCAGTGCCCATCTCCCCGTATTATCCTCTCATCCATCTGGGCCGTCTGTCACTCCGACCCATTCGTCCGCATCCGCTTTCCACCACACTCCGGCCGCCTTTCTCTCTCTCTCTCTCTCTCTCTCCCCCACTCTCCCCTCTTTTTTCTTTCTATCTATCCACAGCGCCTGAATCTCTATTAATAATCTGTGACCTACTTAAACACATTCAGTGCGACTCTCTCTCTCTCTCTCACTGCTGCCGCTGGCTGACTCTCTGTGAGCCTCCCCCAGCCCCGGACTTCTCCTCAGCAACCTCCTTGCATTACTCATTCCCTCTCTCTTTGCCTTCTCAGAGCACTTTAAGTTGCTTTTGTCTTTGTGTTCTGCAGGATCATTTGCTCTCTCTCTCTCTCTCTCTGTCTTTTTTTCTTTTTTTATTTTTTTTACCTCCACTCACCACATCCTCCCGTTTGTCCCACAGAAAAGTCACAAGCACGCAATGTGAGACAGTTAGTTGAAGACGGGCGAGACCTCATGTTATGCACGGCAAAGTGCAGAAATTCCGAGCTGTGCAAGCTAGCGGCAATTGGGATTTTCACGCGCAAGTTGATAGCAGGCTGCGCGCGTGCACAGGAGCAGGTGCAGCTAAGTGACCTTGTAGAGAAGCATTAAAAAAAAAATAATAATAATAAAAATAATCAAAATAGGGCGGCCCGGTAGTCCAGTGGTTAGCACGTGGGCTTCACAGTGCAGAGGTACCGGGTTCGATTCCAGCTCCGGCCTCCCTGTGTGGAGTCTGCATGTTCTCCCCGGGCCTGCGTGGGTTTTCTCCGGGTGCTCCGGTTTCCTCCCACATTCCAAAAACATGCATGGCAGGCTGATTGAACACTCTGAATTGTCCCTAGGTGTGAGTGTGAGCGCGGATGGTTGTTCGTTTCTGTGTGCCCTGCGATTGGCTGGCAACCGATTCAGGGTGTCCCCCGCCTACTGCCCGGAGACAGCTGGGAGAGGCTCCAGCACCCCCCGCGACCCTAGTGAGGATCAAGCGGTTAGGAAGATGAATGAATGAATGAATGAATGAATGAATAATCAAAATAATCCTATGCGAGCTGGAGGATGAGGGAAGGCAGCCCTCAGAAAGACGATGATGGGGTCGGTCAGTGTTTGGACAAAAAACAAAAAAATAACACACTAGAGAATTGTACTTTTACAAACATAAGCAACAAACTTAAATAGAGTGTAAATAATTCAACAGTTGGTGCATCATGATTAATTCAACGTGCAGCTCTTTCTGGTGTGCACTCATTGGCCATCAGGGGCAAGTATGAGACATACGGATATAAAATGAACGGCTCAGTAAGCCGGAGTAAGAGTAGTCGTTTATTAATATACGCCTGTGAGTATTGCTCTTTTGTCCGTTGACGTATTGCTATACCGTTTGTGTGCAAACATCTGTTTGCTAGAGTACGACGCAACGCCGACGCTAGTATCGTTAGCCCATCTATGGCATTTTGCATTCCGTGCTAGCATTAAGCTAGCGGACTTTTGTATAAGGCAAATTCTCGATATATTACACACATCACGAAAACCCGTTCGACACCCATGACCGTCAATTTGCACAATTTGAAAGCTAGACTTGCATTCAAGGACTTCTTGCGTGACAAAACACCGATTGCATGACGTAACGAAAACCGCAATGTGTGTGATTTCAATGCACTAAAGAGTATGTGACTTAGTAGCAAGTGTGTGTGTGTGTGTGTGTGTGTGTGTGTGTGTGCACTACCTGCTGGTACTCCCAGCTGTCAGGGGCAAAGAGGTTGTCCCTCATCTGCATGGTGAGGTCCAGCCGAGGGAGAGCGTGACACATACGCACCCACAGCGAAGGGGTATAGCTGGGTACCGTCGTCATGGCAGCCATCGTCCACCTTCACTCGATGCCCTCGTATACACCCTGTGCAAGGGAGAGAGAAGTGTCCGTGTCGTTAGGATGTGAAGTGCGAGCGGTGGGGACAGGGGGGGGGGGGGGCGAAGGCCCCGCCGAGCCCAGAGGACGACGAGGTCGACAGGCGAGCTTCCACGGGAGTCGCCGACCTGCGGCGCGCAGTGCGGATGATTTAAGAGCCGCATCACCTGAGAGATGACGGGGTCAAGATGTGGGCTGAGGGTCACATAGGAGTCACACGTGGTAAAAAATATATATATGCTCAAGTGTCTTCAACTGTACATACATTCATTCATTCATTCATTCATTCATCTTCCGTACCACTTGATCCTCACTAGGGTCGCGGGGGGTGCTGGAGCCGATCCCAGCTGTCTCCGGGCAGTAGGCGGGGGACACCCTGAATCGGTTGCCAGCCAATCGCAGGGCACACAGAGACGAACAACCATCCACGCTCACACTCACACCTAGGGACAATTTAGAGTGTTCAATCAGCCTGCCACGCATGTTTTTGGAATGTGGGAGGAAACCGCAGCACCCGGAGAAAACCCACGCAGGCCCGGGGAGAACATGCAAACTCCACACAGGGAGGCCGGAGCTGGAATCGAACCCGGTACCTCTGCACTGTGAAGCCCACGTGCTAACCACTGGACTACCGGGCCGCCTACTGTACATACAGTGGATATTAAAAAAAAAAAAAAAAAGTCTACCTGGCCCCCTTCAAATGCTGGGTTTTTGTGAAACAAAAAATAGACCAAGTTAGATCATTTTAAAACGTTTTACAGAATAAATGTGGCCTTCAACCTTTTTTTTTTTTTTTTGAGAGGGGAAGGCAAACTAAATGCACAGGTGCCTTTAACTGTCCTCAAAATAAAGTTTTGCTGCTCTGGTCGGCTTTCCCTGACATAGAACCAAACATGATATCATGTCCAGTTAAGACAGTGGAAGAGCAATTAAGTATTTTTTTTTTTTTTGACGATGAGTAGACTAATGATAAGCTGCAGAGCGGTTTTACTTTGTACAAAGCGTGACGGCTTTTGTTTTTTTTTGCACAGACTGTATGCCATGTGGCGGCCCGGTAAGTCCAGTGGTTAGCACGTGGGCTTCACAGTGCAGAGGTACCGGGTTCGATTCCAGCTCCGGCCTCCCTGTGTGGAGTTTGCATGTTCTCCCCGGGCCTGCGTGGGTTTTCTCCGGGTGCTCCGGTTTCCTCCCACATTCCAAAAACATGCGTGGCAGGCTGATTGGACGCTCTAAATTGTCCCGAGGTGTGAGTGTGAGTGCGAATGGTTGTTCGTCTCTGTGTGCCCTGTGATTGGCTGGCAACCGATTCAGGGTGTCCCCCGCCTACTGCCCGGAGACAGCTGGGATAGGCTCCAGCACCCCCCGCGACCCTCCTGAGGATCAAGCGGTACGGAAAATGAATGAATGAATGAATGAATGAATGTATGCCATGTGGACTAGCGTGGCTTATATAGGGGCCTATACGGGGTCTTTGAAGGGGCCACGGCAAATATACGAACATAAGGAGCAACACTATTTAATACAATCGGAGCACGATCCCAGAAGTGAGCGTTTGGACTCTCTTCTTGACGAGTGCTCGGCGCTTGGCGTCTTTTAAAGCCGCCCAAGTGGGTTAGAAAGTAGGGTAAATACAAAAGGCAAATCCGGTTAGCCAAAACACACACTGGGATCCGATGAGGGGAAGAGACGGGGGGGCTAAGGGGGGACAGTGGCCGAGACACAGGCTGGTTGGCGTCTGATACGAGCGTCGCCGCGTATGAAAAGGCGCATTTTCGGACAGCACAAAGCGCAAGCGGCGCTTTGCGTACAAAGCGTGCACGCAACCCTCAATTTGAAACCGTTACTTCAAGCTAAATGTTCGATTGAACCATTCAAGGCGGCCATTATGCATCGGGCACAACCGTCAATATTCAACACGGAATGCTTTTCACCCTCCCCGCTGATCCACACAGCGTGTCTTTGTGTTCAATAGCGTCCCAAGATAAAAGTTTGGATTGAGCCAAATGGCGAGGCTACGTGACAATTGCTTTATTCAAATTTAGTTTAAAAGCTCACTCGGAGGCCGGATGGGGCCGGCCGGCCGGCGCTAAGCACATCTCAATAAGCCTGTTGGGCCTAATGGCTCCGGCAGCCCAACTGTTACAAATCAAATTGTTGCCAACATGCCCCATTTCACTTATTAAAATGGAAGCTGAAAATTCTTTTATCCGGGCGGCCGAGCGTTTCAAGCTGCTCGGAAACACGCCGAGGCTGTTTAGGTAGCAAACTTTTTGGTTTCACGTTTGTGCCGTTCATTAGACCCGTTTTAAAACCGCCGTCGTAGAAAGTCACACTTTGATCCCTTCGCAGGCATCTGGTGTAGACTGGATATGAAAAGTTTACACACCCCTGTTCGTATGCTAGGTTTTCATTCATCTTCCGTACCGCTTGATCCTCACTAGGGTCGCGGGGGGTGCTGGAGCCCATCCCAGCCGTCTCCGGGCAGTAGGCGGGGGACACCCCGAATCGGTTGCCAGCCAATCGCAGGGCACACAGAGACAAACAACCACTCGCACCCACACTCACACCTAGGGACAATTTAGAGCGTCCAATCAGCCTGCCACGCACGTTTTTGGAATGTGGGAGGAAACCGGAGCACCCGGAGAAAACCCACGCAGGCCCGGGGAGAACACGCAAACTCCACACAGGGAGGCCGGAGCTGGAATCGAACCCGGTACCTCTGCACTGTGAAGCCCACGTGCTAACCACTGGACTACCGGGCCGCCATGCTAGGTTTTGTTGATCCAAAAAAAAAAAAAAACATGAAATGAAGATGAATTCCAAAACTTTCTCCACCATTCATGTGAACTAAACCTCAACAAAATGAAGTCTTTCAGAGGGGAAGTCAAATCAAACAACTGAGAAGATGGAGTTGCACAAGTATGCACACCCTCATAAGTGGGATGTGGTTGTGTTCGGAATTAACCAATTCAACTCATGTCAGCTTGGCACCCTTTAGTGCAGCTGATTCACCGCCAATAAAGCTCAGGTGTTCCAGTAGGCTTTTCCTGACATTTTTTTGGCTTTCTATAAATCAAAAGTGGTGGGTACGAATGACCTGTTTGCTGCATTTCAGAAAGTTATCGGGCCAACCTAATAAGGTGGACGATGGTCGTGAGGGGTGAAAGTGGGCGGTGGGTAACAGCAGTTAGTCAGTGCTTGCCACACACACACCAATCGCCTCACGTTAAAGCAATGCCATCTCTTTAACTTGCCCCTTGCGTGAGTGAAGACGAATAAATGTGATTTGGAGCCCGATCGCTGACCGATGGCGGCGGCCTGAGGAAATGCGCGCACGCAAAATCTCCATCTGGAGACTCTGAAACAGTGCGATGTCTCAATGTGCAGACGGAAAGGGAGAAAAGGGCCATTTTGTGTGGCGCGCGTTGGCTATTTGCAGCTATGGCGGAATGCGTATTGTGTTCGAATAGATTTCCAGCTGATGTGAATGATGTGCATACAACCGACATCGCATTAGTCAACACTGAGAAAGAGGAACCAGCACGTAACGACAACCCTTTCACGACCGGAATTTACAGGAGGGCATGAAAGGCTTACGACACCCCTCCCATCATCTGGGGGAAAAAAATTCATGAAAATCTCGTGCGTTTACACGCTTTGACGAGGAGGCAAAGCTTCCCTGGCATCCGCATCGCTGCACGTCCATTTTCATCTGCGTGCTTAACGTCCACTCCTGACAGCGCGCGCTCTCTCCTCTTAAAGTGAGTGCAGCTGACCGAAGGTAAGCGAGCGCGGTCAGTAAGTCGGTGCAAATCAGTGCGCAACAGCACGACACGGCAAGTTGACAGACGCAGAATAGTCGCCACCTCCCCACCAATGTTTAAAAAAAAAAAAAAAAACGAGTGGATGCAATGAATGCATCGGCATCAATGCAGCATTTGCTGCATCCCGTTCCAGTGACATAAGGAGCCGTGTATTCGATGTGACGGCTGCAAAATAGGCACGACATCTTAACATCTGATTTCATATTTAGCGCATCCACGCCAGACCTAAAAAGCCATTAAAAAAAAAAAAAAAAAGAAGGCTGACGTTAAGATTGATCCATTTCTTACCTCTGACAGTCGCGTCGGAAGGCTTCACTTTTTGTGTTTGTGCCGCTTCTCGCCGCCACTCGTGAAATATTTACCCGCTCAAAGAAGTCTACCGCCGGCAGTCAACGCCTGATGATGCTCTTGCAAAAACATCCTGCTGAGATTCAAAATAAAAAATAAAAAAGGAGACAAAAAAAGCTTGAGGACATGCCAAAAAATTTGTAAAAAAAAAAAACATGTGGCAGAAGGGGGTGGGAGAGCAACGATGTGGCGAGAACGTGCGAGTAATTCTTGGGCAGCTGTTGAAATATTAAATAGCCGATAATTGTGTGCTTGTCGGCTGACAGTGGAGAGCCGCTCGTGTTGATGGATGGCAGAGGAGTTCTCAGTGAGGGCGAGTGAGCAAGGGAGGAAGAGAGAGAGAGAGAGAGACGGCGAGAGAGAGAGTGGTGGGGGGGTGATTAAGATAGAGAGTCCCCCCCCAGGGGTGTCTCCTCAATCATTTTCCTGCTGCCCTCCGTATCTTAACGCCCAAAACGATGTTGCCCAAAGATAATGAATCTGTTAACGGGGATTTAACGGGAGTGGATCGGGGTGGGTGCACCGCTTCTCATTCCGACCCCCCCCCCCAGTTCCACATCAACCTGACCAAATCTCCATCCGGAGCGGCGGAATGAAGCTTGGCCAGATTACAGCGGGAACAGCGCAGGACGATTTTAGCAATCCGCTCACATGTGAGATGCAAAACAGTGCGCTCCTGGGCCAAGGAGGAGAGCCAATGTACTCGAGAGATGCACATTAAATGAGTGTAAGTGGCAGCTAAGCACTTTGGTGAAATGCAGGGGGAGGGGGTGGGATGTTGGAAAAAAAGGCAGTGAAGAATGGGGGGGGGGGGAGATTCCCAGGGAGTGATGCTGAGAGTGAACAATGAAAGTGGTTTTGGCATGGAGGCTGCACAAGAGTGACAAGGAGGAGAACATGTGACCACGTGGGGGCAAGCGATGATTTGGGAGAATTGAGGAGGGGGCATTGAAAAGGTGGGAAGAAGCAAATTAGGAGGGGGGGGGGGCGCACTAGTTTTCTGTGTCACTGAAAGAGAGTGGGGGAAGGGAGATAATGCGAGTGAGGGAACAAACAGCGAGCCACAGAGCATGCCCACTGACTCATATGGAGCCTGTGTATCGTGTGCGTGTGTGTGTGTGTGTGTGTGTCCAGGAGGAAGAGGGCAAAGACAGAAAATGTCGTTACGTATCCAAGAGCTGCTACTCATGCTTGACCAGCATCATCACATCAAGTATTTCCACTTGCAATTTAACCCTCGTAGTGCACCGCTTGCGATAAATGTAAAATGATGTAGGCATTCACAGGAAACACGAGAGAGCTGAAACTTATGGAGGGGTTCTAAAATGGCCTAAATTTCATGACGTCACCGGCTGATAATTCTCAGGCATTGCAGCAATAATAAAAAAAACGTTTGATACCTTAATCTTCACAATTTACATATTTTGCACCATAGAGACCCATTATAATTCATATTTTTTAATGCATCGTAAACCTAATGTGTATAAATGCATTTCACGCGATTTTTACGTCAAGCGCTTTGTTTTCGCTTGGACAGACGTATGCATGCCGCATTGTTGGGTTGAGGTCATTCCAATTGTGCAACTTTTAGGTGGCGCCAGAGGATCGCAAATGAGTTGGCCTTTTTGCAGGAGGCTTCAAACCAATGCATTTCCAGACACAATTTTTTTTTCCTTTTGCAAAGAACTAATAAAAACTATATATGTATGGATAGCACAGATGCCTCTGAACATTTTGAGTGTTTGAAAAAAAAAAAAAGAATGTTTGTATAACACAAAATACATCATTACAAAAATTGTAAAATGCGTAACTTAAGGCCTTTTTAATTTGGAGCACACAGTAATAGTGAAAGAGCTAGATGATAAGTAGGTTTTAATTAATCCAAGCGCCCCCCCACACAGACACACACACACATACTCACACAATAACACGCCCACTCAATAGACATTGAAAACAGATTGCATAAATGCTTGAAACATGAACTGCACAATGCAAGCACTTTGCCTCATGAACTATTTATGAGCCGCACATAAACGTTTACCAGCTGGTGCAGATTTTGTGTCAATACATTCATTGCGTTGATTGCACATTGCATGATGGGAAACAAATATTTGACCTCCCTTTGGGGTGTGACATCATGTGTGGACTTGCACAAAAAGGGATCCAGGAGGAGCTGCATGTCAGAGTTATCGAGTACCTGATGTCGAGGCCGGTTCAGGGAAGGGCAACTGTCCGCACCCACACTCTGAGGCACCAATTTGCTGAGTTTTCAATACATTTTTCGTTTGGGGTTGTTGCCGTTTTTTTTGGCTTGTTTTTATTTTTTAACGTTTGATTTTTTTTTTTCCCTTTGCCATTGCATTTCAATGAGCATCAATGACTCTTCAGGTGCCATCCCTGTCCATATCCCACTGTATAGTTTCAAGTTGTAATATCACCATTCACCATTAGATGGCAGACATTGTTTAGTTGCATTTATACTGCCTTAGACAACAACATGAGCAGGCCTAATCATTTTACTTCATGTTGCTGCTGCTCAGCCGTTTTGTGCTGAATGTTTTTTTTTTTGGGGGGGGGGGGGTCTTTATGCACAAGAGTTTGAGCATTCAAACTCTTTGTTGTTGAAGGCTGACTCTTTAACGCATCCGCTGAAAAATGTTTTATGAAAAATGAAATCTATTAAAATTGTGATGTGCACGGGTTTAATAAAAACAGCCATATGCTCACATTTTAAAATGTTTTTGTCATACATCTAGTTAAGAAGTTTGTTTATCCCCCTCCAGTAGCGCCGTTGAAAATTTTTGACCTCCATCATTGAAGTTGCCCATCCCGGTCGAGTTTGACTCCATACATAAGCCACTTCCGTAAACGTCAGCAAAATAATAAAAAGGTTCCCTTTTCTCCGATTTTTATAAAGTTCTGATCAAAAAGAACACAAAAAGTCACCGTATAATTGATCTGGCTACATTTGGTGTTTCTTCTTCAGGTATTCATTTGACACACAATAAAAGGCATTCATTCACCCCGCTCACCTTAACATAAGAGCTGTTGAACAAACTGTCATTTGCATGCGGCTGACCTGACGTTTCCGCATTCCTACCCTTCATTAAACCTTTATAAAAAAAAAAAAAGAAAATTAAAGTTAAAAATCATAAAAAGCAAACGCCCAGATATGATTGATTATTACCACATCAAAACTATCCCCTGTATACGACACAGCACCTGGATCGGATCTCAATGCGTCGAGCAGATGGCACCTAATGAAGCGTCCAGAGTGCGCGCCTGAATTCATCCCACATGAACTATAGCGATTATCGAAGACTTACTGTACATACAGTCTCAAAAAAACCATCCACGGCCGCACCCCCGACAACACAAAGGTGCAAGGTGTTCACGGGCAAACGGCCAAAATGTAAACCTTTGCCCACCTTCAGGTCGCCGACGCCATAAAAGATGCGTTGGCCCTCCTCGTACGGGATCTTGGCCAGGGTGAGATGGTAGCGCGGGTTGTAGGAGTCCCTGTGGAGCAGGCCCTCGCTCCTGTAGGCTTCCTGCAGGCCTCCGTTGAGCTGCTGGAGTTGAAGCTGAGGCTGGGGGCTCAGGTACAGCACCCTGCCGTTGAAATGCTTCAGCTTGACGGGAAAGCCGACGGCCACCGGGGGGTTGCGGTCCAAGTGGGCAAAGCGTCGAAGGATGTCCACGGCGGCCTCCACTTCGGCGGGGCCCCGCAGCACCAGCAGGCACAGGGTGACGTGGAGGCTGGCCGAGGTCTGCCAGTGAGGGGCGGACGACGGGAGGAGGGCGCTGACCTCTTCCTGGAGTTGCTGGAAAGAGGCCAGGATGGCGGGAGTGTTGGCCCGGAACGTGATGAAGTGGGTGGGTTTCTTTTTAGGGGGACGACGACCGCGGTTCTCTTCCATCTGCTTGAGAGATTCCGGCCGGGGGGGCATGAAAATGGGAAACAATGCCATGACTCGCCACGCAGGTCACATGACGCTGTATCTCTCAAAGAGCAAACAAAATTGGGGCTTTTCGTGTTTCGTGAAACAACGAGATGGAAAGCACTGAACTTATCAAGACGCTACCTGTAGACGTAAATATAAAGAATAGACATGTGCGGCACGTAAAAAAAAAAAAAAGAAAAAGAAACTTGCAATTGAGTGTGACAATTTAGAGTGTGGCGGCCCGGTAGTCCAGTGGTTAGCACGTGGGCTTCACAGTGCAGAGGTACCGGGTTCGATTCCAGCTCCGGCCTCCCTGTGCGGAGTTTGCATGTTCTCCCCGGGCCTGCGTGGGTTTTCTCCGGGTGCTCCGGTTTCCTCCCACGTTCCAAAAATATGCATGGCAGGCTGATTGAACACTCTAAATTGTCCCTAGTTGTGAGTGCGAATGGTTGTTCGTTTCTGTGTGCCCTGCGATTGGCTGGCAACCGATTCAGGGTGTCCCCCGCCTACTGCCCGAAGACAGCTGGGATAGGCTCCAGCACCCCCCGCGACCCTCCTGAGGATCTAGCGGTACGGAAAATGAATGAATGAATGAATTTAGAGTGTTGACTGAATCTCAAATGCAAGTTTTGAGGGAGAAAACTAAGAAAAGCCACCTGAGAAAATCCAGAGGTCGCAATCGAACCCAGAACCTCTCGAATGTGGCCAATAGGCCATCGTGCCGAGTTCACATCAAAGTAATAAACATGAACACCATCTGAGCGACATTGTAGCTGAAGCGCAAGTGGCGATCGCAGCCGTGTGTTCAAGTGGACAACACGCCCAGCGATTAATTGGGGTGTGTGTGGGGGGGGGCGGGGGGGGGGCAGCATCTTTTTAGACTGAGCAAAGCCCACTATGCAATACAAGGAGGTCAATGATATTACCTACCACATCCTTCTGGCCTTGAGAACTTTCTTCCCATTCATTTGTGTCTCCATCTATCAAACACTGTCCTCCTTTATCTGCCGAGGCCTTTGCGCTTAAAAAGTAGAACACAACATCAGATAAGTCCAGAGAGCCTCTCAGGGTGTGCAAGCCTTCACAATTCGGAGCAGAGCGAGAGCGAGGCGAGGCGCTCGTTACATAAGAGCTTGACCTCTTGCCTGTTACTGCACTTCCTGCTGGTGGAGAATTTCTGAATGCAGTTCATGGTCCAAGTAAAATAGGAGCGCCAATCTTTTTGCCTACCTTCAACATTCTGGTTGTTTTGGAAATTGCGTAACATCCCGATCAAATGAGAAACTGTGTGTGTGTGTGTGTGATTTCACAAAAGTGAAAATTCATTGAGTGACTTTGTTCAGCGGAGAGATCGGTGCTGTTGAACGGTCTGCGGCTGGATGGATGGAGGTCTTGAGGAGCCGACGATGAGAAGAAAGGAGCGTTGGCGCGGAGTGCCGATGCGGATTTGGAGCTGGGAGTCGCGGCTTGGAGTTTGAAGCGGATTACGTGGGACAGGAGAAGTGAACTAATCTCTTTTCGTCAATGGATGCTACAGCTTTGTTGTTTGCTTTCAAAACTTAGCTTGTAGCAGACGTGTGCACATTTTCAGCATGGCGTCTCTGATCCACTGGTGAAAGGACACTTTGATCCTCTCCTCTTTCATCGAGAACTGCTTCAGACAACAAAGTGTATGCAGAAAAGTGGTGAAGATTGCACGACTGTCTCTGTCCTATGTGTTGTCTTGTGTTATTTTGACTTCAAAATGGCGCCGCGAGAGTGGCTGCCTTTCCAGCAGCTCCTATATTTTGTTGTTCTACTTCTTACTTTCATAACTTTGCTGCTGTGAATTGGGAATTTCTCCATTGTGAGACTAATAAAGGGTTTTCTTTTCTTTTCTTTTCTTTTAACTTGGCGCTTTTCGCAAGAGAACGTGCCACGATGAGAAGGGAGCTGGATGAGATTTGTCATCTATTTTCAGAAGTGGATGAAAAGCAGACCTATTTGGAGCCTCCTCCGCAACGCCGGTCGACGCCAGGCCGCCTTCCGCTGACTCAGAGCTGCGAGCGTTCATCTCACTGTGCTCGGCGTCCTGCAAATGCATGTTCTCGGTGTGGGTACACTCCATTCTCTGGCCGAGGTCATCAGGTGGTTGCTCTCTTGCTGTTTTCGGGTGAGACAAAGTCACTTTCACTTGTTGCTCTTGGGCATCAGACCGTGTGCACCCCCCCCCCAAAAATGTTTTTAAAACTGACGCCAATGGCGTATTTACTCTTTGTAAGTGTACCGATGGGCGGCCCGGTAAGTCCAGTGGTTAGCACATCGGCTTCACAGTGCAGAGGTACCGGGTTCGATTCCAGCTCCGGCCTCCCTGTGTGGAGTTTGCATGTTCTCCCCGGGCCTGCGTGGGTTTTCTCCGGGTGTTCCGGTTTCCTCCCACATTCCAAAAAACATGCATGGCAGGCTGATTGAACACTCTAAATTGTCCCTAGGTGTGAGTGTGAGTGCGAATGGTTGTTCGTCTCTGTGTGCCCTGCGATTGGCTGGCAACCGATTCGGGGTGTCCCCCGCCTACTGCCCGAAGACAGCTGGGATAGGCTCCAGCACCCCCCCGCGACCCTAGTGAGGATCAAGCGGCTCGAAAGATGAATGAATGAATGAAAGTGTACCGATACAGGTTCCTCCAGTCCTCGCTTACCTCCGACTTCCTCTTCCCCTCCAAAGGGGGGAGCCAAAGACTGACCAGTGGAGCCAAACACCCTGTCGGTCCTGCTGTGGCGGTCCCAGACGCGGTGCCCTCGGTAGGTGAAGTACTGGATCCTGTGTCTGGGCAGGGCCAACTCCGTGGCGTAGTCGCAGTCACACGGGTTGGTGTCCCAGTTAAAATCACAGAAGGGACGCTCCAGCACGCCAAGGAAACGGTCCACGTAGCCCACGACGACTCGGGACGCGTCCGCCGAGGGGTCCCAGAGGATCCGAGAGATCACGTCGTCCGCTGTCCGCATACGAGGCTTTTTATTGACGTCTGAGGGGGACAACGGGATGACCGAGACGGCATTGAGGTTGGAGAGAATCTCAACAACGGTGCAAAGCTTGAAGGAAACATCCAATCAAAGTGACCTTTGGTCTCATTTTCTTTCGCTTTTGCCGTTTTGTTTCCGTCGGCTTTCTTCTTCTTTTGTATTTCTTCATCGGGTTTGTCCTCCTGCTCAGGAAGAATTGCGTCTGCACTAGCTACTGCGGGGTCACTACAAAGGACGCAAACAAAATCAAGATCAATGTCTAAATTGTAAATTTCCCCCAGTGTGGGACAAATAAAGGATATCTTATCTTATCTTATCTTAAACACGCAGATCAGTGCAAAATCTTGCATTCGGTTGTTTTGAATACATTGAACACATTCATTTATCCCCTCCAAGCCGTGTGCGTCTTTTCTCTCCGTCACACCCTTGTGAAAATAAAACGACACCGCCATTGGACTCACCATTAGGTACGCCTGACGATATCCTCGGAAGTTGAGAAAGTACCCGCAAACTAAATCTACCCTCTAAATTTGATCGGCCACAGAGAGGTTGTGAACAAGGCGGTCAAATTTGAACGATTTAAAACGAAACAATTCATCAAGTATATTGCTTGCTATCTCAATTGCTATATTATATAGTAATTAAAGTCGCCCTTGGAAAAGGAAACCAAATTACAAACGGAAATCTTACTCCGAGGTGCTGGTTACTTCGCAGATCAGCCGGGTTGAGCTGTGAGCCATACGACATCTGACACCAAAGTGACACTTTCCCTCCAGGAAGAACGGGCACACGTCGACTTCTTTTTCATCTGTCGGAGCTGTACGAGGAGAAATTACAAGTACCACCATCGTGACCACCATCAAAATACAGTACCATAGTGGACATGGGCAGGGGTTTTATTCCTAAAAATGTCCCTTCATCGTGATTGTAAGCCATTGCAGCGTTACGTATAATTGAAATATTAACGCTTTACTAAAATACAAAAAAATAAAAATAAAAATGGAGTAAAGGCATGATTACATTGAAATATGCTGAAAAAAATATTGAGTAAATGACTATTGCTATACTGTTGCAGGGGATTGGTACAAAGCCTGGTGAATGATGTGCTCTTTGACGTCACTATCAGCCAAGTGACATGACTGACTGGAAACAATTACAGTACATGGCGCAGAAATCCTGGAAAAAAACTTCCAGAGAAAAAGTGAACATGACCCACGACCGGAAAATATTTTGTGAATTTTTTGGAAGGGTGAAAAGTTTATCGAACTTCTCAGTCTATGATACATTGTCAAGTTATTCTGCCTAAAATGAGGAGACGTCTTGGGTGGGGTTTTTTTTGTTTTTTGTTTTAATTAAGCCTAGTCAGACAAGCACAGACTGATACAGAGTGACACTCATGGTATCTCAACAAACGAGACTCCTGATTCACTTCCAAATTCCAGCCAGCAGTCCTAACAAGAGCGCACGGAAAAAGGTTGCTTTGATCCATGCCTGTTTGCCTGAGGTATTGCCAGCACACAAAAATGACATGTTCAATTGTCATAACAGTAGTTTAGTATGAAAATATGTTTTCGAGACTTCAATATATGCCATCATATATGAAGCCATAAAGAACACTAGTATAAAAAAAAAAGTACTAATATTTTGTGACTGTACCTCAGTAGAATTCGCAGGTCTCCCAATTGTACTTAAGTATTCATTTTTGGGATGATTTTTTCCACTTTATTTATCTTCATGTTGTTTTGCTTTTTTTCTTTCTATTTTGTGTGCTGAAGTCTAACAAAACGGGTATCGTATGGAGTGGAAATCCATTTTCAAGTTTGTATTTTTTTTTTTACTTCAGTAAATAGTTCACTCAGCACTTCTACTTTCATCATAGCATTTTTTTCCCCCACAAATATCTGTATTCTACTTAGCGTGGGAGTACTTTTCCCCCACATCTAAAGAATGTTCCTGAATGAAACGTATTATTACCGGTACTTTACCTGTTTTGGCATTGTCTGTGTCTGCTGGCCCTTCTGCTCTGCTTGTGTCTCTTTGTACAGCAGCATTCTTTGTGCCTGAGGTAGCTCCTGTACATTCCGACGCCATGTTGTCCATTTAAAAGATAAGACTTAGTTAAAATGCCGACTCACTGTCTTTAACTTGTTTCGTTATACAGCCGCCCACGCTGAAACTGACACACCTCACGCTAAATACAACGCAGTGGAAAACGCGGAAGTGGCACGAAACAAAACAGGCCTATACGCTAATTAATAAGTCTTAAAATACACAATGATATCGTCTAGGAAGCGCTTTGAGTTTTAAAGACAAACATAAAATAATGTTTTCGCTCCATTACTAACCTTTTCGAAGCAGTTTCGCCTAAACTCAACCTTGACCCCAAGATGGTCATACCGTGGGGGATTCTGGGTAATGTAGTTTCGGTCGAAAAGGAGCGTTATAAACGTGGTGTAAAACACAATTTTCAATCAAACAACAACGAGAGTAGACTGCAGTCTGAAATTATAATATATGATTAGCACTCGTGACAATCGAAGGGAAAAAAATGGGGAAAACGCAAACACGTGTTTTCGAGTTCGAGCGCGTGACTCTGTGTCACTCATATGACGTCATGCTAGCGCTACAAAACAGCACGGAGGTAAACACAATAGAAGCTCGTGCGGCTACGGGCAATAAGCCCATATTTTTGGGTTGGATCCGGGCAAAATGTTAATTTTTATGCGACCTATTTAGGGGAAACGGCGAATAATTGATATACTTTTATAAAGCTGGCTCAAGTCAACTTCCCTCTCTCGACGGTAAGGCAAGCTGTCAATATTGTGGTAACAACCCTGTCATGCACCCATGCTCATTTTAATTTTCAATGGAATTGTCCTGAAACAGTGTTGATGTTTCCTCTCCGTTTAGATGAACGCGCTGGTGGCTCTCTGTCATTTTTGCGAACTCCATGGACCGCGTACACTGTTCTGCACCGAGGCTTTGCACCCTCCGTCCCCGTCACCTTCCTCCCTGGCAGGCGTTGAAGTGCCCGCGGACAGAGATGTTGACCGGGACGGTGAAGGACTCACCATGAGGGCCAACAGTTCGGCCACACAAAGGGGAGAAATGTGTGAGGTCAGCTGCCTGACGAATATTAATAAAGATTCTAGATCCATTTGAGATGTAAACATAACCCCGAGTGACGTTAAGAGATTGCGATGACAAGTTTAAATAGAGTATTCATTTATAACCAGTTTATACATAAAAAATAAGTCACTTGCATTGCAGAGATTGTGTCATGTTATCATCCCCGTTGCTTCGCAGGGCTGTCGCTCCCTCCCTGCGTCCCACCCAGGCTTCATGAGCGTCGACGACGAGACGGGCATTCGCTTTGTGAGCCACCAGCATCCCAGAGAGCCGCAGCTCTTCAGCGTCGTGCGCCAGGCTTGCGTACGCAGCCTCAGCTGTGAGGTAACCGGTGACGTATGTGTACGTCTTGTGTGTGTGTGTGTGTGAGTCACGCATCTCATGCACCCCCTACGCCTAAACGTTCACCTCAGTTTGTCCTCAAGCGTTCATTTTGTTTCGCAGGTGTGCCCCGGGCGCGAAGGGCCGATTTTCTTTGGTGACGAGCAACACGGTTTTGTGTTCTCACACACGTTCTTCATTAAGGATAGCCTCGCCAGAGGCTTCCAGCGCTGGTACAGCATAGTCATGGTGGCCATGGACCGCATTTACCTCATTAACTCCTGGCCTTTTCTGCTACGCCACCTGCGACTGACCATACAGAGTCTGCAAAGCACCGCCCTCAAGGTCAAATCAAGTGATTGATATCGTTTTCCGCTGATGGGTTATCGGCCGCGAAAGTTGTCATCCGAAGGACGACGGAATGACCTCCTTGTTATTTGTGCTGCTCCTTCAGGTGTTTGACAACGAGCAAGGCGTTTGCCCCCAGCGAGCGGTGAGGATGAACAGCGTGTTCTCCCCCGCGGTTTTCCCGCACCAGAGGAGCGGCAACGCGGCCCGCTCCCTCACGTCTCTCACGCAGCATCCCAATCTGTGGGCCAGCCTGCACTCCTCCTTCAGCTGGTCCGTCCACAAAAAAACCCACAAAAAAACGACAGTTCTAATTTGAAATTTGCCTGGATTTATTGACACGGCGTTTCTCTCGGCTTCACCGCTTCCAATGAACGGATGTGGGATGTTTGTCCAAATCAGTTTATGTTATCGGCCTACAGGAAATTGAACCCAGTCCAATTTTCTATTTGTCTTCAAAGGGCCTTCAAAAGAGCTTTTCTTTTTTGCTTTATTTATTTTTTCCTTTTAGTTTTGTTTTATTCATTCATTCATCTTCCTAACCGCTTGATCCTCACTAGGGTCGCGGGGGGGTGCTGGAGCCTATCCCAGCTGTCTCCGGGCAGTAGGCGGGGGACACCCTGAATCGGTTGCCAGCCAATCGCAGGGCACACAGAAACGAACAACCATTCGCACTCACACTCACACCTAGGGACAATTTTTAGAGTGTTCAATCAACCAGCCACGCATGTTTTTGGAATGTGGGAGGAAACCGGAGCACCCGGAGAAAACCCACGCAGGCCCGGGGAGAACATGCAAACTACGCACAGAGAGGCCGGAGCTGGAATCGAACCCGGTACCTGTGAAGCCCACGTGCTAACCACTGGACTACCGGGCCGCCCTAGTTTTGTTTTAGTCAATAAGAAACTATGTCCAAAAAAGGAACATGAACGTTCACAGATAACGGGCCTCATACAAAAGGAGTTCCTCCCATTTCAGGAAAGAGTTACCAAAATCATCTCTCGTCAAGAGCTGAGCGCACACGCTTCCAGAAAGTCCGCATTCAGTGACTCGCAATTGCGCTCGTGGTTTTCGTAACCGGCCGAAAGAAGCATTTTTTTAGAATGAGGCGTCACGTCACCGTGATGTCATCACGCGGCTGAGCCGTGAATCATCTTGAAACTTGTGGTTATTTTTCTTCGCAGGCTGCTGAAGGCCTGCGGTAGCCGTCTGACGGAAAAACTGCTGGAAGGGGCCCCCACCGAAGACACGCTTGTGCTCATCGAGAGACAGACAGGTGACAAATGTCCAGGAATCAATATGTTTTGCCGTCAATCGAGATTCCGAGTTTTTTTTTTTTTCGGAAATACGGTCGATGACCACGCCTGCTTGAGCATTTGTTCGGTATCCTTCAGATGTAGTTTGAGGTCCATCTACTCAAAGGCACCAATTTGCACACTAGTAGGAAACAAACAAAAAAATAAAAAATAAAAAACAGCATTGTCGGTTGGCGTAAATTGTACCCGGGTGAGTTTCAATAAACGATTAAATCCGCGTCGCCTAGGAACAGAACGTACAGCGCGGAATTGCCGTCCATTGCTGAGCGACGCGTGACAAGGATTACGTCACTACGATAACGATTAGTAATAATGAAACACTCTCGGATTTATCAGATTCATCATTTTTCTTCAGATCCACGTATTTGTAATTGACACGTCGACACCCCGGATACAAGCGGCCGAAATGAGTTTTCTCCGCTGGGTGTCCGGGCTCTCCCTTAGAGATAAGGTGAGAAGCTCGGTCATCCGGGAGGGGCTCCGAGTCGAGCCGCTTCTCCTCCACATCGAGAGGAGCCAGATGAGGTGGCTTGGGCATCTGATTCGCATGCCTCCTGAACGCCTCCCTGGTGAGGTGTTCCGGGCATGTCCCACCGGGAGGAGACCCCGAGGAAGACCCAGGACACGCTGGAGAGACTATGTCACCCAGCTGGCCCGGGAACGCCTCGGGATCCCCCGGGGAGAGCTGGAAGAAGTAGCTAGGGAGAGGGAAGTCTGGGCTTCCCTGCTAAAGCTGTTGCCCCCGCGACCCGGCCCCGGATAAGCGGTAGATGATGGATGGATGGATGGATGGATCATTTAATTATTATTATTATTCATTCATTCATTCATTCATTTTCCGAACCGCTTAATCCTCACTAGGGTCGCGGGGGGTACTGGAGCCTATTCCAGCCGTCTTCGGGCAGTAGGCGGGGGACACCCTGAATCGGTTGCCAGCCAATCGCAGGGCACACAGAAACGAACAACCATCCGCGCTCACACTCACACCTAGGGACAATTTAGAGTGTTCAATCAGCCTGCCACGCATGATTTTGGAATGTGGGAGGAAACCGGAGTACCCGGAGAAAACCCACGCAGGCCCGGGGAGAACATGCAAACTCCACACAGGTAGGCCGGAGCTGGAATCGAACCCGGTACCTCTGCACTGTGAAGCCGACGTGCTAACCACTGGACTGCCGGGCCGCTCCACTACTGTAACGATTTAGTAATAATGAAACACTCTCGGATTTATCAGATTCATAATTTTTCTTCAGATCCACGTATTTGTAATTGACACGTCGACACCTGTGTTACACGTTCATGTTTTGACACCTACAAATACCCAGATTGTATCGTTTGGATTGGATTGGATCAACGTTATTTTCGACTGTAGTGGGATTGTGAAGAAATGCTCACCCGGCTTGCCATAACAAGTGTTGAGTCACTTGACCTTTGTGACCTTTTTCCGGAGAATATCCCCTCAGTCGTGATAACACGTCCTCACTTTGCATTTGATCCGCTTGCTCCCAAGAACAAGAGGAGGAACTGAGCTGCTGGGAAGGAGCCGAAGGGGGAATTTCCAAGCCCCAGGGGCAGCAATTAGACAGCCAAGCGGCTCACGACGACGAGTCTCCCGGTCCGAAGTTTCGCTCACTCAGGCACTTGAGGCAGGTAAAAGATGAAAAGCCCAAATCGGTTTGTGTTTGCGTAGCGCTGCCCCGCATGACTCTGAGCCGTGAGCTTTTTGTGAGTCACGGTCTTGCTTTGCGTCGTCCACGCAGGCGCTCGGGCCCGCCGACTTCCGGCAGGTGGCGTGGCATGTGCTCATGGGAAATCAGGTCATCTGGAGAGGCGCCGAGCCCAGGCTCATCCAGTCTGCTTTCACGGTACTTAAGGTACTTAAGTGTGCGCGCTGACTACAGTGGAAGTCATTGCTTTGATTATTTTCCTGGAAGCTGATGCTGGGGGGGGGGGGGGGTAACTTTCGACGAGGGGTGTCATGATCACATTTCATCAGATTTTTATTTTTTATTTTTTTTTGCACGTGACTCTGAGACACAACGATCTGTATCCAAATTGTTTTAACTACTTTCATCAATGTTTTTATTCCAAATTCACAACTTTTAGATGGCTGTGAGTCAGCAGAGCGTCAAATCTAGTAGACAATACAAATATTTTAGTTTTTAATTAAGATTAAGTTATTAAGTAATTAGGGCGGCCCGGTAGTCCAGTGGTTAGCACGTGGGCTTCACAGTGCAGAGGTACCGGGTTCGATTCCAGCTCCGGCAACTGTGTGGAGTTGGCATGTTCTCCCCGGGCCTGCGTGGGTTTTCTCCGGGTGCTCCGGTTTCCTCCCACATTCCAAAAATATGCATGGCAGGCTGATTGAACACTCTAAATTGTCCCTAGGGGGCGACTGTGAGCGTGGATGGTTGTTCGTTTCTGTGTGCCCTGCGATTGGCTGGCAACCGATTCAGGGTGTCCCCCGCCTACTGCCCGGAGACGGCTGGGATAGACTCCAGCACCCCCCGCGACCCGAGTGAGGATCGAGCGGCTCGGAAGATGAATGAATGAATGAATGAATTATTAAGTAATTCAGTTTTTAATTAAGGTGTACTGGAAGAAGTGTATTGATAAAACACAGAGAAAACTAAATCCAAAAACAATCATAGTCCAAAGTAGCAAACAAAAATAGCAACTGAAGCTAAAACAGAGCCGTGACCAAAACATGACGGAAACAAACCTGACAGCAGCGAAGGAACAGCAAACAAACGACCATGACAGTAGCAAAGAGCAATCAATGACCCGACAGATGGGAGTCCTTTTAAAGAATTGATTACCTAATGACCAACAGGTGCGCAACTGCAGGGAGAGCCCTACAGTGCCACCTGTTGGTCCTAAACCGAATCATGACAGGATCAGATCAGAAACAAAGCAATTCCCAGAAGGTGATTGAGTTGTGAGCAAAGTTTGTTTGAAATAATCCGTTTTTTAATGTCAGCAATAGGGGGGAAAAAAGGTTAAAATGGAAAATTTGATTTTTGTTAAAAAAAAAGTCAGCCATTTTTTTCAAACAAGTTTGTTTGAAATAATCCGTTTTTTTATGTCAGCAATAGGGGAAAAAAAGGTTAAAATGGAAAATTGGATTTTTGTTAAAAAAAAAAAGTCAGCCATTTTTTTCAAACAAGTTTGTTTGAAATAATCCGTTTTTTTATGTCAGCAATAGGGGAAAAAAAAGGTTAAAATGGAAAATTGGATTTTTGTTAAAAAAAAAAAGTCAGCCATTTTTTTCAAACAAGTTTGTTTGAAATAATCCGTTTTTTTATGTCAGCAATAGGGGGGAAAAAAAAGGTTAAAATGGAAAATTGGATTTTTGTTCCAAAAAAAAAAAAAGTCCGCCATTTTATTTTAACCCTCAATCGGACAGACCGAATATGCGGCGCCTAATTTATACCCCAAATACATCAGAAACATGTTTTATAAAGGGTTCACTTTCAAATCCCAACGTTGAAATTTGTTTTTCAGTTGCCAAGGAGGTTTGCCAGACCATTTTATGAAAGCTTACGACGAACGGCCGAAGATAATGACTGGCGGCGGATCACAAGACAACATTTGTTATGAACGTTGTTACTAATTCCCGCCTGTGGCTATAAGATTATTCTTGACTTACCCTTCCCCACCCTGATGTGTTGCTTGCCTCGACTTGTGTCCCTGACGTGCTTCTTCCAGGGACAAGCCAGAGCACGCAGCTGTTATCATCTCACAGTGATTTTCCTTTTTTTTTTTCAATTTATATTTTGAAGTCAAGCACCAGAGTGGACATTGGTATTTTAAACATCACGCGTCACACACTCGCAGCCTAAATTACTCATACGAACATTAAATGTGCCGTCGGTCGTTGACGGCTACTCCCTACTAGTGATATCAAATACTCTCGCATATGAGTACATGGAGCTTTCGGTGGAGATTATTAAGAATCTCGAATCTCTCTCTCTCTCCCATCAGGCGTTGCTGCCGGTAGGCTGCGTGTGTTCAATTCCGTACAGCGCTCACTATGAAGAGGCCTACAAATGCAACTTCCTGGGTCTGAGCCCAGATGTGGCCATTCCGGCCCATGTCATCTCGTCAGGTGAACCCCTCGCCTACATTTGACATCTAAATGTGTTTCGGGATATTTTATTTTATTTCCAGCGTTCTACTCTCTTCATTTCATAGTCTTGTCGGTTGAAAGTTTTCCCATCGGAAAGCGTTCAAATATTTCGCCGGGCAAATCAAGCCGACGATTGGGACCGACAGGTGGCGCTGTAGGGGTCCACCTCCACACCCCTGCAGCTGCGCACCTGTTGGTCATTAGGTAATTAGTGCTTTAAAAGGACTCCCATTTTTGTCCCATAATTGTCTCTTGATGCAGTGGTGTGCAAATGGAGGGCGTTGGGGGGGGGGGGGGGGCATGAGGTCACAGTGACGCCAAGCATCCACTTCTTTGCACCCACTTTTCACAAAATCGCTCGCTCGCCTTTGCCGACGCGCTTTCGTCCGTTTATTGAACCAAACGTACAAATACAAAAGGAGAACGCTCGCGTGCCCCCTGCTGTAGACCACACCTCACGGCCGTTACGCTCACAGGAAAACTGCTCCCGATGCTTAAGGCCACGCCCCTTTAAATTTTACCCACCGAAATGAAATGAGGGCGGCCCGGTAGTCCAGTGGTTAGCACATGGGCTTCACAGTGCAGAGGTACCGGGTTCGATTCCTGCTCCGGCCTCCCTGTGTGGAGTTTGCATGTTCTCCCCGGGCTTGCGTGGGTTTTCTCCGGGTGCTCCGGTTTCCTCCCACATTCCAAAAACATGCGTGGCAGGCTGATTGAACACTCTAAATTGTCCCTAGGTGTGAGTGCGAGTGCGAATGGTTGTTCGTTTCTGTGTGCCCTGCGATTGGCTGGCAACCGATTCAGGGTGTCCCCCGCCTACTGCCCGAAGACAGCTGGGATAGGCTCCAGCACCCCCCGCCACCCTAGTGAGGATCAAGCGGCTCGGAAGATGAATGAATGGATGAAAGTTTCTAATACGTGAATGTGGATTTGGGCCGAAGTATCTTGAACCATATTCGTCACGAGAGTGTTTCATTAGCCAATCAGAATTCGTGCTCACAAGGCCAGTAAGGCGGGCCTTGATGATGTTGGCTTTTTTCTGTCCTCTGATTGGTTGGTCAGAGCAAAAACTTATTACAGCCAATTTTGACCAGCAAATCCCGTCTGGAGCAGTCTGTCCACATTCGTACATTTGATAGTCACCATTTCTGGTGAATATGATGTCTTTTATTTCATTTTTTTTCCTCAACTACTCCAAACGATATACGTGGCATAGTTGGCGGTATTAAGAGTTGGATTAAGTCTGTTTAGTCACCACTGAAGGCCCTGGCACCAAATTCACAGCCTGCCATTGCCGCACGTTGAACGAAACGTCTTTCTCCCGTTTGCTCCCTGTAGAATTTTCAGTGCTGGTGGACGTCAGCTCAGAGAAAGGCTGCCCAAGCCCGCCGACAGACGACAATATCTGCTCGCTTTACCAATTCAACATGAGCAGTGCCAACACCCAACCCACAGACAGAGGTGAGCACATACCGTGTTGCATTTTTTTCAAATTCAAAAGACTGCCATGCGACAATGTGTGTGTGTGTGTGTTCCTCATCCAGGCCCGACGTTACTCAACAAACTGGAGGTGGCGCTGTCCAACGAGAATCTGTCGGTGGACGTGGTGTCCCACTGTCTGCTCTGTTTGAAGGAGGAGTGGATGAAGTGAGATACCGCCTAGTTACTTTTGGACTCTGGTTGGTCTCTGTCAGCCCTCAACTCATAACGACGTGTTCCCCGCTCCCACTTAACAGCAAGGTCAAAGTGCTCTTCAAATTTTCCAAAGTGGACGGGCGAGGCAGGGAGGACACGCAGAAGGTTCTGGCTCTGCTCGGCACTACGGGGCCCGGCGAGGAGGACAACGTGAGGCTGCTCAAGTTCTGGATGACGGGACTCAGCAAAACCTACAAGAGCCATCTGATGAGCGCCGTCCGGGGAGGGGAGAGGAGCCCCGGCCAGTGACGACAAGACTGAAAGACTCAATGAAGTTATTGTACTGGAGAAAGGAAAGTGAAAGCAAAGAATCCTTTCACAGTCGTCGCCATTTGCTTCTCTTTACAAGAATCGAATGAAGGGACATCCTGGTTTTTTCCCCCAAAGTGATGAGAATTTGTGCACCTGAGATTAGAATTGTGTATTTTTCTATTGGAATTGTACAAATATGTCCATTTTAATTTATTATGCTTGTTCGTTGCTTTGGTAATAAAATGTTTGAACTTATGAAATTCATTCATTCATTCATTCATCTTCCTTACCGCTTGATCCTCTCTAGGGTCGCGGGGGGTGCTGGAGCCTATCCCAGCTGTCTCCAGGCAGTAGGCGGGGGACACCCTGAATCGGATGCCAGCCAATCACAGGGCACACAGAAACGAACAACCATTCGCACTCACACCTAGGGACAATTTAGAGTGTTCAATCAGCCTGCCATGCATGTTTTTGGAATGTGGGAGGAAACCAGAGCACCCGGAGAAAACCCACGCAGGCCCGGGGAGAACATGCAAACTCCACACAGGGAGGCCGGAGCTGGAATCGAACCCGGTACCTCTGCACTGTGAAGCCCACGTGCTAACCACTGGACTACCGGGCCGCCACTTATGAAATTATCAAGTTAAAAACGTGATATTTATTATGTAAAACGTGAAAACGATCATGTTAAAAATGTGACAATTATGATCTAAAAACACCACGTAAAAACGTTGAAAGGTAAAAAAACGTCAACAAGTTGCCTGGCGGAGGGCTCCCCAACTTCTATTAATTTTGTTAATTTTCACGCTTTTTACATGAAGGTAAATTTTTTTACATAAAAATTGGGCTGTTTTTACATTGTAGTTTTCTCGATTTGACATGATATATTTCACGTTTTTACAGGATAGGGTCGTGGGCAGCAATAGGCTTCCGTAGTTTTCCAAACCGGCCGTGATTGTTTTTTTTGTTGTTGTTGTTGTTGTTCCGGCGGCCCGGTACTCCAGTGGTTAGCACGTGGGCTTCACAGTGCAGAGGGACCGGGTTCGATTCCAGCTCCGGCCTCCCTGTGTGGAGTTTGCATGTTCTCCCCGGGCCTGCGTGGGTTTTCTCCGGGTGCTCCGGTTTCCTCCCACATTCCAAAAACATGCATGGCAGGTTGATTGAACACTCTAAAAATTGTCCCTAGGTGTGAGTGTGAGGGCGAATGGTTGTTCGTTTCTGTGTGCCCTGCGATTGGCTGGCAACCGATTCAGGGTGTCCCCCGCCTACTGCCCGGAGACGCCTGGGATAGGCTCCAGCATCCCCCGCGACCCTAGTGAGGATCAAGCGGCTCGGAAGATGAATGAATGAATGAATGAATGTTGTTGTTCCACAATTTGTGCCCTCTTGTGGCAAAGAAGGGACCGAAGGAGTGAAACGAAGCCTTCTCCGTCTCACTGCCTCAGTCCCTCCCTCGGACTCCTGACCACAAAAAAGAAGAAAACTAGTACAGTGGAACCTCTCCATACGAAAAATGCTGCTCCCATGCACTTTTTTTAAGGCCTTGCGCACACTGCAAATCAAAATTGATTTAAGCAGACACTTTGTCTGGGTTCTACTTGACTCCTGGAGGGAGCACATTGTTTGCATGTTACGAATTTCTAGCTAGGTGACCCCTGGCAGCCGTAATCTTAATGAACCACATCTTGGACTCCTTTTTTTAAATAAAAATAAAAATAATGCTTTACTACCTATGCTGAAGTGTGCACATTTTGCCAATAAAAATAAGTCAAAACATACGGCTGTTGAAATTACACTTGAGGGCCGGAACGGGGGGTGGGGGGGGGGGTGTACCTGTGTAAATGGTATGTCACCGGTGAAAGTGAACGCGTTCGTGAATGTGTTTCTGTTTAACAAGGTCCAATAAGTAAGATAAGATAAGATAAGATATCCTTTATTCGTCCCACACTGGGGAAATTTAGAAGCAGGGTTGCCATTTGCGCTGGTTCCGCTAATCACATGCATATTTACTCCTTCAAATATGCATGCGAGGATCCACCACTAAACAAAGGGCCAGAATATTTTTTACACACATGATTTCGATCAGGGGGGTCCAAAGTCGGTCCTCGCGGGCCACTGTCCTGCCTGTTTTCAAGCTCTCCCAGGAGCAACACACCTGATACGAATAATCAGGATCCTTCTAATGCTGGCTGATAAGATAAGATAAGATAAGATGAGATGAGATGAGATGAGATGAGATGAGATGAGATGAGATGAGATGAGATGAGATGAGATGAGATGAGATAAGATAAGATAAGATATCCTTTATTCGTCCCACACTGGGGAAATTTACAGCCTCCAGCAGCAAGAATGTATGTAGAAAGAAGAAAGAAGAAAGAGAAAAAAAAACAACAAACATCTTTCAATTAAATAAATGAGCTGATCATGGGAATCAGGTGTGTTGCAGCCGAGTTAAAGTGGGGGGGGGGGGTTCGTTGTTGGTAAGAAGGAGTAATTCTGGATAGCAGTCACATGATGACTTGCAAGTTTGGGCTGTGTTGCAACACTTGGAGAAATCTCCCGATTTCCATCCTTGGATCATGTGAGGATGATGAAGCAGGCGGACGTTGCGCACATGCAGCCCCCCCCCCCGGGAGAGAAATGTTTAGAGGTGTCGGAGTCGGCTGTGTGGGGGTGGAGGGGGCGGGGGGGTGAGTCCAAATGAAAACCATACGATCCAACAGCATGACTAAGCCTCGTAGGAGGAGGGGGCGGGGGCGTGGGGGGGGGGGGGGTCAGTGAATGTGGGGAGCAAGGGGGAGGAGGCCGGGGCAGTCAATGGTGAGGTAAAACGTGTGTGCGGTGGGAGGGGCGGCCACTTAAAGGGAGCAGACGAACGAGCCCCGCCGGAGCACTTTCACTTTGAGCCGTCTGACGGACGAGACGCGGCGGCAGAGGGGGAGAGAGGAAGGGCCACTGCCTCATCCATTAGCCACTTTCCAAAGGCCGGGCATGGGGGGGCGGGGTGTTTCAAATTAGGCTGCTCTGGGGAAGCTTTTAGGTCAGCAGGGGAAAAGGGGGCGGGTGGGCAGGGGGGTAGAAAGTGAAAGACAGAAACTGCGATTTAAACAAAAGCTCTGACAAGGCTGCAGTAGGGGGAAATCCAAAGTGAGAGAGAAGGATGGCGTGAGAGGACCCAAGCTGGAAAGTACCAGAGCGAGAACTACTTAAATTTTTTTTTTGGGCGATGTCAGTGGGACGCTGAAGAGGAAGGAAGAGGGACAGCGGCGCGCAACAACGCACTCGGTGTCAAAGACCCCGCCACAAGGCACCGACGAGGAAACTTTGCCTTTCACTGACTGACACAGAAAGGCCCGCCTGTCTGTCTGTCTGTCTTCTTTGTGGGTGGGGGGTGGGGGGGTGGCGGGGGAGACTCATGTGAAGGATTGCTGTCAACCAGAGAAATGGAGAAGTGTCCATTTTCTGAAAGATAAAAGGATGTCACTGCCAGGTGAGCATGTTTACGTGTTTATGACTAGCGATGCGGTGCGGACGCAACTTTCTACGAAATCGTGTACGAAAGATTCACGTTTTTCACATTGGTGCAAAGTTAGCAAGGAGGCAACGAGTGGTTTTGAAAGCTAATCTCATCTAGCCCGTCGATCTCACAGTGCAGAGGTGCAGGGTTTGATTCTGGCTCTGTGTCTCTCCCTGTGTAAACTTTGCATGTTCTCCCCCCCCCGGGCCTGCGTGGGTTTTCTTCGGGTACTCCGGCTTCCTCCCACATTCCAAAAACATGCATGGCAGGTCTAATGGGACATTCAAAATTGTCCCTAGGTGTGATTGTGAACGCAAATGGTTGTTTCTCTATGGGTGCCCTGCGATTGGCTGGCAACCAATTCGGGGTGTCTTCCGTCTACTACCCGAATACAGCTGGGATAGGCTCCAGCCCGCCACCTATGAGCCTCGTGAGGTGAAAGCGGACGGAATATATGAATGGCTGTATATATATATAATCTTCCGAACCGCTTGATCCTCACTAGGGTCGCGGGGGGTGATGGAGCCTATCCCAGCTTTATTCGGGTAGTAGACGGGGGACACCCCGAATTGGTTGCCAGCCAATCACAGGGCACACAGAGACAAACAACCATGCACGCCCACACTCACACCTCGGGACAATTTAGAGCGTCCGATCAGCCTGCCATGCATGTTTTTGGAATGTGGAAGGAAACCGGAGCACCCGGAGAAAACCCACGCAGGACCGGGGAGAACATGCAAACTCCACACAGGGAGGCCGGAGCTGGAATCGAACCCGGCACCTCTGCACTGTGAAGTCGACGTGCTAACCACTGGACTACCGGGCCGCCATGTATATGTATAGATAATGTATGTATGTATTTATATATATATACTGTATATATATATGTATACAGTATGAAGCATTCAAAAAATGTTTTAGTTAAGTCAAGAAACGATTGCGCTTTCCTGTGCTTATGACTACACGCTTCTTCCATGCACACAACCTTTTGTGATCGTGCAGGAGTTCCATATTATATCATGTTGTCAGTCATTTTTTTGCCCAATTGTGGTGCAAGGTGAAAAAATAAAAATCTCCACGGGTAATAACACGATGTAAACTAAAAACACACAAAAAGAAAGAGAAATTATCTATGTACTTGTGTAATCTTTAAAAAAAAGATGAGAAAAGACAGCGTGTGAGTGGTTTTGCCACCTCTGGTTATTCCGCTTAAAAAAGGTGCGAAACCACAAAAAGTTTCCAGACAGTGATGCGAGTCTGTTTTTCATGTGTTCACTTCCAGTTTTGCTCTTGCTATCACTCTTGACTGTCCAATGTGGTGGATGTGACTGGGAAGTGGTGAAGAACGTGAAGACGGCTATCGACGCAAACCCCACCGGATTTGTAAGTCTAAGGCATTGCATAAGGCACGGGTGTCACATTTGTCATGCTGGTTACGGCGCAACCAAACTACCCGAGTTCGAAACGACAAATCAACAGCAAGGTCAAAACGATTTCTATCGAGTGTCTCGGATATGTGCTGTGACATCATTCAAGAATGCAATGATTTGAATTGTCGACGGGTTAGCACGTCAGCCTCACAGTGCACAGGTGCAGGGTTCGATTCCCGGCTTTGCGATGGTGGATTTTGCGTATTCTCCCCCATGCCTGCGTGGGTTTTCTCCGGGTATTTTGCTTTCCAAACACATGCATGGAAGGCTAGTAAAGCCTTTCGAGCACTTAAATTTTTTTTTAAAAAGTGCTCGTATTCTCCCCCATGCCTGCGTGGGTTTTCTCCGGGTATTTTGCTTTCCAAAAACATGCATGGAAGGCTAGTAAAGCCTTTCGAGCACTAAAAAAAAAAGTGCTCGTATTCTCCCCCATGCCTGCGTGGGTTTTCTCTGGGTATTTTGCTTTCCAAACACATGCATGGAAGGCTAGTAAAGCCTTTCAAGCACTTTAAAAAAAAAAGTGCTCGTATTCTCCCCCATGCCTGCGTGGGTTTTCTCCGGGTATTTTGCTTTCCAAAAACATGCATGGAAGGCTAGTAAAGCCTTTCGAGCACTTAAAAAAAAAAAGTGCTCGTATTCTCCCCCATGCCTGCGTGGGTTTTCTCCGGGTATTTTGCTTTCCAAAAACATGCATGGAAGGCTAGTAAAGCCTTTCGAGCACTTAAAAAAAAAAAAAAGTGCTCGTATTCTCCCCCATGCCTGCGTGGGTTTTCTCCGGGTATTTTGCTTTCCAAACACATGCATGGAAGGCTAGTAAAGCCTTTCGAGCACTTAAAAAAAAAAAGTGCTCGTATTCTCCCCCATGCCTGTGTGGGTTTTCTCCGGGTATTTTGCTTTCCAAAAACATGCATGGAAGGCTAGTAAAGCCTTTCGAGCACTTAAAAAAAAAAGTGCTCGTATTCTCCCCCATGCCTGCGTGGGTTTTCTCCGGGTATTTTGCTTTCCAAAAACATGCATGGAAGGCTAGTAAAGCCTTTCGAGCACTAAAAAAAAAAAAAGTGCTCGTATTCTCCCCCATGCCTGCGTGGGTTTTCTCCGGGTATTTTGCTTTCCAAAAACATGCATGGAAGGCTAGTAAAGCCTTTCGAGCACTAAAAAAAAAAAAAGTGCTCGTATTCTCCCCCATGCCTGCGTGGGTTTTCTCCGGGTATTTTGCTTTCCAAAAACATGCATGGAAGGCTAGTAAAGCCTTTCGAGCACTTAAAAAAAAAAAAAAGTGCTCGTATTCTCCCCCATGCCTGCGTGGGTTTTCTCCGGGTATTTTGCTTTCCAAAAACATGCATGGAAGGCTAGTAAAGCCTTTCGAGCACTTAAAAAAAAAAAAAAGTGCTCGTATTCTCCCCCATGCCTGCGTGGGTTTTCTCCGGGTATTTTGCTTTCCAAACACATGCATGGAAGGCTAGTAAAGCCTTTCGAGCACTTAAAAAAAAAAAGTGCTCGTATTCTCCCCCATGCCTGTGTGGGTTTTCTCCGGGTATTTTGCTTTCCAAAAACATGCATGGAAGGCTAGTAAAGCCTTTCGAGCACTTAAAAAAAAAAGTGCTCGTATTCTCCCCCATGCCTGCGTGGGTTTTCTCCGGGTATTTTGCTTTCCAAAAACATGCATGGAAGGCTAGTAAAGCCTTTCGAGCACTAAAAAAAAAAAAAAGTGCTCGTATTCTCCCCCATGCCTGCGTGGGTTTTCTCCGGGTATTTTGCTTTCCAAAAACATGCATGGAAGGCTAGTAAAGCCTTTCGAGCACTAAAAAAAAAAAAAGTGCTCGTATTCTCCCCCATGCCTGCGTGGGTTTTCTCCGGGTATTTTGCTTTCCAAAAACATGCATGGAAGGCTAGTAAAGCCTTTCGAGCACTAAAAAAAAAAAAAAGTGCTCGTATTCTCCCCCATGCCTGCGTGGGTTTTCTCCGGGTATTTTGCTTTCCAAAAACATGCATGGAAGGCTAGTAAAGCCTTTCGAGCACTTTAAAAAAAAAAAAAAGTGCTCCGATGGGGGGAAACAAATGTTTGCGCAAAATAAATGATGTAATGCCGACAAAGCGGAACAATTGATCAGCTGCAACCCGGTGATGTAAGCGCATGACAAAGCCTCCTGAAAATAACAACAACAACAACTCCACCCGAGCGCCAGCGTCCCATTTGTCAACTTTCTTTTTTTTCTCTCTTTTCAGCGCACCGTCTTCCCCAAAGATTATTATGTGTTGCACCACTACGCCAAAAGCATGTTGTGTGACACGGATCCGGTGAGTCCCGTTCGCCGTTAACCAGACGCCGACTGAAATTGAGCATTTCCACGCGTGTTTTTTTTTGCCCACCAAACACTAAATTTGTTGTGGTGCCATTTGTCCCCCCGCAGTGTTGCGTGTTCCCCGCCGCAATCGTTCTCCTCGAATCCTGGAATGTACTTTTGAGAAACCTCTGGGATGAGCATCTTAATCACTCTTTGATCTTTGACCTGAAGCAGACACTGGATATCATCATCAGAAAGAATAAAAACACCGAGGTGGGGGTTGTTTTTTTGAAAGGCCTTAAGGCAAGGGTGTCCAAACTTTTTGCCAAGGGGGCTAGATTTTATGTGGTAAAATGTCGGGGGGCCGACCTTGGCTGACATTCTTTACATTGAACAACAATATTGTTCAACAAATTTTAGTAAGCCAGTCTGTTTCACATTTCCATTTTTATTTTAATTTCAACAATCTTAAGAATTTCTTTTGGTTCATTTGAAACAGGAATTTGAAATATGACATATCAGTCAATCTAAACACGGAGTGATGTCTTGTTAACTCGTGAGTGATGCCCTCTAGTGTCTAAATGCTATTACTCATTTAGTGAATGCTATTACTCATTTAGCCACTAGAGGGAAGCAGTACTCTATGAAACATCACTCACCAGTCTACGAGACCTCAGTCAATGCAACACGTGTTCCATTGCGCCCAACCTGCGGGCCAGGCGGCACTGATTTTATGACGGGGGCCGAGGGCCGGATGAAATTCGACCGCGGGCCGCATTTGGCCCGCGGGCCGGACTTTGGACATGCCTGCCTTAAGGGATTGGTTAAGAACACTTGCTGTCGGACAAAAACGCTACGGTACGACTAATAAAACGAAATGAAAGATGGAAAGCAACAAATGTGAAAACTGGCATTTCAAGACGGAGAGGTGCATTTATTTCTTGATGCGGCTTTTCGTATGGCTGCCTCAATATTGGGCATTTTGTGAAATTTCAAGGCAGAGAAATTTTATCGGTTTATTTCCGTGGATTATGAGTTGGGCTTCGCAAATAATTTAACACACCGCAAAATGTGTCACCATATACATTTGTAAATCCTTTGCTATTTGGAAATTTCAAGACGGGGGATTTGTATTTTAATCGTTTATTAATACTTAATTAATTAATAATTATAAATTTGTAATATATCGCGTACTGCTACTTTTCAGATTACCTTCTCCACATTGACTTGAAATTATTTAAATTGCAGTCCGCGCGTTGGTGAAGTTTCAAGTCACTTGTTTTTTTTTTTTACATTTCAAAAATGATCCGAGAGCAAATTCATTCATCTTTGCACACGGGGCAAAGTGTAACTTTTTGTATTGTCATATAAAATGGCGACTCCTTTTCAGCTTTTGCCTCTGGGAAATTTCAAGTCACCAATTTTTTTCTCACGCTAAAATAATTTGTTGCTGTGCGCAACTGCGTATGATAATGCCTTGCTCGAGCCTGCAAAATAAATACATTAATAAATAAAAATGAAAGAAGTACAATACTAGACCACCGGCCACTCAGCAATGCCTCCCCGTCTGCTGTTATTTGTCTGCTGTAGAGGTTGCGGGAGGAGATGGATCCGTCCCAGTTTTCCCCGCTCTTCTCCTCTCCCGAGGAGCTCCTCAAGCTCACCTCGGAGTTGTTCACCCAGTGGCTGGAGGTCGGATGCTCGCCCTCCATGGAAGTCTGCGAGCCCCCTACGCTGCCTCCCGCGGCCGAGAAGAAGGAGGACAGTCCGTCCAGGATCCGACTCCTGACCACCCGGGCCATCAGCAGCAACATGGAGGAGGCCGAGCTGGCCCGGATGAGAGACTTGACCCGGGCCTCGTCCAGCCGCGGCCCTGCCTCCCTCTCCGTGCATCCCGCCTCTGCGTGGAGCCTCCTCCTGTTCAGACTCTACCAGTGGTTGTTGCCATAGGAACCTAAAAGGATCTTTTTTTTTTTTTTGAAGCCAACGATGCACACAAAAAGCAAGACATTTCCTGGCACTGAATGATTGTTTCCTTTCTATTTGTGGTGTGTTGTGAGGCAGTATGCTGGTGTTATCATATGAAGTGACATGCGCAGGTTGCATTTTTTTTAACGTCCAAATTATTTTTATTGTTATTTTTATGTTACGTTCACTGCCCTGATAGCGCAAAAAAAAACTTTTAAACCAGAAGCGGGCTTTGGATTTGGTACCTGGTCATTCAGTGGGGTCTTATTTTAATCCACCGCTTAATACCGCAACTTCAAGTCACACATCGTAGAAGCTGTCAGTACTATATCAAATTGCAAGTTGAGTTCTGTTCAGAGTCAGTATTTATCCGAGAGATGCCCCCCCAAAAAAAGAAGAATGCAATAAAATACATCATATTCACCAACAATGCTGATTATCCAATGTATTCATGTGTACAGATTGCTACAGACACGTTTCGCTAGTCTAAGTTGGCTGTGACAAGTTTTGCGACTACCAACCAAACGGAGGATGGAAAAGGCAACATTTCATGGGCCAGCACTACTGATTCTGAATAGATTGACATGGCAACATGCCGACGCTGAAATCTGATTGGACAAAACAATCCAACATACACATACGCTACATAGACGTATGTTAGCAATGACGTCAGACTATTTCATGGGAGAAATTTAGGTTGTAAATGTATGCCGGTGGTTCTGTTAGCGTTTCTTCCTTGAACGTTCTCCAGTGGTATGAACACAGCTTCAGTACAGCATAGTGCAGTAGTCGCCTGCCTAGGTAGGACAAAGTCCAGCTAGCTAAGCTTTTGGCTAACAAGTGGTAGCTTTTGGCTAACAAGCCGATGCACACTAAGCCTTCGCGTGTGTCTGATGTGGACTCTGTCACATTTGTTTACATTGATTGTTTTCATAACTGTAAGATATGACGTCTACGGACTTTTACTTTTGTATAAAAATGTGAATTAAAGCCATTGAGATATGTTTGTGCAGTGATTTTTATTTTTATTTTTTCAGGAACGAGGTGTGTCAAAGTACAATGGCAAACCGTGGACAACCCCTTGAATATTAACGCGGTTGACTTGACTGGATACGCATATCATTCATTCCGTTACTGAGCTCGTAAATAATTTACTTGTATCTTAAATTATTAGCGGATCTTGTGGCTTTGGCTTCTTGCTGTTTGCAAACTTGTCGACTGATTTTTGTCATGGTCGTATTCTACTGAAAAAAAATATTTGATCCATTCTGTATTTTTCGGTTTGGAATTTGATTCTGTCAAGTAGTCTCGGGCCTACAAAAAAAAAGCCAAAATACAACTTAAATATACAGTGCTGCCTTCACTGTCGCTTGGTTGAAATTTTTTTCCTTTTGTGTTGCAAGCCGAACTTTGGGTACGAGCGAGCTTCGGATACCCCACCAAGTTCAAACGAAGCGAATGGTTGAAATTTTTTTCCTTTTGTGTTGCAAGCCGAACTTTGGGTACGAGCGAGCTTCGGATACCCCACCAAGTTCAAACGAAGCGAAAAAACAACAACAACAAAAACGGTGCATTTTCCCCCAATTACTGAACACGGCAAAACAGTCAAATGAATCCAAAATGGCAACCGGCCAACCCGGCTCCAGATCCTGATGTCACAAGGCCACGCCCCTTGAAGGCACTCGTGGACCGACACAAGAATTCAACATTGTCTGCAAGTTAACACTTTATGAAACCGTTTTTTGTTTTACATTCCTTTCTTATTTTTTTTTCATATTTACTGTATGTTATACAATTCAGTGCTACTTCCAAAAGATAATGGAACGAAAACAATTGTGGCGGCCATTTCAATTCATTACAAAGAGTACATTTAGTTACAAGGAGGATCATGGAACAAACTAACCCCTTAAGGCTTAAGCCATAGTACCGATGTTGTTATTGTTCCATATGAATAACGTACTCCATGACAGCTGTCTTTTGAAGCCTATTTGTCAAATAATTTGAATGCAGCTAATTTTCTTTGCGGAACCCGTTCTGGGACATTGGACTCCACTGTCCTCCCCTTGTTCATTGTTCTGTCTTTGAGTAAACAGGGCTGCAGGAGAATGACAGAGCCAGAATGTGGTCGGAGTTACGGTGTCCTGCCCTGTGCCAGTGTTTCATTTGGTTTATTTGTTTACCGTTTTCCCAAATTAAAAAGGTTTGTTAATTATTTGACATGCAAGCTTCCAGGACACAAAGTCCACGTCTTTCCATGCTGAAAAAAAAGTCCTTCCGAGATAAAAATAGCTTCACGGCTCTTTTTTTTTCTCTAACATTGGGAAAGAGAAATAAATCTGCCAAAAAAAAAAATCACAACCCAGAGAGGAATGTGTTGTGGATGAGACTTTTGTGTGAGCGTCGGGATATTCACGTGAAAGGAACTTGCAGCTGCATTTTAAACGCGAGTACTTGCCCCTGCTTGTATACACCCACACGTGAAATGTGCACCCTGGTCCTGACAAAACCCCTCCTTGTTGTTTCGCAAGCCTTACAATGCAAAAGGCATGTTGCCGTGGACACTGTGGGAGCTAACAGTGCATTGATTTGTTTTGGTTTTTGGCCAAGGACGGGTCAGACTAATTAAAACATCAGACTAAATGTAATCAATTTAGCGCGGGGAAACTAAAGTGCTGAGGGAGGGACTCTTGGTGTTGTTTAAAGTCTGGCCCGGGGGCCGTTTTTCATTGGCCGGGAGGCATTGCGAAGATTTGATCTTTTTATCATTTTTTTTTGTTTGTTTGTTTTTGAAGCATTACTTTTATATTTCATTCATAAAACAATGGACGGTAAACAGCAAAAATACATGTATAATTGATGTCCATGACAAACATGGCTCGAAATAAGCGTTTTCGCATTGGTGTTGGCGAGGCAAAACTTGCATTTTGCGACAACAAAAAAGGATTAAATAGCAAAATTGAGAATTAACTGCCAAGACATCCTGTAAAGCTCTGCTGGGCTGGACGCACTCACCGGTAGTCGGAGATAGAGGCAAGCTTGATTCTATCTTGGATCAGGTGCGTTGCAACAGGGACACTTGGAAAGCATGCAGGACAGCGGCCCTCCAGGACCTGAGTTTGACACCTACCGATGAGCTAGAGACACTCCGAAATTTCTAACAAGCTATTATTCTCATTTTGATTTTAAAGTTCTCAAAAAACATTACAGTATCATGTATATTTGTGTTTCAAATGACCCCATCTGAAAATGTTGTTAGACAAGAAAATGATGTGCTGCTAAACAGGCTGTGAATTTAAGAAATAAAAACAGTTGATGATATAAAAAAAAGAAGACACAAGTACAATCATTATATTGTCGTATTTTTATTGTTTAATAAACTCCTACTTCAAATTCCTGGGATCAACCTCCATAGACTACTCCTCAAAATTAGAAAATTTCTCATTGAATGACGTCATCGTTGAGAAAATCTGCTCCGCAAATAAATCAAATGATTCGAGAGTTGATAAATGTTTTGGGGGGAAAAAAACACAAAACAAAACATGCACAAACGTATCTCTGCGTCTCCATGAGTACATTCGCTAGCACGTCAGAATTATTAATGTCCCTTACAAGAAAGTGTAAGTGATATTTGACATTTTCGGACGGGACATAAATAACCATCTTTATGACCGCCAGTCTCTTTTTTTAGTTTATTACCGCCAGTCATTCGTGTACTTCGGGACCAGCTGAGTTCCCGTAAATGAGGAGTGGGAGACAATTAGGTGGGAGTGAAACCAGGAAGGAGGGGGGAAACGTAGGAAGGGTAGGAGGAGGGGCTTAACGCACGTGACCAGAAGTGCGTCTTCTTCTTCGTCTTTTTCTACGTCTTCTTCTTCTTCTTCTTCTTCTTCTTCGTCTTCTTCTTCATCGCCAACATGTCCGCCTCGAACGAAGACACGTTTGCCGAGAAAGCGGACGGCATGGAGGCGCAGGAGCAGGACGAGGCCGCCAGCGACGACGATGAGGGAGTCGACATGGAGGAGGACGAAGGAGCGGACGTAGACGGCGACACAAAAGTTTACGTGCCCGGAATAGAGCCGCTTAAACCAGGAGAGGAGCTGCAGATGGACCAGTCTGCCTACCGCATGTACCACGAGTGTCAAACAGGCGAGTGGGAGACAAGAAAACTCCAAGGGAATGTTGTCTAGTGTTGGAATAATAAATTCGTTTTTGTGTGCGAAGAAGAACGCGAATGTTGGTTACAGTACACTCGAAAAATTTGGGATATTCTACTGTCAGGTGACGCTGTTCATTGACTCGGTAATTGCTTCCCTCCAACAAGAGCTTAGATCCAGACCAGAATGTTTTGAAGGATGTCCACTATGCCTTTCAGTGACTCTTCGAGTCTCTTTGTTGATGACAGTCTCACCTCAGTGGCCACGTCCATCAATAATTTGGCAGTTTTATGTCCAAATGTAAATAGCATGATAAAGAGGAGTCTTTTTATGCCAATTGCAATTGAACCAGGAAATGTGGTCGATTAAAACCCAATTGCGAACTATTGCCACTATTATTCCATCTTTTTTTTTTCGTTTTCATTCTGGTTAAAAACATTCAGCTCATTCACAACATCTGGGAAGCATTTATTTAGCACATCCTTCAAAATTCAAATTTTTGTCACAATTCCACGTTTTCCATTAAAAAAACGAAACGGTAAATTCAGATGGTTTGTAAATTTAACATTCTTCTGTAGTTCTGTGCTTTTCAATAATAAGTAAAATGTGAAATGTATTGGAAAAGGGGAGGTTTCACATGACCCAAATTCTCATGTGTTTTCAAAGTTTTACAATTTGCATGATAAAATTCAAAAAGACTTTAAACTATTCTGCTCAGTCGGGACATGTTACTATTTCTCACACTCCCCATGTTTCCACTTTTTCTGAATTCCAGATTTCTGCACTGAATATTCCAACCAAACATATTTACGTCCTTCGACATTTTTGGCTGAATTACAATCGAAGGTCCTGCATGACATTTGCTTTCTGACCCCCCCCCCCCCCCATTTGATTTGCTATTTTGCAACATGTTAGCATAACATAATATTTGTGCAATTAGAAACAATATTGCACTCTGAGTGAATATTTTGTAATTCCTGCATTTTTTCTGTCCACTTCGATTTCTACAAAAACGTAATTCTCCAATTTTCCATCCAATACGAGCCAGGCGCGCCATGTTTGAGCTTCGACGTCTTGACAGACACTGATGGAGACGGCAGGAAAGAGTTCCCTCTGTCCATGTTGCTGTGTGCGGGCACACAGGCTGACACCGCCATGGCCAACAGGTTGGTGTTGCCTCATGCGCACGACACAAACAGGCCGAAACTCGCTTGGCGAGCTCTCTTGCACGCGACGGGCAAACGGGCAAGTCGCTCTGCGTGTTGCTGTTTGAAATTATTTCATGAATAATGCCTCCATTTTCGCTAAAGTATCTGGTTCGGACGCCACACTTGCTGCTTTCTACGACTACAAAGTATTGAAACAATTAAGATGTTTTATGGTGTTGTTGTTTGGGTCCACAATAGTCCTTAGAGGTACATAAAATGGTCCTTCCTAAATGGTAAATGGTCTAATTGTGTGAAAAACTCTGAAATCAGCGAATCTTGGTATGCACCAGGGGTCAAACACAAGCCCCCTCGAGTAGTATTAAAAACAACAGCTGCCGAGATACACTTCCGATGTATCTAATCTCCGACGTGGAGGATCGGAGTTTGGCCAATGAATCTCGATTGATGCGGCTCTCCATATTTCATCTCCAAGTGGCGGCTTGCGGTTTGCTTCATATCCGCAAGTTTTCACTTTTCGCCGCCGACAAGAGTTGGAAAAGCGGCAGAAGCCCAGATGGAAACAATAACTCATTTGAATGATGGCTTCATTCCACCGGCTGTCTGAGTAAATCATGTCAGCAAGGGAGCCGCTGGGCTCTCGTTTATTGTTCTTGTCATCCGTTTTTTTTTTTTTTTGGCTCTACACCGCTCAAAGAGCATCCGCAACGGCAGAAAGAGGAGGGGGGAAATAATCAGGCCATGTTTTTGACTTCCCCCTGCAGACTTCTGGTCATGCGCATGCACAATCTTCACGGGACGGAGAAAGAAAAGGAGCAAGAGGATGAAAGCAGCGATGAAGAAAGTGACGAGGAGGAGGACGAGGAGGATGAAAGTAAAAAGCCGCAGTTGGAGCTGGCCATGATGCCTCATTTTGGAGGCATCAACAGAGTTCGAGTATGTTGGCTCTTTATCCTAATTGGAAGATTTCCTGCGGCAGGAAGTTCCATTTTTTTTCTCCCCCTTTGGTTTTGCTATCAGGTGACCCGGCGTGGAGACCAGTCGCTGGCCGCCGTCTGGTCCGAGAAGGGCCAGGTGGAAATATTTGATCTGCGGCCTCAACTGGAGGCCGTCCACAGTTCTGCGGCCATGGCGACGTTCACGCAGCGGCAGAAGGAAGCCGCGGCGCTCTTCAGCTTCTCGGGTCACATGACGGAAGGCTTTGCCATTGATTGGTCGCCCATGGTTCCTGGTAAGAACTTTTCACTTTGCTGCTAACACTTGACATCTTGACTTCCAAATTTTTTCTCTCCCCCCACCCCCCCCCCCACGACTTTTGAATTGATCAATTTAGGAGCTGTCACTTTCTCTTCATTTTGTGAATGCACTCGCAGGTCGTCTCATCAGCGGCGACAGCAAGAAGAACATCCACGTGTGGGAGCCTCAGGAGGGCGGAGCCTCCTGGCGGGTCGACCAGCGGCCTTTCAGCTCGCACAGCAAGTCTGTCGAGGACCTGCAGTGGTCGCCCACTGAAGCGACGGTACTTTTTTTTTTTTTTTTACCCCACTAAACTGAGAAATGTGCAACTTATTACAAATGGCCGACTTCTGGAAAGACCCGAGTTCAATTGTTGTTGTCCGTTGCAGGTTTTTGCGTCATGCTCAGTGGATCAGTCCATCCGTGTTTGGGATATTAGAGCCCCGCCAAACTCCATGCTGTCAGCCGACCAAGCCCACGAGTCGGACATCAATGTCATCAGCTGGAACCGATCGGAACCGTTCCTCCTCTCGGGAGGGGACGACGGGCTTCTCAAAGTGTGGGACCTTCGGCAGTTCAAGGTAACGCTTTTGGCCAGGCATGTCCAAAGTCCGGCCCACGGGCCAAATCCGGCCTGCGGTCGAATTTCATCCGGCCCTCGGCCCCTGTCATAAAGTCAGTGCCATCTGGCCCGCAGGTTGGGCGCAATGGAACACGTGTTGCATTGACTGAGGTCTCGTAGACTGGTGAGTGATGTTTCATAGAGTACTGCTTCCCTCTAGTGGCTAAATGAGTAATAGCATTCACTAAATGAGTAACAGCATTTAGACACTAGAGGGCATCACTCACGAGTTAACAAGACATCACTCCGTGTTTATATTGACTGATATGTCATATTTCAAATTCCTGTTTCAAATGAACCAAAAGAAATTCTTAAGATTGTTGAAATTAAAATAAAAATGGAAATGTGAAACAGACTGGCTTACTAAAATTTGTTGAACCATATTGTTGTTCAATGTAAAGAATGTCAGCCAAGGTCGGCCCCCCGACATTTTACCACATAAAATCTGGCCCCCTTGGCAAAAAGTTTGGACACCCCTGCTTTTGGCTGTGACAAATAGTCATCGTGTTTAGAATTCTAGAAAGCAATCCATTTTCCCCAACGGAAACTTGAATCTTCTTGCTCATCAGACGGGGCGGCCCGTGGCCAACTTCAAGCAGCACTGCGCCCCCATCACCTCGGTGGAGTGGAACCCGGCCGACTCGAGCGTGTTCGCCGCGTCCGGGGCGGATGACGTGGTCAGCCAGTGGGATCTGTCGGTGGAGTCGTGCGACGCCGGCGCCCGGCTGGAGGGCATGAAAGCCCTGCCCCCGCAGCTGCTCTTTCTACACCAGGGCCAGTCGGAGATCAAGGAGATCCACTGGCACCCGCAGATTCCCGGCGTGATGATCTCCACGGCGCTGTCGGGATTCAACGTGTTCAGGACCATATCCGTGTAGCGTGTGTTGTCACCGCCGTGTGTGAAATACAGAATTCCCCCAATGTACCTGGTCCCTGAGGAACACCTCTTTTCATACTTCCGGGTGGCAAAAGCGCTCTCCGGAGGCACCGATTGTAAGATAAGCAAACCTTTTATAGATGTCCCCCCCCCCCACCCCCATATATATATTATATTATATATATGAAACCTGCTCAGATGAGAGGGGACACACCCGAGACACCACTTGCGATCAAATTGATGAGGAATATTCACGGGAGTCGGTCACTTTTGTGCCACCTGGAAGAATTGCATCTGTTATTTTCAAACGGGACATGATCTATCGTTAATGTTTTTTTGGGGGGGGGGACAGATGCAAGCAAATGTAGCTGCCCTGTATGAGCTTTTCTACTCAAGTTTTAGTCTGTGTAATT